>NC_136228.1:5000-486790 GCF_963402885.1 Antedon bifida | reverse complement strand
CGTTTTTTTGTTTAGTAGTTTATAGAATGTGTTTGTGTGTTTATTTTATTTTAATTTAATCTATGCTAATTTTTTAGATTCAAATCCTGATGTGGCATACACTTTCATATTAACATCATCCACCAGATAACTGCATGCACGTTTTTTTGTTTAGTAGTTTATAGAATGTGTTTGTGTGTTTATTTTATTTTAATTTAATCTATGCTAATTTTTTAGATTCAAATCCTGATGTGGCATACACTTTCATATCTAACATCATCCACCAGATAACTGCATGCATGTTTTTTTTGTTTAGTGGTTTATAGAATGTGTTAATCCATGCTAATCACTAAAATCTATTTCTTTTATAGAGTGCTATCATAGCTCAGCTGGTAGAGCATCGGCACTCTTGTCGAAGGTCTCGGGTTCGAATCCTGATGTGGCATACACTTTCATATTAACATCATTTACCAGATAACTGCATGCATGTTTTTTTGTTTAGTAGTTTATAGAATGTGTTTGTGTGTTTATTTTATTTTAATTTAATCTATGCTAATCACTCAGATTCAAATCCTGATGTGGCATACACTTTCATATCTAACATCATCCACCAGATAACTGCATGCATGTTTATTTACTTTGTAATTGTTTTTAAATACTTTAATTTTCGCTGTATGTCTTAATCCATGCTAATTTCTTAGCTTAATTGTGATGCAAATCAAAGTTATTATATAAATCAAAGTTATTATATAGGTAAGTTATACATTTACATTTTTTTTAGGTTGGCAGTCCTGAATATATTAAGTTCAGGCAACAAAAAGTCTGTACATTTTCAGGTAACCTTTTATTTATAAAATTATTACAAAGTTTTATTTCTTTGATAGATAATTAATAGTTTCAATTTAAAAATAAATGTGTACCTTTTAGTGACAAAAACAATTGTTATTCATTTTATCTATGCTGGAGAATTATAAGTACCTAATTTCTACTACTTTTAGGTCAAATACAAAGTTCTCTTTATCCCAAATAGTTACTATTAGATTAGATAACCAATCCCAGAGACTAATAAATAAAATTACTGTAATAATAACAATTGTAATATAATAATAATTATGTCATGGGTCAACTTTCGGATCCTGAACTTTGTTTTCCAAGAATGGACTTATTTTTAATGTCATTAAAGTCTTTTTAACTTCTATAGAGCCATCTACAACAATGAGCCGGTTCAAGGCCTACATGTTGGAAACTTTAAAAATACCGGCAAAGCATGCAGCTCAGGTCATAAAGGAGATAGAGGGAATTTGGAGTGAAGCGGGGGAGAAGGGATATTCTCCAAAGATAATAAAGACGTAACATTTTTTTATTACAATTATATTAATAGAAAAAGGAAGAAGCCAAACAATTTAAATTTCATTTAGCATTAAAATAAAACGTTATCTTAAATGTCAGCTATAGATTGTGAGCCTAATGTATTATTGTGTTATTAAGCCTGCTACCTTCATTTTCTTGAAGGAAGAAATAAATGTTAAGTTGAATTTGAATTGAATTTGAATTTGAAACCATGTGAAGTTACCATGAATCACTCGATCTTAATTACTATAATGAAGATATTACATATTTTAATATTTGATTTTTGTGTATTGTACTCTTCTTTTCATTTTTTTAAAAATAATTGTTTAGTGCTGTTAGCCATTTACAATTGAAACTTGCTGGCTCCACGTTAAGGCACTACCTGTGCTCCTTTGTGAAGATATTAGACTATATTTCAATATACGAATCGAAATCTGTTTCGCTTGCCGAAATATATAAGTCCAAGGATGCATGCAAAGGCCTAAGCAAGTCTCTTAGAAAGCGTATTTCTGAAGAGAAGGCCAAAAAGCATGAAGAAATTGAAGGTAACATCTACTGAATTAAAGTTTTTCTTTTCATCAAATGTTTGAAAGTCATATTATTTAAATTGAAATAATATTAATAATATGTTTTAATTTTCTTTTAAGCTGATCTAGTTTCGGCGGATGAACAATCCAATTATCTCAGAAAATCTGAGACATCAATTAAAAGCATAGTTGGTATGTTTTTTTTTTATTATTTAATCATAAGATTATCATATTGTATGTTATTACTAGGTAAAGACTAGGAGAAACTAGGAGAAATAACTAAAACTAACCCTAACCCTAGCTTATTTCTCCATTGTGTTAGTAAGGTAATTAGGTATAGGTGAAATGTTATTGATATTGTTCTAAGGTTCACCTGTATTTATAAACTACCAGGACAAGGTCACTATGTAAATGATCAAAATCCTTTTACTAAACTAAGTACAGTAGTAGTTAATTGATTTCCAAGTACCCTTAATCTATCTGGGTGCATTCTTGCACAATATTTTTATGGTTGTCTGGCTGACTATCCTTTTACTTTTACTATTGATATATAAAAATGTAGTATGTTATCTTTTATTTCAGCCATTGTATGATTGGCAATTTTAATTTTATTAAATTAAACTAGGAGAATGGGAAAAGTAAACTATTTTAAAGGCAAAAATATTCGCACATAATTTTATAATAAATAAATAACCCTATTTGTAAACAATTACATCTAGTTAAAATCCTGATGTGTCATACATCATCCACACAATAACTGTGTATTTATTTTTTCATATTTTGTTTTAGTGGTTTATAAAATGTGTTAATCCATGCTAATCACTAAAATTCTTTTATAGAATGCTATCATAGCTCAGCTGGTAGAGCATCGAGGTCTCGGGTTCAAATCCTGATGTGGCATATACTTTCATATTAACTTCATCCACCAGATAATTGCATGCATGTTTATTTGTTTAGTAGTTTATAGAATGTGTTTGTGTTTTTTTTTATTTTAATTTAATCTATGCTAATCACTCGGCTTCAAATCCTGATGTGGCATACATTTTCATATCTAATATCATCCACCAAATAACTGCATGGACGTTTTTTTTGTTAAGTAGTTTATAGAATGTGTTAATCCATGCTAATTACTAAAATCTGTTTCTTTTCTAGAATGCTATCATAGCTCAGCTGGTAGAGCATCGGCACTCTTGTCGAAAGTCTCAGGTTTAAATCCTGATGTGGCATACACTTACATACTAACATCATCTACCAGATAACTGCATGCATGTTTATTTGTTTAGTAGTTTATAGAATGTGTTTGTGTGTTTATTTTATTTTAATTTAATCTATGCTAATTTTTTAGATTCAAATCCTGATGTGGCATACACTTTCATATCTAACATCATCCACCAGATAACTGCATGCACGTTTTTTTTGTTTAGTAGTTTATAGAATGTGTTTGTGTGTTTATTTTATTTTAATTTAATATATGCTAATCACTCAGATTCAAATCCTGATGTGGCATACATTTTCATATTAACATCATCCACCAGATAACTGCATGCACGTTTTTTTTGTTTAGTAGTTTATTTATAGAATGTGTTAATCCATGCTAATCACTAAAATCTATCTCTTTTATAGAATGCTATCATAGCTCAGCTGGTAGAGCATCGGCAGTCTTGTCGAAGGTCTCGGGTTCAAATCCTGATGTGGCATACACTTTCATACTAACATCATCTACCAGATAACTGCATGCATGTTTATTTCTTTATTAGTTTATAGAATGTGTTTGTGTGTTTATTTTATTTTAATTTAATCTATGCTAATTTTTTAGATTCAAATCCTGATGTGGCATACACTTTCATATCTAACATCATCCACCAGATAACTGCATGCACGTTTTTTTTGTTTAGTAGTTTATAGAATGTGTTTGTGTGTTTATTTTATTTTAATTTAATATATGCTAATCACTCAGATTCAAATCCTGATGTGGCATACACTTTCATATTTAACATCATCCACCAGATAACTGCATGCACATTTTTTTCGTTTAGTAGTTTATTTATAGAATGTGTTAATCCATGCTAATCACTAAAATCTATTTCTTTTATAGAATGCTATCATAGCTCAGCTGGTAGAGCATCGGCAGTCTTGTCGAAGGTCTCGGGTTCAAATCCTGATGTGGCATACACTTTCATACTAACATCATCTACCAGATAACTGCATGCATGTTTATTTCTTTATTAGTTTATAGAATGTGTTTGTGTGTTTATTTTATTTTAATTTAATCTATGCTAATTTTTTAGATTCAAATCCTGATGTGGCATACACTTTCATATCTAACATCATCCACCAGATAACTGCATGCACGTTTTTTTTGTTTAGTAGTTTATAGCATGTGTTTGTGTGTTTATTTTATTTTAATTTAATATATGCTAATCACTCAGATTCAAATCCTGATGTGGCATACATTTTCATATTAACATCATCCACCAGATAACTGGCATGCACATTTGTTTTGTTTAGTAGTTTATTTATAGAATGTGTTAATCCATGCTAATCACTAAAATCTATTTCTTTTATAGAATGCTATCATAGCTCAGCTGGTAGAGCATCGGCACTCTTGTCGAAGGTCTCGGGTTCAAATCCTGATGTGGCATACACTTTCATATCTAACATCATCCACCAGCTAACTTAAAAATGCATGTTTATTTGTTCAGTAGTTTATAGAATGTGTTTGTGTGTTTATTTTATTTTAATTTAATCTATGCTAATTTTTTAGATTCAAATCCTGATGTGGCATACACTTTCATATCTAACATCATCCACCAGATAACTGCATGCACGTTTTTTTTGTTTAGTAGTTTATAGAATGTGTTTGTGTGTTTATTTTATTTTAATTTAATCTATGCTAATCACTCAGATTCAAATCCTGATGTGGCATACACTTTCATATCTAACATCATCCACCAGATAACTGCATGCACATTTTTTTCGTTTAGTAGTTTATAGAATGTGTTAATCCATGCTAATCACTAAAATCTATTTCTTTTATAGAATGCTATCATAGCTCAGCTGGTAGAGCATCGGCACTCTTGTCGAAGGTCTCGGGTTCGAATCCTGATGTGGCATACACTTTCATATCTAACATCATCTACCAGATAACTGCATGCACGTTTTTTTTGTTTAGTAGTTTATAGCATGTGTTTGTGTGTTTATTTTATTTTAATTTAATATATGCTAATCACTCAGATTCAAATCCTGATGTGGCATACACTTTCATATCTAACATCATCCACCAGATAACTGGCATGCACATTTATTTTGTTTAGTAGTTTATTTATAGAATGTGTTAATCCATGCTAATCACTAAAATCTATTTCTTTTATAGAATGCTATCATAGCTCAGCTGGTAGAGCATCGGCACTCTTGTCGAAGGTCTCGGGTTCAAATCCTGATGTGGCATACACTTTCATATCTAACATCATCCACCAGCTAACTTAAAAATGCATGTTTATTTGTTCAGTAGTTTATAGAATGTGTTTGTGTGTTTATTTTATTTTAATTTAATCTATGCTAATTTTTTAGATTCAAATCCTGATGTGGCATACACTTTCATATCTAACATCATCCACCAGATAACTGCATGCACGTTTTTTTTGTTTAGTAGTTTATAGAATGTGTTTGTGTGTTTATTTTATTTTAATTTAATCTATGCTAATCACTCAGATTCAAATCCTGATGTGGCATACACTTTCATATCTAACATCATCCACCAGATAACTGCATGCACATTTTTTTCGTTTAGTAGTTTATAGAATGTGTTAATCCATGCTAATCACTAAAATCTATTTCTTTTATAGAATGCTATCATAGCTCAGCTGGTAGAGCATCGGCACTCTTGTCGAAGGTCTCGGGTTCGAATCCTGATGTGGCATACACTTTCATATCTAACATCATCTACCAGATAACTTAAAAATGCATGTTTATTTGTTCAGTAGTTTATAGAATGTGTTTGTGTGTTTATTTTATTTTAATTTAATCTATGCTAATCACTCAGATTCAATTCCTGATGTGGCACACTTTCATATTAACATCATCTACCAAATAACTGCATGCACTTTTGCTTAGTAGTTTATAGAATGTGTAAATCCATGCTAATCACTAAAATCTATTTCTTTTATAGAATGCTATCATAGCTCAGCTGGTAGAGCATCGGCACTCTTGTCGAAGGTCTCGGGTTCAAATCCTAATGTGGCATACACTTTCATTTTTATTTTGTTTTAGTAGTTTATAGAATGCTTTTATCCATACTAATTAGTCATCAAATCCTGAATATTAACATCCACCTGACATGCACATGTTTATTTCTATTTCTTTATTTTATTTTTAATTTGTGCTGATCATAAAAATCTATTTCTTTTAGACAATGCTATTGGTAAGAAATCCATATTTTATGTTTTTTTTTCGGTCTTGCTCCTTCACTTATACAAATCTACTGATGTATAAGTTTGATTCAACAGATTTTTAGTACTAAAGTGGTTCTGCAACCAAATTTAGTTGGTATTAAAAAAGCTGTTTATCAAACTTTCAGAAAGGATAAAGAACGGGGAGAGCATCGAAAACCCATCAAAGCGGTTCCTCCGCATACACATCATGATGCTATTAGCCATGAACAATGGTTGCAGGACTGGTGTTCTGGCAAATGCAACTTTGGAACAGTATTACAAACGGACAGCAGCCACAAATGGCATGTCCGTTATGAAAGTGAGTACAATATACATTTTTTAATGTATTCTTGAATATAAGAATTAACACTGAGTTTACATGGTTGTTGTACACAGTTTAAGTTGTTCAGTGGGCTGTCATTAAACAAATCAACAGCTACAGAAATATGATGAAGTCGATGAAGTAAGCTACAGAACAGTAAGAGTATTGTGAATTATAAAACATCCTTACCAACCAATTTTGATATGTTGTCTATATGTTATATGTTAATAATCATTAAGTAATTTTGAAGGTTTCAAAGCATAAGACATCCAGCAAATTTGGTGCAGCAAATTTGGTCATTACTGAAGAGCTGGCTGCTTTAATAGAGCTGTACATTAAATACTGTAGGCCAATACAATCGGCAAATGACCAGCTTTTCCTGAGCTGCACAGGGGCGACAATCCGTTGCGCTCAGGAAATGACCCGCCACTGGGCGGAAGTAACGAACAGCACCAGGCCCATCAATCCCACCAATTTGCGAAAGGCAGCAGCCACTCTCGTATGTGATAGTTACTTATTACTTTAAACCTATCAATAGAAAATCAGACCTAAAGAATGTTCAATGTTTAGTAAATAAGGCGTGCAGAATAACTAAACAGATCATTAGATTTGATGATGTTTGTAACGTCAAAATTTATGATAAGGTCATTGCCATAATGAAAGATGAGAGTCATCCGCTCTATAGTGATTTTCAATGGCTGAGATCTGAAAGGCGTTTGAGGGCTACACGTTGTAGAACAAAACGCTTCGTTAATTCTTTTGTTCCGTACTCAATTAGACATTTTAATAACCGTTGTTAAGTCATTGAATTTTGTTGCTATGTAATTTTATTGTATTAACCTTTTAACTTTGAGCAATTGTATGTCACATGAATTTCCGTATGGACAAATAAAATGAACTATGAATAGATGACAAATATTATTTTCAAGTGATAAACCATCAGTTATATTTTGTTTTGGGAATTACGTGGGACACAATTTGTAAGTGTAGAATAATTCATTACATATTACCTTCTCTTTAAATAATTTCATCAGTCCTGGGGTCACTGCGATGAAAAGGAGAGAGTTGTGGTTGCTGACCATATGGCCCACAAATTGTCTACACAAGAGGCCTATTATAAGGCCACGCAGTCCCGGGAGACGGCTGTAAGAGCCCACAATTTAATTGCAGCAAATCGTCTACTCGGGAGAAGTGGGGTAAGATTTAATTTCTGTCTGAAATGTTTGTATCCCAAAAGATGTTTATTTTTTATTGATAACATAACATATTATAAAGAATATATCTAACACTTTAATAATTAGCAATCAACAAGAAAACAAACATTGCATCTATTAACTAAAGTTTTACTTTACTTTTTTTAATGTGCTATGTACACTCTTTCAGAATATAAATGAAACAGCTGATGTCCAGGTAAGGATGGTCATTACTTTCATATAAAAAACAAAAGAATGCAAACTGGGCAAACTGTATAATTTATGTGTTTTATAAATGCTGTATAACTACCAATTAAAGGAACACAATTTGTCATCTTACAGTAAATCATTTTAATATTAAGGTTTTATTATCCCAAATGCAATACATACTTTACTTTAAGGTATATCTTTTCTAGGTTGCATTTTCGAGTGTTGAGGACACTATTGATGAAATGCTGGTAAGAAACAATTTGCACATAAATATATATTTTTCCAGTATTTTCAGGACTGAATTCTATGTAATCATTATTATTATCTTGTATACCTCTTTACGAATAATGAAACAAGTAATGGTATTATGTACAATATTATTATTTTACATTCACCAGGAATTTTCTCAAGCACAAGATAATGAAGTGCCATCATCTGTAAGTATTCAATAATTGTTAAAAGGACACATATGTAAAGCATCAAACTAATATTGCCAGACAAAACTCTTTTTAAAAACGTTGATGTAGTATTTTAAACAATTTTTATAAGTACTGTACATTATTTTTTTAGTACTGCAAAATGATTCCTTGGGTGACGGTAGGATTTTGAGTCTCCCAATATATTGCACTAATGTTTTTACCAGGTCAGCAAAGTTTCCTTGTATATTTTGCTGTACTGTACTTGTTTAATTAGTTTTTATTTCAGGTCAGCAGAATGTCTTTTGTACTTGTATGGACATTCTTTAACTGTTTTTATCAGGTCTTGGTATCTCAAAAAACAGGAAAATGTTTACTTTTTAAATTTGCACATTACTCTTTGTATTCTCTAGTTTGTATGCTTAGTTAATTTATTTGAGGCCTCCCCAAGATAACTTTGTCAGCAATTATAATTACTTGTTCTGTAGTTTGTAAAGTAATTGTTCAAATCCTCACTTTGCAGTTGTATGCTGTTTATAAATTTAGTAGTTTTCAGAATGTTTTATCCATACTAAATATCAACATCTTCTTCTGTTATAGAATGCTATCATAGCTCAGTTGGTAACTTAGCAGTTTATAGAATGTGTTTTTTTTTTATTTTAATTTAATCTATGCTAATCACTCAGATTCAAATCCTGATGTGGCATACATTTTCATATCTAATATCATCCACCAGATAACTGCATGCATGTTTAGTAGTTTATAGAATGTGTTTGTGTTGTTTTTTTTATTTTAATTTAATCTTTGCTAATTTTCAGATTCAAATCCTGATGTGGCATACACTTTCATATTAAAATCATCTACCAGATAACTGCATGCATGTTTTGTTTTTTTTTAGTAGTTTATAGAATGTGTTAATCCATGCTAATCACAACATCTATTTCTTTTATAGAATGCTATCATAGCTCAGCTGGTAGAGCATCGGCACTCTTGTCGAAGGTCTCGGGTTCAAATCCTGATGTGGCATACACTTTTATTTTAACATCAACCACCAAATAACTGCATGCATTTTTAGTTTTGTGTAGTACTGAGTTCATAGAATGTGTTTATTTTATTTTAATTTAATCTATGCTAATCACCCATAATCAAATCCGTATGTGGCATACAATTTCATTTTAACATTATCCACCAGATAATCTTACAAGCACTTTAATTACTTCTGGTATTATTATCATTATTATTGTTATCTAAAACATCAATACAATTCTCATTTGAAATACTTGAAGTACATTTTCTGTAAAACTTATTTCACCTATTAATTTTACTTTATTATTTTTCTACTTTCAATATAACTAGTCTGTAAGCCATCCTCCAGGCAAATATGGGCCAAGGTCGAAATTTGACAACCAAGACGTTATGGATGCTGTCTTTAAATTGTTTGGCAGGCAAATAGAAGAGGGTCATGTGCCAAAAAGAACAGTATGTTTAATGTTTATGTATTGTCAGCTGGCATTTTTTGTTATCTATTTAATTGTAATAATCACATTAATACAATTTTTTTTTATTTTGTAGGCAAGAGAAGTCTATAACAAAAATCCAGTTCTACATTACTATGGATTTCAACAGTTATATGACAAAATGAGGAGGATGTATCCAAAGGTAGGTTTATGTTTTTAATTTCAGTGGCATGCGGTAGCAAGAAATTATTTAAAAGCATTGCAAGTTTTCTATAGAACTATGAAGATTTGCCTGTCTTCTTTCAAAGTAAGTGAAATACTATCATACATTAATTAATTATATGTTTATTTATTATTTACAGAAATAGATCATCGTGGAAAATATCACTAAAATAAACTGTATGTATATATTATTCGGTAACAGTTCAGATAAATTAAACTGCAAATACATAGTGAAATAATCAGTGAATTGTCTAGTCAAAATGTAGTTGATTATTCAGTAACAGTTTAGATTAAACTGCAAATACATAGTGAAATAATCAGTGAATTGTCTAGTCAAAATGTAGTTGATTATTCAGTAACAGTTCAGATAAATTAAACTGCAAATACATAGTGAAATAATCAGTGAATTGTCTAGTCAAAATGTAGTTGATTATTCAGTAACAGTTTAGATAAATTAAACTGCAAATACATAGTGAAATAATCAGTGAATTGTCTAGTCAAAATGTAGTTGATTATTCAGTAACAGTTTAGATAAATTAAACTGCAAATACATAGTGAAATAATCAGTGAATTGTCTAGTCAAAATGTAGTTGATTATTCAGTAACAGTTTAGATAAATTAAACTGTGTGTAAATATTAGAATAACCAGTGAATTGTCTAGTCAAAATGTAGTTGATTATTCAGTAACAGTTTAGATAAATTAAACTGCAAATACATAGTGAAATAATCAGTGAATTGTCTAGTCAAAATGTAGTTGATTATTCAGTAATAGTTTAGATAAATTAAACTGCAAATACATAGTGAAATAATCAGTGAATTGTCTAGTCAAAATGTAGTTGATTATTCAGTAACAGTTTAGATAAATTAAACTGTGTGTAAATATTAGAATAACCAGTGAATTGTCTAGTCAAAATGTAGTTGATTATTCAGTAACAGTTTAGATAAATTAAACTGCAAATACATAGTGAATTAATCATTGAATTGTCTAGTCAAAATGTAGTTGATTATTCAGTAACAGTTCAGATAAATTAAACTGCAAATACATAGTGAAATAATCAGTGAATTTTCTAGTCAAAATGTAGTTGATTATTCAGTAACAGTTCAGATAAATTAAACTGCAAATACATAGTGAAATAATCAGTGAATTGTCTAGTCAAAATGTAGTTGATTATTCAGTAACAGTTTAGATTAAACTGCAAATACATAGTGAAATAATCAGTGAATTGTCTAGTCAAAATGTAGTTGATTATTCAGTAACAGTTTAGATAAATTAAACTGCAAATACATAGTGAAATAATCAGTGAATTGTCTAGTCAAAATGTAGTTGATTATTCAGTAACAGTTTAGATAAATTAAACTGTGTGTAAATATTAGAATAATCAATGAATTGTCTAGTCAAAATGTAGTTGATTATTCAGTAACAGTTTAGATAATTTAAACTGTGTGTAAATATTAGAATAACCAATGAATTTTCTAGTCAAAATGTAGTTGATTAGTCAGTAACAGTTTAGATAATTTAAACTGCAAATACATAGTGAAATAATCAGTGAATTGTCTAGTCAAAATGTAGTTGATTAGTCAGTAACAGTTTAGATAATTTAAACTGTGTGTAAATATTAGAATAACCAATGAATTTTCTAGTCAAAATGTAGTTGATTATTCAGTAACAGTTTAGATAATTTAAACTGTGTGTAAATATTAGAATAACCAATGAATTTTCTAGTCAAAATGTAGTTGATTAGTCAGTAACAGTTTAGATAATTTAAACTGTGTGTAAATATTAGAATAACCAATGAATTGTCTAGTCAAAATGTAGTTGATTATTCAGTAACAGTTTAGATAATTTAAACTGTGTGTAAATTTTAGAATAACCAATGAATTTTCTAGTCAAAATGTAGTTGATTATTCAGTAACAGTTTAGATAAATTAAACTGCAAATACATAGTGAAATAATCAGTGAATTGTCTAGTCAAAATGTAGTTGATTATTCAGTAACAGTTCAGATAAATTAAACTGCAAATACATAGTGAAATAATCAGTGAATTGTCTAGTCAAAATGTAGTTGATTAGTCAGTAACAGTTTAGATAATTTAAACTGTGTGTAAATATTAGAATAACCAATGAATTTTCTAGTCAAAATGTAGTTGATTATTCAGTAACAGTTTAGATAAATTAAACTGCAAATACATAGTTAAATAATCAGTGAATTGTCTAGTTAAAATGTAGTTGATTATTCAGTAACAGTTCAGATAAATTAAACTGAAAATACATAGTTAAATAATCAGTGAATTCTCTAGTTAAAATGTAGTTGATTATTCAGTAACAGTTCAGATAAATTAAACTGCAAATACATAGTTAAATAATCAGTGAATTGTCTAGTTAAAATGTAGTTGATTATTCAGTAACAGTTTAGATTAAACTGCAAATACATAGTGAAATAATCAGTGAATTGTCTAGTCAAAATGTAGTTGATTATTCAGTAACAGTTCAGATAAATTAAACTGCAAATACATAGTGAAATAATCAGTGAATTGTCTAGTCAAAATGTAGTTGATTATTCAGTAACAGTTTAGATAAATTAAACTGCAAATACATAGTGAAATAATCAGTGAATTGTCTAGTCAAAATGTAGTTGATTATTCAGTAACAGTTTAGATAAATTAAACTGTGTGTAAATATTAGAATAATCAATGAATTGTCTAGTCAAAATGTAGTTGATTATTCAGTAACAGTTTAGATAATTTAAACTGTGTGTAAATATTAGAATAACCAATGAATTTTCTAGTCAAAATGTAGTTGATTAGTCAGTAACAGTTTAGATAATTTAAACTGCAAATACATAGTGAAATAATCAGTGAATTGTCTAGTCAAAATGTAGTTGATTAGTCAGTAACAGTTTAGATAATTTAAACTGTGTGTAAATATTAGAATAACCAATGAATTTTCTAGTCAAAATGTAGTTGATTATTCAGTAACAGTTTAGATAATTTAAACTGTGTGTAAATTTTAGAATAACCAATGAATTTTCTAGTCAAAATGTAGTTGATTATTCAGTAACAGTTTAGATAAATTAAACTGCAAATACATAGTTAAATAATCAGTGAATTGTCTAGTCAAAATGTAGTTGATTATTCAGTAACAGTTCAGATAAATTAAACTGCAAATACATAGTGAAATAATCAGTGAATTGTCTAGTCAAAATGTAGTTGATTAGTCAGTAACAGTTTAGATAATTTAAACTGTGTGTAAATATTAGAATAACCAATGAATTTTCTAGTCAAAATGTAGTTGATTATTCAGTAACAGTTTAGATAAATTAAACTGCAAATACATAGTTAAATAATCAGTGAATTGTCTAGTTAAAATGTAGTTGATTATTCAGTAACAGTTCAGATAAATTAAACTGAAAATACATAGTTAAATAATCAGTGAATTCTCTAGTTAAAATGTAGTTGATTATTCAGTAACAGTTCAGATAAATTAAACTGCAAATACATAGTTAAATAATCAGTGAATTGTCTAGTTAAAATGTAGTTGATTATTCAGTAACAGTTCAGATAAATTAAACTGAAAATACATAGTTAAATAATCAGTGAATTCTCTAGTTAAAATGTAGTTGATTATTCAGTAACAGTTCAGATAAATTAAACTGCAAATACATAGTTAAATAATCAGTGAATTGTCTAGTTAAAATGTAGTTGATTATTCAGTAACAGTTCAGATAAATTAAACTGCAAATACATAGTTAAATAATCAGTGAATTGTCTAGTCAAAATGTAGTTGATTATTCAGTAACAGTTCAGATAAATTAAACTGCAAATACATAGTTAAATAATCAGTGAATTGTATATTCAAAATGTAGTTGATTAGTCAGTAACAGTTTAGATAATTTAAACTGTGTGTAAATATTAGAATAACCAATGAATTTTCTAGTCAAAATGTAGTTGATTAATCAGTAATAGTTCAGATAAATTAAACTGCAAATACATAGTTAAATAATCAGTGAATTGTCTAGTCAAAATGTAGTTGATTAGTCAGTAACAGTTCAGATAAATTAAACTGCAAATACATAGTTAAATAATCAGTGAATTGTCTAGTTAAAATGTAGTTGATTATTCAGTAACAGTTTAGAGAATTTAAACTGCAAATA
Organism: Antedon bifida; assembly: GCF_963402885.1. Lineage (NCBI taxonomy): Eukaryota > Metazoa > Echinodermata > Crinoidea > Comatulida > Antedonidae > Antedon > Antedon bifida. Next base: position 472,534 of record NC_136228.1, on the reverse strand, counting down.
CATAGTAGAATAATCAGTGAATTGTCTAGTCAAAATGTAGTTGATTATTCAGTAACAGTTTAGATAAATTCTTATAACCCTTTTTAAAAATTGGAGTCACTTGTGCCAACTTCAAGTCATCAGGAAAAACACCTGTGACAAGTGATAAGTTAATATATGGTAATGGCTTTACAATAGATGAATCCTTAATTAATCTAGCAGATAACTGGTCATGTCAATTGGACTTTTTTATATCTATATTTCTTTATAATTCTTTAAATTCTAAAACAGGTTTCCAAAATAAAGAGGAACTAATTGAATTTTTCAAATAATCATTGGAACTTTTTTAAGAACAATCAATCTTGCTTGCTAATTTCTGCCGATATTTACAAAGTAATCATTAAACAAGTTGGCTTTTTGTTCATTGGAATTACATTCAATATTAACATCATTTAATGATTCTTTAAGTTTATCTGGAATAATTTCATGAACAGTCTGACTTTTGCCTTTAAGAATACTATTTATAATTCCCCATGTTTTAGTTGTATTACTTTTACTTTTCATAAACAAATCACAATTTAAACCATGGAGTTATATTTACTAGTTTAAACAAAAACATGTGTGGTTTTTTTAGACATTAGTTGCTTAATTGATTTAAAACAAAAAATGTGTCATGGTTTAATCAGTAATTGTTGACCTGATTTAAACCATGGAGTTATATTTACTCCATGTTTAAACAAAAACATGTGTGGTTTTTTAAAACATTAGTTGCTTAGTTGATTTAAACAAAACATGTGTCATGGTTTAATGAGTAATTGTTGAACTGATTTAAACAAAACATGTGTTATGGTTTAATCAGAATTGTTGAACTGATTTAAACAAAACATGTGTCATGGTTTAATCAATAATTGTTGACCTGATTTAAACAAAACATGTGTCATGGTTTAATCAGTAATTTGTTGAACTGATTTAAACCATGGAGTTATATTTACTCCATGTTTAAACAAAACATGTGTGGTTTTTTAGACATTAGTTGCTTAGTTGATTTAAACAAAACATGTGTCATGATTTAATCAGTAATTTGTTGAACTGATTTAAACCATGGAGTTATATTTACTCCATGTTTAAACAAAACATGTGTGGTTTTTTAGACATTAGTTGCTTAGTTGATTTAAACAAAACATGTGTCATGGTTTAATCAGTAATTGTTGAACTGATTTAAACAAAACATGTTGCATGGTTTAATCAGAATTGTTGAACTGATTTAAACAAAACATGTGTCATGGTTTAATCAATAATTGTTGAACTGATTTAAACAAAACATGTGTCATGGTTTCAGTAATTGTTGAACTGATTTAAACCATGGAGTTATATTTACTCCATGTTTAAACAAAACATGTGTGGTTTTTTAGACATAAACAAAACATGTGTCATGATTTAATCAGTAATTTGTTGAACTGATTTAAACCATGGAGTTATATTTACTCCATGTTTAAACAAAACATGTTTGGTTTTTTAGACATTAGTTGCTTAGTTGATTTAAACAAAACATGTGTCATGGTTTAATCAGTAATTGTTGAACTGATTTAAACAAAACATGTGTCATGGTTTAATCAGAATTGTTGAACTGATTGTGGTGTACTGTGGTTATTTAGGGTATGTCCAGACTCTTGGCCTAACACTTAAATTGGTGTTGAAAAAGCTGTATATGGTTTTGACCGTTCAGTTAGGAAACTCTACATAAATCTAATTTCGTTATAAATTTATTAGTACCAACCCTGCCTATTATTTCATTTATCCGTGGCATTGGATGCAAACTATTCACTTTTTTGTAATTCACGTTAAAGCGAGCTGTACCATCCAGTTTTGGACAGTGAGACTCTTCTTTTACTTTGCCTAACTTAGCCTGAGGAATTGGATAAGCTTTTTGTCTAACTGGGTGTACGTCATGCTTTATTACAGTAGTTTTTCCTGGCTTACCTTCAACACTAAGTCAAATTCAGAAAACACCTCTGCTAATATTATTTACCATGTGAATTTTCAGTTATTATGAACACTTCCATCTACATTCCGCACACTAATCTTGGAAAAGAGGTCCTTTGTGAAATAAATGATGTTATCTTAGACATTGAAGCCAAATACGCTGATGCTTATATTATAATAAATGATGATTTTAATCGCAATAATCAATCGCAATGGATCAATATTACACGAACGTTATACATTATTCTCATTTAGAGGGTACAAACACCAACACAGTGTCAGAATAATGTATTTTGATCTATCATCGGCCTTCATCTGTTGACAAATAATTTGATAAATGCCAACGTACCTAATAAGTTGAATGGCCTTGTACTTAATTTTTTTGACACATAGATATCAATATGTTAAACTAAACAGCGAAGTTAAATATGAAATTATTGTTTAGTAACACAGGTTCCCCACAGGGCACAGTTTTAGCCCCTTTCCTATTCACTGTGTTCACTTCAGACTTTAAGTCCGATCACCCAGATTGCCCTGTTATCAAATTAGCTGATGACACAGCCATCCTGGGTCAAACATGACAACTATGGTTATTATAAAGCTGAAATTGACCGGTTTGTAAGGTTTTTGTAATAAAAACCATCTTAAACTTAATACTGCTATTCTAAGACCAAAGAAATGGGAGATTTTCGTACTAAATTTAGGGCATCTACTGATGTTATTCATTCATTATTGATGGTAATCATGTAAAGATAGATTAAATTTTTCTGAATATTTAGAATATATTAGTAAGAAATTGAATACTCGTATGTAAATGCTTTTAATGTTAGTAACAAAACCATCACTATCTTTTATACGTCAGTTGTTTGTGGGGTTTGGAGTTATTGCTTAACAGGATGGGGAGAAATTGCTTTTAACAAAGATAAAGAATTAATAGATCGTCTGATTAGAAAAGTTAGCAGAATCACTGGTGTTTGCCTTCTGTTGACTATCTCTACAGAGTCAGGATAGCAAATTTGTTTTCTCATATAAAAACTGATGAACTTCATTCCCTCCATGATGTGGTTATCAGTCATACTATCCCTAGAAGTGGACGTATCATGTGGGGAGAACCCAGTAGACTCCTGTGGTACCTCCCTATAAGCAAATAATAGGTACGGATGCAATTTATTCCATTCCTGGGGATCATCCTGAACAAACCGTAGACTTAAGGGTGCCATTAAAGCTTTCCACTAATTCATCGGTTTGTGGATGGTAGGGAGAAGTAGTCAAGCCCTTAATTGAAAGTAATTTATACTGATAATTGGCATAGGAATCATCGGGGCCTTCAATTTAGTTTTATACTTTGAAGTTTTCTGACTCTCGCAAGTGTTACAATATCATTTACAATCCGCAACCTAGTTCAGACACAAAGATATGTATGTTGCATACATAATGCTACTTTTACGTCAAGAGTCTGAACATACCCTTAATAAGTAATTGTTAGTTGATTTAGACAAAACATGTCTCATCGTTTAATATGTGTGGTTGTTTAAACATTAATTGTTTGTGTGTTGGTTTAATAACATATGTAGTTGATAAATTATTCATTATTGTACAGTCAACTTTCCTAATACCGGACACCTGGCAGAATATGTTGGATTCCGTAACGGTTTGGTATTCGGAATGTGTTTTTTAACGAGTTTACATCCTGTTCCGCATAGCAGGAAGTCCGCTAAAGTGGATAAGCGTGCAACTATGTAGTGATTGTCTCGGTCAGCTAAATTAAAACAAAAGAGAAGATTAAACCACATGTGCGGCTGCTTATGAAGCCCCTCAAACGATATGTTATGCATGACTTGGCAAATGAAGCTATCCTGGTCCCATCACCTTATTGAAAATAGACCTGTCTGCTCAGTTACACAAAACTTTCCCTACATGCTTCGGAAAATTCTCTTAATGTTAAAAGCTTAGGAATTTGGGGTCTTCTGGTCCTCAAGACAATTCTGGTATTGGGAGAGTGTCCGGTTTTTTCAGTTCAGAGTCCAGTATTTGGAGAGTCGACTATATTATATTCATAGCATGTGTTAATAATGAAATGTTATACTATTTTAAATGATTTAATAATGGAAATGTTAATTTAAGTTACAAAAAAAGAAAAATAAAATTCTATAAAGTAATTAATGAAAACAGTAGTTTTGTCTTCTATGCAAGGAAAGACCTTTCAAGATGTTAATATGGATCATCAAATCACAGACAGGTTAAACATAATTCTAGCTCTCTGTAGCTTAATAGATTATTCAGAAAATTGGCAGAAATAGAACATGATCCCAAGCATATCCTAACATAGCAGTATTTTAGTTAATGATAAAGCCACCACAACATGCTACCTTATTATTTTCATATGTTTTGATGTTGATTAACATGTAGTTTGAGTTACTTTGAGTTTCTTTCAGAGTCATGGTTTTTAGCAGTCATTATTACAACAAACACATTTAGACCTGGTAAGTTATAACCATAGCTAGTTTGCAAAAACTATTTTACTTGTAATAGGTTATTTTTATTTCTGCTTTCTCCTTTTTAACACCAACTCTTCTGTATGTATACTCTGAGTATACGATAATGTTAAATACCCTAAAATAGCAGGGCATTATTTCCAAAAGCTGATCTAAACAAAAGGTTTATATTGTTATAAATGAAAAAAAAACAAAAAAAAGTTATAAATTATTAATTGACAGTGAATTATTATTTGTACTTGTGTAATATGCATCTATATATAGTTTGTCTATCAGTTGTCTAATAAATATAAACTGAAAACTTTAATATTTTAATATGCCATTAATTTTCCACCAACAGTTAGTTGCTGTTAAAATTTCTGGATATTCTTCATCATAACATCCTTTTGCAGTTTAAAAGTAAGAGTTTACAATACGTATGTTTTGTATGCATGTGTTTTATTTAATTAAATGTCAAATTAAATAATAATACTGCACAACTTAACGAACTGTGTTGTATCAAATATGAGATGAAATATTTTGTTTCTGTTTTGTTTACTAGTAGGAGTGTTGACTATAATGCTTGGTTTACACATTCAACACAACACCCTTGTTACACGGCTGGTTCCCCCACCTGTGACTTCACATTCTATCTCTGGCACACAACATTATTAGTAAATTACAATGTGGCGTACGATTGAAAACTGTTGAGAACTCCTGCTTTATTATTGGTACCTGTGTTGTTTATTCTGACGTAGTTATTACTAACTTCCCCCACATTACTGAACTGAACAACTGTATTTACATTGTTACTTTCAGTTTCATCTATGTGGGTTGGTGTTGAAGTCATTATTGATGATAACTATTGTAACTGGTTGCATTTACTGTATTCAGGTAATTCCCAAGGTAATCCATTAATCAATCGAATAAATTTTGATTCCATAATACTTAAAATAAGGTTGTGTTCAGAACATTGTGTGCATGCAGAGATATTAGATTATTATATTATATACTACAGTAGATTAGTAAATTGAGTTTAAAGTGAGCTATTCTTCAAAGTTTAATTTATTTAATATTTCAACAATCCTACTACTACCATCTAGTTAGACTAGCCTCTGTAATATTGCAGAACTGTGATGAATGAATTTAGTTTAAAGTGATTTAGCTAGCTAGAAGCAAGACTGAGGGGTCTGCAGGACATGTTTAGGTTAGGTAATTATAGTAAATTATTTTAAATGTTTAGTGAAGGAGACCACATATAGATATTGCTTCCTCCCAGCATGATCATACATTTCTTGCAACAATTTGATGCTTTCACCTGTAATCGAGCCATTTATTCATTTTAATTGACTCGGATAAAAGGGAGGCTGCAATTTGCGGAAAAAAAATAGATTTTAGGCCTAAAAATAATAGTAAACTATAAAAAAACTAATGTGTACTGTATCAAAATAAGCTCCCATGGGAAACAGAATAAAGCCTTGTTCACATTTCTACCCTTCTAATTGATATAGATGAACAATTTAACTTTTATAATGATTGTTTAATAAAGTGTAGGCTTCAACTCTTTGATCTAAAGCATTCGTTTAATTAGGCAATCAATTGTATTTGTGGATTTAGATAAGATTCTTAAATAATTTGATTGCATATAAGGAAGTGCTCAGGATCAAAGAGTAGATACATACACTGTTTAATAAACAAAGATTATTCAATTTACTCTAATTTATGTTCTAAATGCTGTCTTTGTATAGTGTTTTTAATAAAACATAATTCATAATTACTACAACTGCACGGTGCACAGTGGCATTATACGGTAACATTTTCTTTTATCACATATCAGTTTTTTAGTTTTGCAGGTGTTCAATAGAAGTACAGTATGTTAAGACCAACTTCTCGGTGCAGTCCTGATGATGTACGCCAAGATGCCTTCAAGGAGGTGTGCAGGCTGGGTGGAAACACCAAAGATGAATGTGATGGGTTGGGCTGCTACAAGTTTCAGCATAGTAAATACCATGGACAAACATTCAAGTGGAAAATGTACTGGAATATGCAGTATGTTTTGTAATTAAAATAGCAAATGAAATTCCAAGAGCAACACATCACCTGCATCCAGGATCCTGAAGGCATCCCACTCTACACAAAAACCAGCGAAATGATTAAGGGTGGAGTTACCATGCCAGTATATCGTTGCGCAAGAGGCTCCACACTTCTTTGGAATCGTTTCATCTTCACCTTCACAGGTTCATTCCAGGTATTACTTTTTATTTGGTATCTACTAAATCTTCAAACCTATGTACTGATTTTTTTTTGATAATTATGTATGTTTTATTTTTCTCTCAGGTAAGCGTGCTAGCGACTTACATTTCCAAGCTTACCTGATGGATGGACTTGTTCGATGGAACACGAACCGTGCACTAGCTGCTACCCAGTCTGGAGCACCCATCATCAGTACCATCTCAACACACTGGCAGAGCAAGTGATTGGCAAAAAAGTGTACAAAAGTTTTATCATCCCAAACAAGTACACCGGAGAAATCATCGGAGTCAAGTACCTGTACAACCAGTCGAACAAAGTGCTCGAAACTCAAACGCTAAAGAACCCTCGCTGCCCCAGCAGCAGCCCTTGCCTTCAGGTGATGGTAATGATGATGATGATAATGATAATGATGAAGGAAAAGCAGCTCTTATCGACAGTGAGTTAAATTTGTATTATTAGCTTCTACCTAGGCAATACTTTTCATAATTCTGTATTTGTTTCCTTTCCTAGACTATGGGAGCAAATACCAAATGACGTAAACGATTCACAAACAATTTCAATATTTAAGGCTGCTCTAACAAAACACTATATTTCATGTTATGTATAGTTTATTTGTATTTTTCTTGTTTATGGTTTTATCTTAACTGTTTGTATTGTATGGAATGAGTGCAGAGTCTGTTTGAGCTTTAGCCTATTCTCATTCCTGGTTATTTTTACATTGATGACCGAATAAATATTATTATTATTATTATTTACCTCATAAATTTTGTTTCTGTTTTGCAATACAATGCATAAAGTCTAATTATTTATGTTGTTTTCATATTTTTGTCAAAAAATTTAGGAACTTGAGGATTCCACTGGACTGGACAACATTCCAGGCTATGCCAAACTACCTTATGCAGTTTAAGGAAGACAGTGGAGTGATAAGTCAAAGTCATGCTGGACATGTCACAAAGTTGTGGAACAACCTGGATGCATATGACAAAACCATTAAGCGCAAAGCACGGCATCACGATTACTTCACAAAAGGCAGGTTCAAGAAAAGTAGAACGACTGCTGTGATACCTGGTGTTGAAAGCACTCGACAGTAAGGCAGTTTCCTGCGTTTTTCACTTTGTAGGTTAACAGATGCTTCTTAGGTCAGAACACCGGACCAGCCCAATGGCCGGACTGCAATCGATATATGGAGTGCCTTATTACAAAACTATGTGAAGAGTATCCGTCTACCGTATATATCGGAGGGAAACGTTTCCAGTGCTGGCCGCTAATCGGCAAAGGCTACAAAAACATTCGTCGGAAAGTGCTATCAAATGGACACCTGATGTTGTTTGCTAAGCTTCAGTTGATGGAGATAAATCGTACGACACTCATCCAGTGGTGAGTTTAACTTGTTATTGATGTTATTTTACACTACAATAAATACATTCAAGTTTTTAAATACTGTGTTTGATTTATTTCCAACAGGTACAACAGAACATCAAAGAAGCAAGAGCGGCAAGTGTTGAAATCTGGCATCTCAGCAACAACACCCAAACTTGTCTCTGATAATAACCTACTTGAACCTTTAAACGTTCCTGCAAGCGCTCCATCTTTCACATTTGTCCAACCAAAAAACACTTCCGGCCGAGCAACTCTAGGAAACAGACCGTCGATCCCAGTTCCAGGCGAGATAGCAAACCCACCACCATCAGTCCCTGAGGCTAGCAGTACTTGGCTAAAGACATATTGGAAACCGATCAAAATGTACAAACCAAGAATGTCTGTGACTGTGTGCTCAAAGTGTAAGCAACCAAGGTTAAATAAGAACCACACTCAGTATGGAAATTGGTATTGTGCTGCAACATCTGATGAAGAATGGAAATCGGCTATGGTTGCCACCCGTCACCTTCGTCAAGAGTGGAAAAAAATAATATAATTCATTTTAATGTGAATCAAATATTTCCTTCCACGAATTCTAATATTTTTGATTGACAATCGTTCACACGCTAAACATGTCTCGTCATATTAAAAAAGCTAACAATTAATTCAACATACATATGTAGTCGAATTTAACGTTTTTTTAAACAAATTCATGTACTATAGTACAAGGATTTTATATTAATATTATTTAATATTTTTATTTATTTAATACATTGATCATTTGATAATCCTCTAAAATGGACAGTTTTTAGTCTGCCGGTATTCAAAACAACCTCCTAGCTTCATAGGCCCCATTGGTCAATTGTCCAGTTTCCTCATTATCTAATGACCCAGTCCAATTCAGTTTTAATGACCCCCACATGGCTCTGTCCATTTCTTTTTGCATTCTTTACTTTTCCGAATGAGAAGATTGAGCTGTGGCCTTAATTTATGTTATTACTTTGTATGTATTTTTTATGATTTTCCAAATAAATTCAAATCAAATCAATCCTTATTATTATATCTTATTTAAATAAATATTTATTGTTCATTGCATAATTCCCAGTCAAATTTAAGCATTCCATGTAATGGAATATTAACACTCTCTGTGTGATGTAATCAATAAAATTTTAAATATTGTATTGTGTTAACCTTGTTTCACTCTTGAATTTATGGTAGATGCGACAGTGTCTTCTTTTTATGAAATCGAAGGTAATGCTTTTAAAATGGTGTTTCAGAAGATTTATTATGTTCTTTACATTAGGGTACATCATGAACATTTCTATCGGCACAGTTTACCGGGCATCAAATGCATATTTTTTAGTTTTTTTCTAGTAATTTGATTTGGTTTCGGCTGACCTAATTTGTAAATTTTTTTCTGAAAATTGTTTTTATTGACGATTGTCTATAAGAGATGTGTTTTTTGTTGGTAAAGTAGGGATGCGACAACAGACATGATCAGTGGCCGAAATGCACTGAGCTGTTTATTGAGCTGTTTATTAGCCAATGAGGTTGATGTCCTGATAGCCGCAACACCAAATGTTGATGATTGATAGAAAATACTAATTTACAACAGAAAAACAGAACAACTTGTACGAAATGTAAACTTGATCGATGGCCTCATCCAACAATAAGGGCAGTATAATTATAATAATTTTATTTTCGCCTAGCTAGCAACTAGTCTAGATAGCCTTTTACAGATTAAATGCTGTGAATACTTTGATAGTATTACTAAAGTACTTGAACATTCAAACTAGGCCTAGACTACTTTATCTAGGCCTACCTACTTTTATCTAGGCCTACTACAATACGACTGGAGGCCCTCTAACTAGCCTGGCTTAAACTTCGGCCTAGTGTAGACATAACTATGGTCCCTACCTCTCCCTTGTTTATTATAATACAATAAAAAGTACTACATATTAATAGTCTAGTCATTTGTTTAATCGTTTACCGAAAAAAGCCATCCTACATGTTTGTTTATATTATGATAATTGATCCACGCCGAACTTCCGGGTTCTACTTTTGAATTTGAAGTCCGCAGAATAATGCTAAATAATTCACTATTTACTCATGCCAAAGTCACTAAATTGATCTCCCTTGGTTCACAAATGCACAGTGTCTGACGCCAATAAAAGGAAAGAATAAGTGTAACAGCCAAATTAAAATAAAATCGAAGCAAAATAAGAAAAAATATCTGTTTACGATAGCGAAATTACTCTAAACCTAATTGCCAATATAGCGTCACGTCGGCGGAACGACGCGATAATCTTAATGTGTGTTGAACCGCAAACAAATTTAAATTTCGTTCTGTAGGTTACAAAAACGATATTTCGAGTTCCAAATTTTTTTGTATGGTATAGAAAATCGCATAAATTGTCACTTTTTTGTACAGTTTCAATTAAATCCTTTTGATATGTTATAGAAATATAGTCAAAGCATTGCTTCATATAAAGTAAAGTAGTAATTTTGAAGAAATTACGGAATTTAGCATTCACAAACATTGGGTTGACATAACCCTAACGGCTAATTTTATTTATTTACTAGTTTAATTTTTAACAAATTCGATTAAGGCAACATAAAATTGTCGAATTTTAATCAAACAACTCCTAAAAATAAATAAAAATCAGCATAGTTATTAATTAAATCTACTTTATTAAAATAACAACACCACAGTTATAAAACTATTTTAAAAATATAATAACGAACGAGCCTCCAGTGAAAGGGCGACCTCAATTTAGACGTGCGCTCTTTACATATAAGGTAATTAATTATAGCCGAAAAACGATAAATTATCGATTTTGACCCAAGAGAATATTTTCTTTGTTGAAAAGTGAGTAGAGAAAAGCATACTTCATACAATTTAATCAAATACATACCAAGTTATAAGTCATGAAAAAATCCAAAAATCATCAAAAGTGCATTCTAGTCTGAGAAATTACGCGTTTATTACATTTTTTTCAAAAAAGACACGATATTTTTTTTAGTTTTCTTCATTAAAAAGAGAGAGTATATAAATGTATTGTGTATGAAACTCAAAATTTTTACAAAATGATGAATTTTTGTGTAAAATAACGCATTTTTGGTAAAATCAGCATATGTGCACCATTAAGTACACACATAAAAATCGCCGCGGAAACCATTTTCCCGACGTCAAATCGGGTTGAAACTCTGGAAAAACGATCTTTTCGTGTTTTTTTACATAGGAAAAATATAAACTTTATGTGTTTCCAATTTAAAAGAAAGTTTAAAGGACGATGTTGGTGAATGTGAAATAAAAAATATGACGACCTATCGTTCTTAGAACATTACTCAATTTTTTCCCCAGAACGATATTTTTCATAAAAAACAAGGAAGATAACGTGTAAATCATTAGAGACATGAATGTTAATTGGAGATTTAAATAAACACTCAGAAAAACGATATTTTACAGACTTTTTATTGAATAGGTATAGAAAGAGTAATAATTATATGTAAATCAGCATATGTGCACTTCTCACAGTGACAGTCTCGCGGAGAGCAAACATGCACATGTGCCTATGTCTTACTGTGCAAAGTCCCCCTAGATTCTCAGCAAATGTGCATGTTTCTCACTGAAAACTGTAGGTGGCCGATGTGCATTATTGCATGTGCGCTCTGGAGAGAGAGCGAGAGAGAGAGTGAGAGGTAGAGCCGTAGCCATCTCCTCATGCTAGCTGTGCATGACATAGCAACGTTCTAATTAGTTATCTTTTATTTATAACTAATTCAGTTACATTATATAAAACATTTAGGCGCTACTGCAGTTTCGCACCACACTGTTATATCTTCGATTTCTCACCTAATTTTTTTTCTCACACCCACATCATACAATTTTGGGCCATTATGTAACATGTTCCCATGATTTAGCCACCGTTATATTACCTTTATCACAAAAAAAATTGCCTTTCAAAACAGCTCCTTTTCCTCGAATACTTCGATCGAACTGTGGCCATTTTAGAATCAGAAAATTGCCAGAAATCAATGTATGTTTTATTTTCTGTTTTTATTTTTAAACTGCAGAGAGTGGTTTTATAAAGAACCAGCTTTACATATCAAAACGGCGACGATATGAGTCCGTACATATAATATTTTATTTTTTTTAAAACAATTCACAGTTTTTTAAAAATCATAAACCATATTTCAATTTCAATATGTAAAACACAGCATGGATTAATCCATGATCATAGCAAATATTGCTATCTCATTGTATTAAAAAATAGAAAATGATTTGTTTTTGTTTTAGTGAATGTATTGATTAGTGACCGAGATAATTTTCTTTGATAGGACCTATTAATATGAATAATAATACTAATAATGAAATATTAATTCAACCTCTATTTCGCCAGCTGAAAACATTTCTTGCCTTTCAAAACTAAATAGGTCTATATATGTGTAATCGGATTTTATAACACTGCCCTCTATAGTTTCTACATGTTTTGGGGAAAATGAAGCATACATTCTGGCAATTAAGTGATAAATATAAGATGACGAACATTTCGCAGTGTGTTGACAGCGAGTTCAGTATCGTTTAAAATGTTTTGAAAAGTATTGTTATTAAAAAAAAAATTACTTCGTAAGTGGTCGAATCGTATAAACATGTTACATAAAATTATGTTGTGAGTGTGAAAAAGGAAAGTTTAGGTGAGAAATCGAAGATATAACGGTGTGGTGCGAAACTGCAGTAGCGCCCACATGCATACTACAGTGTTAGAAAAAAGTTAAATAGGTATGAATGTTTGTGTATATTGTATTGTAAGATGATTATGCCCAAAGTACTGTAGGCGTAAGCACTTCTCCTAGACATGTGCCTGCAATAGGCGGGCCTAGTAGGCATGTGTCTACAATCGGCAGGCCTAGACATGTGCCATTTTGTTGAAAATAGTACACACAAAATGCGTCCTCTGTTGTATCTGAAACGATCTCCTGTACTACCTTATGCTGATCCTGATTGGCCGCCGGAAATTTCTATTTATATCCGAAGAGACCGCCCAGGATTGACTCGCACATCGTGGGAGATTTCTATTTCTGTTTTTGTCGTGTAAAAAAAGGGCACCTGTACAATTTAGGGCCCCCATCTTGGATCCTCCCTTGAAAAATATATTGTCATTGCTAGAATATTAACAAATACCCTGTTTACATGGTTGAATCATTCTTACTCATATAAAATGTTCAATTTCGATTAAAAAAAATTAAACAAAATAATTTCTCACCTATTTCCTTTATCTTTTTCATTGCAGATTTTAAATCTTGTTCTTCAATTTTAACACCAAATGGAAATTCTTGCTGCAATTCCTCTGCTACTATTTTTGCTAAATCTTTGAGCAGATTCTCACTAGAATACGTTTTCCAGAGATCTTCTAATGATTTAGAGTCATACACAGTTAGATATAACACTAAAGATCCCGCTCCTATTTGCTCAATACGAATACTCTTAAAATAGGACGTAAGTTGTTTCATAATATTGTAACAGTGTGTGGTAGCTGCTTTCTTCTGTTTTGCTAGGTTGTTGAAGAAGATTTCCAGAGCATGTGGTTTATCCTCATCATCAACTGACAAAGAACTTTGGTTTGTAACCAATAATACTTCCGCAACTTTAAAAGATAATTAATTAACATTTTTTTCATTTATTTTTCATGCATGGTTTGATGAAGACTACCATGTTTATTAAAAATTGCATGCACACCTGTAGTCAGAATATAAAAAATATAGTAATTCAACACCTTAAAAGGTAATATTTTATTTTTTAACAAACCTTTTTTTCCCTCAGACTACTGTACCATGTTAGTTAAGGATGGTGTGTAGCCATGGTCAGAAAAATTATTAAAAAATATTATTACTTTGACATTTCTACAACATAAATTAATAATCTGTCATGAAAATCAAAAAAAGTTTTAAAAAGTCTAATGGCCGAAGAGTATACACAAGGGTGCCACAAATAAAAACATTTTTTCATTTTACCCCACAAACCAGTAATAATCACTTGTTTTTTTGCAACCTAATTGATTCAAATGTTGATTAATTCAATAAATGATAATTCTGCAATAAGCTATTGAATTTGAATACAATAAGTTACCTTTAGGCCTATGTTTTTTGTCATCAATTTTTGTCGTCCATTTATCTAAAAACTGTTGTTGACTTCCAGTAAAAAAAACCGTTGCTAAACCTTCAAGAAGTGCTCCATTTGACTCTAACTCTTTTAATTTTAACAAGGCAGACTGACTATCTGTATCTAGAGAAAACACTAGTGATGTATTTGGAATCACTGCAGTTTTGATGTCCCTTAAACTGAGAGATGGGTATACGCTTTTAAAATGTTCTGCACTCTTTTTGAACATTTCTTTACAATATTCTTCAACTTCCCGAACCAAGCGTAATGGTACATCATCTGGATTAAATTTGACGTATACTTCAATTTTCACACCTGTTAAAAAAGAAAATATTGGAACTTTGTTGTAAATCATTTTTAAATCCATTGTAAAGTAATAATAGGTTCTGCAAACTTTGAGTTTTGACGGTTTTCAGCCAACATAAGGCACAACCTAATATTAATTCTGAAATTCTGAAGAAAAGCAAACATATTTAAGTTTTGACTGTAAAAAATAATAAAATAAACCTTCTATTGGAATAACCTATCACTAATGATTATTTGTACAATATAGATGTAAATAAAGTAAGTGAGTGGATAGACAGTCGTGGGTCATACGTATGTATCTTTTCAACAAACAATGGTTGTATTACTGTAAAACTACCATTGTAAATGTTAAATCTTCTTAATGAAAAGGAACAGCTAAGATTACCTAGTAGTATGATTTTTGCACGTTCTGTAAGAAGACCTGCAAACTCTTCTATTTTGCATTGTTTATCTTCTAACAGTAATTCTCTTTCCAGATGACAAACAACATCCCAAATATTCTTAAACTCAAAGTCTCTCAGGTTATAGTGAGAAATAATGCTAAGAAATGTATCTTGTCTAACTTCAATCAATGCCTTCAACAGTCGTTTTCGAAATGGTGAAAATGTTTTTGTATCAGTATATACAATACCTCTTTCTTTCATATACTGACTTACAAGATCTACGGCCTCCTGTATATCAGAGAGTTTGGCAACCTCCAACAGAAGACAAACTTTATCAGCTTTAATAGAACCTTTTTCTTTGAGAACATTAAACAAATCGTTTGCTATAAAATCTGCTTTAATGCACCCTTCAGGTATTTGATCCAGTAGACAGAATTTCAACCAATTATATTTTTCGCCTTTGTAATGTCTCCCAAGGAAAGATTTCAACTTTTCAAACTCTATTTTGCTTTCAGAGCGTGCCATTTTCCAGCATTATAATGTTGTCTGCAAAAAGATATGGTTAATAATACAGTAAGTACATTACATTGGTTGAAACATTATTAATTCTGACCTGTTTTTTGTTGTTTTTTGTTCGTTTTTTTGGTCAAATAAATAAATGAATTATATCCAATATTTAAACTACAACTAGAAAAACAACACTTACATTCGAAAAATAAAATAATTTTGTTATGCAGTAGGTGATATATATGTATGCATTGCTTCTGTCTTATTGTTGTAGTTTCATGTATTTGATATAATACAGTGTTATTATCTCTTGATCAAAGCACTTTCACTGTAATGAAAAATGCCTGCAATGAAATCAAATAATGCATATCAATAAATAAAACAAAAAAATACTAATACTAATACTAAGCAAATAGAACACAAAAATTGAATAAAGTTTATTTTGGAACAGTAGGTGAGTTATAAAACAATATTAATTAATGTTTTGTAATCAATGAAAATGACTGCTATATTTTAAGTCGTCTCCTCTTATTAATAAAGCACTCAATCTTTCAACTCATGAAATATTCTAACCATTCAAAAATTATTTTGTACAATATCAAACAAAAACTAGAATTTAATTCGTCACTTTGACGAATTATAGGTGATCATTTTATAATTTTAATGAAACGAAATTTTTTTAAACATGCATGTACGTTAACATAACATTTTTTGAAGGACAACGACAATGAGGGCGTCATCATGTTTTTAGATACCATCATAAAGGGAAAGGAGCTCAATCAATAGTACAGTAGTATACAGTATATTATACTGCATATCTATATACAGTGCAGCATAGGTGAAATTACGGGACCCATGTTGTAATTGTTGGGTAGGATGACGTTATAAAAAAAACTTGAAGATGACAATTTCGGAAGATAATGCTATAATGTACAGATTATGGTACTGTTTGAAATCAAGGCTATAATGTACAGATTATGGTACTGTTTGAAATCAAGGCTATAATGTACAGATTATGGTACTGTTTGAAATCAAGGCTATAATGTACAGATTATGGTACTGTTTCAAATCAAGGCTATAATGTACAGATTATGGTACTGTTTGAAATCAAGGCTATAATGTACAGATTATGGTACTGTTTGAAATCAAGGCTATAATGTACAGATTATGGTACTGTTTGAAATCAAGGCTATAATGTACAGAAAGGTACTGTTTGAAATCAAGGCTATAATGTACAGATTATGGTACTGTTTGAAATCAAGGCTATAATGTACAGATTATGGTACTGTTTGAAATCAAGGCTATAATGTACAGATTATGGTACTGTTTGAAATCAAGGCTATAATGTACAGATTATGGTACTGTTTGAAATCAAGGCTATAATGTACAGAAAGGTACTGTTTGAAATCAAGGCTATAATGTACAGATTATGGTACTGTTTGAAATCAAGGCTATAATGTACAGATTATGGTACTGTTTGAAATCAAGGCTATAATGTACAGATTATGGTACTGTTTGAAATCAAGGCTATAATGTACAGATTATGGTACTGTTTGAAATCAAGGCTATAATGTACAGAAAGATACTGTTTTGGTACTACTACTTTACTTTTAGTATCACTTTTCTAAAATCTAATTCAGTACACAGCATCTTGCTTGAACATCCCATGAAACAAAATTACATTCATAAATACAGTACACATACATTACATAATTATAAAAACAAATGTATTTATTTATTTCAACAATATTTTATGAGGGTGGTCCAGAATTAAATAATGTATTGTAAGTAAAATAAATAACTAGACTACGAATTATAGGTGATCATTGATTGGGATTGAAGATAAAAACAGATTAATTAAACTAACGTGTACAAGTAAATACACTAGTACTACCTATACCTAGTGCCAGCGAGCCACGAGCTGAACAAACTTGGAATTTGTACTCTGTGGAGACTTTCCACGACCGGCTAGAGGTAAATCACTGTGCTGAGCTAGGCCTAGCCCTTAACTTAAACTGCTAACTAGCCTCTAGGGCTAGTATTACATTTTAGGGACATATTTGTTACAATGTTAAGTATACTACATACCTGAAAACCTTCCGGAATTTATTGTAAAAGAACAAGTTGAATCAACATGGCGGCGTTCCTGTTTTCCTCGTTTGTTCTCATTACCGCCACCACTACCAGGTCAGCGTCTAGTAGTGGTAGTAAAAGAGCTCTGGAAATGGGGAATTCCCTTTCTGGAATGACGTCATTGAATATCTTGCTTGATGTTGCCCAATCGTATTTTCTGTAGTTTATAACCATATTAAATGATAATAGTCCTACAGTCAAAACATCTTTTGGGCGCTATATTCAACAGAAACTTTTTTTTTAATTGGAATGTCTGAACATTGAGAAATTATTTTATACCTCTAACTCTCTTGCAAAATTTGTTATCCTGAATCGTACTTGCATGTTCCTGAACGTGTAGTACAGTAACTTGCAAAAACAAAGTAAAAATAAGGAGACATTTTTTACATCAAGAGCAGTTGAGGATTGGAACTCGCTTTCTCAAAATGTTGTTTGCGCTTCTTCCATAAATAGATTAAAATCTGGGTTAGAGAAAATCTGGTCTGAAGAGTTTTCAAGAATGATCAGGAGGGACTAAACCATCATAGTACTAGTTCAAGGTAATTCGGAGGTATACTATTATATATATATATATATATATTATTATATCATTACACAACTATAAAGTGGTAAACAAACATGGCATGCTTGACACTTGAGTATATTTTATTTAACATACAGTAAAAGATATTAGTAGTTCAATTTTAATCAATATCTAACATTATGTGGTGCAAAGTGTACAAAATCAAATATCCAACTTTGGATTATAAATTTTATATATTTTAATAACTTAACATAGAGTAAATTTTATATTTTCTGTACCTCTCCATTCAAAATTGCACAATATATATACTTAATTTAATATAACAAAATGTAAAATGTATATTCACTTAGTTGCTCAGTTTATGGAAAATGAAGAAAATTAACAACTCAAAAGATTTTATGTTTTATATTGTCAAAAATTAAATAATATATTTAATTAGTTAAAATTTACTCACAAACTGGTAATTTAATACATAAAATGTGCATGTCTATGTGTAGATGTACATTAATGTTATTCTGTAGCTACTGTTTGTAATCTAGGCCTATGCTCCAGTCAGGATTTTGTTGTTTGAATGTGAATGTCTATGTGTAGATGTACATTAATGTTATTCTGTAGCTACTGTTTGTAATCTAGGTCTATGCTCCAGTCAGGATTTTGTTGTTTGAAATTATTTATATCCAATGGCTCAACTTTAAATGGAGATTCTTTCCACTTTTTAACAGTTTTTCTCTTTCTATCTCCGCATTTCTCTAACACAAAACTTACAATTTTTATAACTGCAAAATTCATACTACTAATTGTGACAATAACACCCCAATCATGGTTACATTTTTTGCAGGAAACTTTCCCGTTTTTGTAGATATCATCGCCTATAACCTTTGGCTTTGGATGTTTTTGTGTAAGAATTTTTTCATAGAATTCTTGGTCAACAATGAGATGGTTAGAGTCGTTAAATACTTTGACATCTGTTGAAAAACATGCGAATTCTGAACATTTACCACAAAGAAGTTTGTATGGGGCTTCTGTCCTCTTCTGCTGACGCTCCCTTTCTCTTTTTTCAGACATTAATCGTTCACGTAGATCAATAGTCTGCAGTGCAAGTAACTCTTCCTTTAGTTGATCTTTTGGTAATTTTGACAGTGTGCGTACACTCTTTGTCATAAATTGGTGACGGATTTTGTTCGCTTGGTCACGCTCTTCGAAGTTAAACTCAGTGGAAGCAATCATGTAGAATTTGCTGTTTTTTTGGCGAACTCTCCCTGCATAAAAATAATTGAGAAGAACGTAATCAGAATTCAAGCTTAGAAACCTAATACCTTTTGTAAATACTGTTTTGGTGTAATGGCTCACTTACAATATTGCATGTCTGAGTCATTGATTCTTAAGCTCTGTCTACACTATCAAACTAGTTTGACAAATAAGTGTGATATTCCCAAATATGGTAGTGATATGACATCATCATGGCCATATATGGGTGCATCACATTTTGTTGTCACATAAAGTTTGATAGTGTAAACAGAGCCTTAGCAACAAATGACAAAGAAAGCTTTCCCAAAATATAAAAAAAATTTACGAGAATCATTATTTTGTGACATCTCCTAGAAGTATGTACCTTTAGCTTGGGTCCTTCCAACATCACTGCTCATGTAGTTGTAGCGGAAAACCAAGTTGCAAGCTGGAACATCAGTTCCCTCTTCAACAACGTTTGTTCCCACAAGAATGTTGCATCTGTTTTCCTTGAAATTTTCAAGAACAGTATGCTGATCGACGGCAGTCATTTCTGTAAATATTAGGTTTTATTAAACAAAAAAATGTCAGATTCTCCTGATTGATTATATAAAATCATACAGTAGCTAATGTAGCATTCCATCAATAGTACTGCAAGTCTACCTGGTGTCAAGTATAGAACAAAGCCAAGACTTTCAACTTTAGTGTAAATTACTTGATACAATACTTCTATTAATATTGATGGTGTATTGTATCTTTGTGTTAGACAGCATAGATCATAGTGAGATGGATAGCTTATTTTTATTTATATTATTAGGCCTACTTATTATATTATTACATGTATACACTATACAATGATAATAGGAGTACATGTTACTACAAATACATTATACAAATTAAAAAAATAAATACCTACCGCTTGATCCAAAAATCTTTTCTGGCTTAAGAAATGAAAGTCTCTCATTTTCCTTTATCCAGCTATACATTGCGTCAACAGTAATGCGTTTGGTACAGAAAATGATTGCGTGTGCATTCACCTTTGTTTCATATTCCCCAATCAGCACATCTTCAAGTTTTGATAGTAAGGGGTTTTCAAATTTTTTCTCTCCGCTCACATATTGTAACTCCTCTTCTCTATCTGTTAAAAGTCATTATGGTTATTTTTAATTTCCATTATAACAAACCTATATCCTTCCTTGTGGTTGCTTGATGTATAGTGTGTAATGCATTATTTGAAATATTTGAAACCATCCTTAAATTAGGTGTTTTTGTACTTTTATGTTTTTTAAGTAAACATTTTTAGATTTTTTTAGAGTGCTATATGGCCGATAGAGCCTAGCATTTGTTAATCATTTAAATTATCATTTAGTTTTAATTTACCTTTAAACAGCCGTATAAGTTGCTTATCATCTTCATTCAATCCGTCTGAACGGGTGCTTTCCTCTTTCTCGATGAATTCTTTGATGAACCGGAGGGCGTCCTGAATTCGGCAAATTTTATTCATCTTAAGTGCATCATTATATTTCTGAAATTTCATTAAATTTAAAAAAATAAAATAATAGTTGCTGTATGATTGTGATTTATAATATTAATAGAAAAAAATAGAACTTTAAATACTACTGTAGCTAATAACACATACCCTCAGGTGTTCACCACCTGTTCTCAGTAACCGTAACAAGCTATCATTTGATGTAACACACTCTGGGGAATGAGATATGAATTTCTCTACACCTTGCTCATAAGAACTAGTGCCTTTGACAGACTTAGTAAAATTGAACAAGTCTGCAAGTCCTTCAGACATGGTACCTAAAGAAAAAACAATATATTCTTTAATGGCACATACTGAACAGAGAAATAGTATATTTTATATTATTTGGGGATGGGGAAGGTGTATAATCAACGAAAAATAAGCATTTGTTTAATATATCTTGTATTATTAAAGTGAAGATACCAACCTTGTTTGTGTACTCTCTCCCCCATAATCTTTTCAATTTCTGACATGATGGTCACTATTTCAGTTTTAAATGGGTCAGCATCATCTGACCGTGGTTTGACCATTATTGGATCAACTGAAGACAAAAAAAGTTAAGTTTGAATAAATCTGTCAACAGCTTATCTAAATATGGTAGTGATATGACATCATCATGTCCATATATGGGCACATCACATTTTTTGTCAAATAAAGTTATATAGTATAGACAGAGCTTTATACTGACTTTCTTCTGGAGGATTCACGTGCAAGCGGTATTCTTCATCATTTTCATCTGGAATGGAAATCTCATCTGCATCAAGGTTTGCGAAGATACTTTTAGCATACTCATCAGATTTCTCCTGGCTGGATGCTCTTCCAGTTCCTATGCTCGCTGTCAAACCTACAATCTAATAAAAACAATTTTATTTATATATTTAATCACATTTTTGTTTACAAGACCAGCCAATTCTGACTTATGACTGGACAAATATATAATATAGCAATTAAATTAGACACAGATAAAAACATCAAACAAAATAACACGTTTTAACAGTCTTACAACAACAAATAACAATTGTACTAGTAACTTTGTTTGTATACAGAAATATTTACTTTTATTTATATTTTTTATCTCCTTCTACCTCCTAATCATCATCTTTCCAGCACCTCTTTAATAACCTAGCAACTCTTCTTTAGTGTAATCATTATTTAATTATCAGAAGGCCCATGCCTTAGTTACCATAATCATTCTCAGTATTTTTATAATAGAAAATTGTGAGCTCATACATACCTGTGGTAATGTTGGTTTTCCATCTTCAAGTTTTTTTCTCCGATACCTTGCCATTATTATGTTGTATGGGTTCTGGCCCTACAAATAAAAATACATTTTAACTTATAACCAATGATAATGATGGCAAGTTTTTATGACTAACAATGAACTTTGACCTTGCATATAATTTGTTGAATACTATAGAAATGTACTTACATGACAATGATGGCATTCATCGAATACCAGCATCGTAAAGTCATCAATTTTGAGTTCATTTTTCTCAAGTGCGTTCACCAACATCTGTGCAGTTAGAAATATGATGTCGTTGTTTTCTACCGCATTCTTCAACGTAGCTAACTGCTGCACGTTGTCACCAATCAGTTGAGCCAGTCTCAGTGACTCTGGCATGTAAATTTTAAATAAGTCGTGTTGTTGTGATACCAGAGAAATCTAAAAATACCATATTAAAAATCAGAATCGCAAACAGCAAGTTTTATCTAAACTTAAGCAATAAGTTAAACACTCAATGTGATGCGGCGTTAGTCACAGCATGGAGTTAACAAATAATTATTGTTAATAATTACTCCATTGGTCACAGTGTGAAAGTGTAATTGAAATTGTTCTATATGCATGGTTGACTGCACATGTATGTGAATATTTTCTCCAGTTTGTTTGATTGTGCGGATGATACTTTAGTTTTCTATCACCACGGTACCAGAGCCAGAGGTCCAAGGCCGTGCCATAGACGTACAATCAACTACGCTGATAGAAAAATTCAAGCACGGTTGACCATGCCATTGGTATGGCTGACCATGCTGATAGCCACTACAAACTGAGCATTTTGGCAAATAATTATATACAATTTAAACTCTTACCGTGTTTACAAGAAATATGACTTTTTTAGGTTTAACATTTAACTTTGCTTCTTCTTCTATGAAGTGTTCTCTCACGAAATGGACAGCTACCACCGTTTTTCCAGATCCTGTGTGCGATATGATGATTGTATTTTGGCCACCAATAACAGGTTTTGCCAACGTTATTTGATAGTTGCGCAACACTAACTCCTTTGATTTAGCTTTTTCTTGTTTTTCTAAGAGAACAAGCAGTAAATATAAAAAAAATTAATATCCATCCATATTTAGAAACTCTCTTGAAATTGGAAAATCTCCCAAAAATATGAATATAAACAAACTTTATTGGAATTTTAAAATAATAAAAAAAAGTAAACTTAAAACATCACATAGAAAAAACTCTACACAAAATAAATGTATCGAGCATAGTTACAACAGATTCAACATTAATGTTGATCAATAATCTGAAAATAAAATTACAATTACAGAAATGAGGTTGACATAATTCTTACCTTTTCCATCGTCATATTTTTCGTTAATTGTTTCCTTGTCCGAGTCAGAGTCTTCTGCTCTATACTGATTTTGAATATCTGAAAAAAAGAGGAATCATCAATGGGATATTATGTGATGATATTATTTTTTGGACTGTTCCATTTTTTGTTAAGTGTGTCAATTAAGAGAATAAAAGCATACAGGTATAGTACTGTTTTATTCAGGTAGGATTTAAAAAAAGTTATAGGGAATAAAAATGGAAAAATACAAAATGAGATTAGCAGTGCATGCTTAATTATTTGTTGCTAAGTTTACTTTATTTGTAAATGAGTCAACCACTGAAACCACCAAAGGAACCAAAGCCCGGGCAATGTAATGGATTCCCCTCCACCTTAAAGAATTATCAATGGGATATTATGGAAGTTGGATTGTTCCTTCTTTTTAAAGGGTATCAATAACAGAATAAAAGCATACAGGTACAGTACTCATTTTATTCAGATAGGATGTCATGTATGTAATTCGAATTTATTTACTATTTGAATTTTCATTTGATTCCTCTTCAATTGACTCGTTTGCAGTTGGAACATTTTCTGATGCAAATAAAAAAAAAAAACATTTGAAATAATAGTGAGAAAACAATGGAAAAACTTCTAAAGACCGTAACAGCCATCAATAAGAAACATTACCTTAGATTATTTTAAAATTATAAACATATCTTTACCTTCTTCCGATGGTTGCAATAACTCGACCAATTCGCCATAATTTGCTTCACGTAATGCAGAAATCAACTCTTTAAACCATTCATCGCCCCCACGCTGTACACGAATGAGAAGTTCAGCTGTTGCGATCGTAGCACCATGGCGGTCAATACTCGTACGTATACATTCCTTATCTTCTGTGGAAAGGGTTGGCAAATTACAAAGGAGATTCCCCGGCTCGACAGTCTCAAGTAAATCAGATTGAAATACTTGAAGAAGACCTCTATGTTCAGTCATATCTTGAAAATCCTGAAGACCTATGATGTAATCTGCAACGTCCTTATTTCTTGGAGTGGCTATAAGAAAATAATTGCTTGTTTATTACTATCCTTCAGTGTCCATTTACTGCCAGAATAATTGACTAGTTTGTGGGGGAGAGCTGTCAATTAGTCACTGCATGCAGACATTGTATACAATGCTGGTGCAATCCTGTTATTGTATTGTACTACAGTTAACTTTCCCACTACTGCATGACTCTCTAAAAACAGAAAACTGTAAAAATTCAAACTTTTCTTTTCCAAAAAGTTTCCAAATTCATTTTTACCATTAGAAACACATTCTGAATAACAGATTTTCCATAAAACCAGACATAATAAGCCAGCTCAAGGGTATCCGGTATTGGGAGAGCTGATTGTAAGCACTTACGGTTTAATTTAGGCCTAGGGTGAGCTTTAAAAAGAAAAAAAATAAAATGTTTGTTGGAATAGAGTAGGGGCAGTCCAGAAATAGCGCTTGAGTCAAGCACTTCCCTTGTTGACAGTGAATGAAATGATGGAACTACTTTTTGATATCCATTTTTTGACAGGACTATCAACATTATTACTGTACAGTATGGTAGCGCTCCATTGTTAAAAAAACACTGTAGAGGGCGACCTACCTTCATCATTACTTAACGCAGACAAGAAACTTTTAAACCATCCCTGTTCGTCGCAACTTGCCAATAAATCAAGAATCTTATCGACAATCTTCGAATCTGGTGTATCACGTTGTTTCAACGACTGGATCACATCTTGTTGATCTTAGGGAGAAAAATGGCTTTTATAGTAAAATAAATGACAGATTATATAATAATAATAATAATATCCTGGATTTATATAGCACCTAATGTTGTGAAACCTCTAAGCGCTGAACATTATTATCCCAGTCCTTTTTTTTTTATCAAACACGTATGAAAACATAATCCCATATTGCAGCTAGTAATCAGCCCCAAGTTGTTTCTTGATCTAACCGGGTTCCCATTTATACACCTGGGTGGAGAGAGGCAAACGTAAGTATCTTGCCTAAGGATACAGGCAATGCGGCGAGAGGATTCGATTTTAGGTTTTAGTTCTCATGGGTCGTACAACGGTTGGTCAGATTTGAACCAGGTGACCATTTGACAGATAACGAAGCAACTGGTACACAAATGGCAGAAAATAGGGAATAAGACGCATTAGGTTTATGACAATCCGTCAACTGTACCGATAACAAAAAAATGAATTACACAGATGGTTAACTGTTCCTATAGAAAAATTAAACGCATGGTTAAGTTTCAGAAATGCCTTATTTTGATATAATAATTTACATACAGGAGGCTATGAATTTGATATCCGAAACCTTACCTTTAATAACTTCAATGTCAGCGTATAAATGACTTAGAAATGAACTCGAAGGTTTCAAATTGGAACGCAAATACCTTCTGAACACAATTATTAATTGGTGTTGTACGTCCATCGTTTTGTTTTTCAAAGAGTATGCTGAAACAAAAAATCCATTCTATATAAATACAACCGACAGAAATTCCATGTATGACTCATGATATGGAATTTCCGAAAAATGCCTAAAAACGGAATTTCCATGTATAATGATTGGAAAATCCAATTTCTATCAAGTAAATAAAGGTCCCCAACAAACTTTGGTCTAGGCTAGGCCTTTACCCTCCTGATTCCTGAATTCCGATTCCCAACTACCATATCCCTGTATAGGCCTCCTAAACTCGATCGCTCCGCCTCCTCCAACACACTTCTTTCACGAGGTATATTCAGAGCGTCATTCTGGCGACTGGAGCATCCTCTACTTCTCTACGGAGCGCCATTTATGCCTTCTACTACGGTAACTGCTCAAGTGGACCAATTTGGCCCCAGTGGAGCACAGTGATATAAAATAGAAATAAAGTCACTTAAGATTCAATCTTTTCGTATGTTAAAACACTGTGCTCCTAATTTGGCGCCAGTGGAGCACAGTGATAAAAAATAGAAATAAAATTACTTCATTTCAACATCCTTTCGTATGTTAATGCACTGTGCTCAAGTGGACCTAATTTGAAGTCACTTAAGTTTAAATGTCTTTTCATATGTTAATAGGTCTACACTGTGCTCAAGTGGACACGATTTGGCGCCAGTGGAGCACAGTGATATAAACATCAAATAAGTTACTGAATGTTAATATCTTTTCGTATGTTAATAAACTGTGCTCCAGTGGATCCAATTTGGCACCAGTGGTGGAGCACAAATAGTCAAATACAAAAAACATCGAGAAAAAATACTTCAAAAATATTTCAAACTTCCAGGTATATAGGCTATGTTAAATATCGGTTACTCCATAACAATTAGTTTCAAGCCATATCAGTGATTTTAATAACTTGCGTTTGTCTAAGATAAATACTTATTTAGTGTCACCGGAGAGTGCACCTATTCATTGAAATATGAAATTAAATATTAAGTTGGGGCAGAGCTAATAATGAAAATAGAGCCAAGAATTGCACTTATACTTATAACTATACATAATCATCTATGATAATTATGATAATGTTAAAATTTCAACTATCCAGATGCGACTTCAACATTTTAGGTGAGGTTTTCTACTTTAAAACTCGACTTCGTATAAGGCCTACCCGGCGGCGGAATTAATCTAAGCTTCGAAATTTGTCTAGAAATCGGCATCTTTGCAAATGTTCTATATTTGATCTTATTTCACTCTCCATTAACCCCATACAAAAACCATCGGAGACAAACTATCTGTTTAAAACATGTTTATTCTGAGGACGGTGCGGCAATACACACCAACTACCATAAAAGTTTATTCATAACATTTTACAATACAATATCTTGCATGAATCGGACATTTCGCTACCAATGTAGCAATATTGATTAACAAAATCAAAATTTAACAGTGTGGCGTGTTGACCGCGAATGACTAACAATACCATCTTTCCCACTACACCTGCACAACCATTGCTTAACAACGCATGGCATACCAAACCCGTTTCATACACCTGCGATGAAAATATAAAATTCAATTTCTTTTAAAATTGAGGGCGGCAAACATAAAATTTACGAGATCGAATACAGGTTGGAAAAAAAAATTAAATAAAAAAAAGATGTTAAATGTGCTCTCCCTGCCTCAGCACTAAGGCCCTGCCACAGCCTTTTGGGGTCGTTTCCAGCACATCACCAGATGCATTGATGTTGTCGCCTCATGATGTGTGGTGGAAAGGGGGACGTATAATTCTGTGAACCCCAAACACAGTGGCCGCATGCCTTTAACTCTATTCCACCGACCAGCGTGGGAATCGAACCCACGACATACGTGTTGTCAACACGACGCTCAGGCGACTGAGCTAACTGATCATTTTGGTTTTAACAAGGTTAATGTGATATTTATGATGAAGTGATGAATTACGTAATACATGTATAAATAGACTATTATCAGCTGTTCAGTCATGTACTACTTTGTGGCCTAACGGGTAATGCTCAGCTTTGGGTGCTCTCAGCTCTAGTAGATTGGGTTCGAACCTCTACGGTTATTTTTTTTTTTTAATAAAAAAAAAAAATAATAAATAAAATAATGAATATTGTTTTTTTTTTTTATTTTGAAAGAGAGATATTTTGAGGGTTGTAAATGTCAGGCCTAAACAAGTGGACCTTTTTAAAATCAGGTTTTAGCAAGGTTAATAGGATATTAATGACGTAATGATGAATTACATAATACACGTATAAATAGACAATTATCAGCTGTTCAGTCATGTTTCAATTTGTGGTGCAACGGGTACTGCTCAGTTTTGAGTGCTATCAGCCGGGGTTCGAACCTCTACGGATATTTTTTTTATGTTTGTTTTTTTGAAAGAGAGATATTTGGAGGATTGAAAATGTCAGGCCTAGGCAAGTGGACCTTAAATCATAAACAAAAGTGTATGGCATTCATTTTTGGTTTTAACAAGCTTAATGTGATATTTATGACGTAATGATGAATTATGTAATACACGTATACATAACTACTATCAGCTGTTCTGTCATGTACTACTTTGTGGCCTAACGGGTAATGCTCAGCTTTGGGTGCTCTCAGCTCTAGTAGATTGGGTTCGAACCTCTACGGGTATTTTTTTTTTTAATAAAAAAAAAAAAAAATAGATAAAATAATGAATATTGTTTTTCTTTTATTTTGAAAGAGAGATATTTTGAGGGTTGTAAATGTCAGGCCTAAACAAGTGGACCTTTTTAAAATCAGAAGCAAAGTTACATGGCATTATTTTGCAATGAATAGACTGCCATAAAACCTCGAAAATAAGCCCATGTGCTCCTTCATTTTTAGTACCCTTGGGTGGGCTTCTTTTCCACATGGAGTTCTTTTCGAGATTACTTTTGCAAACTAAAAGAGGGGAGCTGATAGGTTCCCGGCTGGAAAATGTTTTTATTACATGTTTGAACAATCTTCTAATGTAAAAATTATCATCAACATTTTAACTTTTTTACTCCGCTATAGGGAACACAAAGGATATTATTCCTGAGGACGATCAAAGCATATTGATCGAAACGTCGAGAAACTCAACAGTTCTTTTCTGAACTAATATACGTGGTGTACCGCAAACTTTATATCAACAAAGGATTTTTTTTTCTTAAATTTATTAAAACTTAGTGAATTTTCTATATACCACACTGTGCTCCCCTGGCAAATTGGGTTCAATATTGAGCACAGTGTATTAACATACAAAATACATTACAATTCAGTGACTGGACAAGTTACCGTAGTACTATTTCTATTTCTGAAGTAAATAAAGGCATAAATGGCGCTCCGTAGGGAAGTAGAGAATGCTCCATCGTCAGAATGACGCTCTTATCCTTTCACATGTCATTCGAATCAGGATTTGATTTACAGTACCATATTTGTAAGGTCAATTCGCCTTACAAGTGTATGCAACGCAAAAAGCGCAACAAAACACTTTCATATATCTGTCCTGTTGTGTATGAACATAGCTTTTTTGTGTATTTATTTACATTTATAGTCAATTAATTAATAATAGCATATTTTTAATTCTTCTCAGTGTGAATGATTAAAAAATAAATAGGGTCATTTATTTTATTATTATTTTTTATTTCACGCATAACTAAATACAGTAGGAATACTTCCACACGTAAAGCTCGATCTACACTATCAAACTTTTTTGACAAAAAAAGTGTGATGCGCCCAAATATGGTAGTTATATGCTTAAATATGGTAGTGATATAACATCAGCATGTCCATATATGGGCACATAACATTTTTTTGTTACATAAAGTTTGATAGTGTAGTCATATTCGATTGAGAACTGTTGCGGTCTACATCATAAAGATTTGTTGTATTCAAATTGTAGATTGTAAAATGTTTGGGCTCAACAAACAATATTTCGAAGAGAAAACCCTAAACAATGCAAGCTTTTTCGTAGAGAACATCTCAATGGCCAAAATACATAATATATATAAATGTTGGATGGCAAACATAAAAAAGAACAGAACTTTTCACATGCGGACCTATACACATGCTTGCTCAAAAACGAACACAGTGATACGCGCAATGTCTAACGACGATTAGCATTTAAGAAATGTTGAATAAATTCTCAATGGAAAAAGTCTCAATTGACAAAAGTAGACTTTATAACAGGTATATGATTGTTAAAAACCTACTCTCCATTAGTTCTTTTGTTTGGAGGACCCTCAGCTGTGACTTATTTACTTTCTTATTTTATCTATAATTATAGAGATATTATAATGGGCTGTAAGATGTACTGTACACCTAAAACAAGGCAGTTTTAATCATATTTGCCTATAATAGACACTATACTATACAAATTCTTTGATAGAAATATTACATTTAAAATATTAAAACTGGACTTCAAAACAAACTAGACTTATTTTTTTTTACATTTCAAATAAAACATTTATCACTGGAAGAAGTTATGCATATTTACAGCACCATATATTACAGTGTGTTTAAAAACATCTATTATGTTATTTGTATGTATACAACATACAGTATACAGTATTTGACAACACTTGTAGTGGAGCTGTAGCTTGGTGGTTAACATGCTTGCCTTCCAATCTCAAGGTCCAGGGTTCAATCCTGAACCTAATTCTATGGTTGTAACTCTTTCAACTCCACTACTTAAAATGAGACTTGGTTGATAAGCACGGTAAATTATAAAATAGTTTATCCATCTTGTAATTGGCGAGTTACTCGCTGTTGGATGAGTATGAAATTAAAAAAATACAAAAACACATGTCATATTATATGTACATTTTAAATACAAAAATCTGGTATTAGGCACATGGTAATTTGTCTATGCTAAGTGAATAATAAATATCACAAACAACATACAAGGATAAGGGTACTATACGAACCACATCGAAAGCACCAAATGTTCTCTGTCCTATTTTCACATACACTGCATAAAATATTTTACAATTTATAGCTGTTTTATATGATTTACAAAATATACTTATTTACATTAATATTTAGACAGCTATATCAAATATTTAAAAATTTCTTTGATCTGCCAGGTGGGCGTGGCATCTGTAAAGGACGATTGGGGTTTAATTTTAGGTCATGCACTGGTGAATCGGGAAGCGGAACTAATCGCTGGTTGCTGTTTCCGTTGACACTGCTGGAACTGGACAAACTTTGAGAACTCGCAAATCTCTCTGGTTGAGCTTTGTCACCTTTCTTTTTCTGTAAGATGATTTTTAAAAACATTCATATTTTGTTTGTTCTTTTTCATTTGACACAAGAGTATAATAATGAGGGTTTATTGTCAACTGTATTTAAGAAGCTTTGCTAGTGTTATATATTCAGATATAATGACATACCTTTAACAATGGGTTCATTACACCAATATTTGGACTAGAGTTGAAAACTTTATTGAAATTTGTTTCACGATTTACCAATTCCATTTGGTAGTAGCGCTTTTCTTCCTATTAAAAAAAATTAAAATTAAATGATGAGTTGATTCTCTAAAATATCCACTGTTATGTTTATATTACTATAATCATTATAACATTTAAACACTGTGCTTCTTCGTCATCATTAAGTTCCTACAATCATCATTCTGATTATTTGGAACTAGTCAGTGTGGTGGCGGTCTCGTACAGCTGGTTTATTGCTTATATATAATCTTCACAAAAATGTTAGGATGGGAGTGTTTGTTTTGAGCCATGCAACTATCCCAATAACAACACAATAATGGATCCACAGTTTCCTAATCACTATCCCGGACGTTGAACGTCTTGCAACACAACGCACTTATCAAGACATCTCCGATCAGACCGATTATCGACCAGAGTGTGCATAGACTTATTTATTTTTCTTTTCGTATAATGTGTAAATAGTATACACACACAAAATAAAGAACTATTTGATGCAGGAGTAGCGTGCCATACCTCAAACTTCCTCATCAACTGGTCTTGTTCTGTCAACTTGTACTTCATTCTAAAGATTTCTTCCAAGTCTTCTGCTCGAGAATCTCTCTTCATATACTTCTCCTCTGCTTCCTCAAGCCTACACAATAACATAAGAATAACTGTCTCATATAGTGCCAAACAACAGCTAAAGCTCTGTCTACACTATCAAAACTAGTGACAAAAAAAGTGATGTGTCCAAATATGGTAGTGATATGCTTCAATATGGTAGTGATGTGACATCATTATGTCCATATATGGACATTTACATTTTTTTGTCACATAAAGTTTGATAGTGTAGACAGAGCTTCACACAAAAAAAGAACAATGAAATATTCTAAAAATAACCAAAAATGAATGAAGATGATAGGAAACATTTTCACTGCTCAGTTCTCCAACACAGTCATTAAAAATTCATTACAAGATGGTAAACTAACTGCTGGATGTGCCCAAATATGTCTGTGATATGCCTAAAAATGTTAGTGATATGCCTAAATATGGCAGTGATATGCCTAAATATGGTAGTGATATGACATCATCATGTCCATATATGGGCACATCACATTTTTTGATTGCAAATATGTGAATTTGTTATTGTAATATTATACTTACATAATTTGAAGGGCTGATATTTTATCCTTAAGAAGTTCTTGTGCCTGATTGAACTCGGCTAACATTCCTTGTTTTTCCCTTAAATAATCAGCTTCCACTTCATCCAACTGTTTCTGATGCGATTTTTGTAGTTTCTGCTCTTGCTTTCTAAGCTGACCATCAGCATTACTTTTGACCTTCAATATCTCTTGACCTTTGAAGTCCAGTGTTCTGGTCAGTTCATCGATGTTGTTCTTCAGTCCTCTCATCTCGCTGTGCATACTCTCAATGTGAGCTTGTCTGAATTGTATATCGTCCTGCATTTCATGTATACGTAACTTACTCTCTTTTTCCTGTAAAGAAAAAACTTGTACCTTAGAAAGAGATTTTTTTTCTAAATACTGTATATATGACTGAGTATAATTCAATGCTTAAATATAATTCCACACTCCCTAATTTATGCTAAATTTGGACAAAAAACTTTGGACTACAATCATGATTTTTTATTATTTATAAAAGACGAAATAAATGAAATGAATCCACCCTTTAGATTTGGTCAAATTATATAATACTTCGCATTGACAAAACTGTGTATACTTATACTCTGTAAATACCTGTGTACACTATATGTTTGATAAAAAAAGTATGAAGTGCCCAAATATGGCTAGTGATATGACACAATCGTGTTCATATATGGGCACATCACATTCTTTTGTCACATGAAGTTTGACAGTGTAGACAGAGCTTAAAGCTCAGTCTATACTATCAAACTTCTTTGACAAAAAAATGAGTTTTGCCCAAATATGGTATTGATATGACATCATCATGTCCATATATGGGCACATTACATAAAGTTTGATAGTGTAGACAGAGCTTTAAATATTCTTTAGATTAGTAAACAGTGCTTACATGCATTTGTTTAAGTTCTACAGCCCTCTCCAGTTCCATTCTAGCTGCCGATATCTGCATTCTATGTGCCTTAGTGATCTGATCTATCTCTGCCATATGTCGCTGTGACAACTCTATCTTGAGCTTCTCTGTCATCTGTTTATGATCGGTTTCTGCAGCGTCCAATGAGGCCCACTTCTCTTTCTCTGCTTCTGTCTTAGCTTCAAGCATTGCTGCCTTGCTGGCCTTTTCTTGAGCACTAAGCTTCTCAGATAAGCTGTTCTCCAATTCCGCTTCAATCGTCTAAAACAAAAGACAAATTACTGGTAAAATCATTCTACTGCAAGCCTTAATTGAGTGTAGAATAACATACAGTGCATTGAATTACACAGATAAATTATCAGTCTAAAATATCCAATGTATTGTTATTTTACTGTTTTATTAGCAAGTTTTAAAGAGCTTTTTTGCATGTTTTTAACCTTTTATTTTCTAAAAAACAGGACCATATGTAAAACAGGTGCCACATCTATACCTGATATGTTTTTATCCTGTACAAAACATGATTTAAATTTAAAGAAAATAAATGTATCATTTCGTGTATCAATTTAGCTAGGAAAACAAACCTTAATGCTTTTCAATTTATCATCTTCCAGTTTCTGTTTTTCTTCTTCTGCTACTTTCTTTAACTTCTCCATTTCTGCATCGTATTCTTTTTGTGACTTTTCAATTCTCGCCTCAAGTCTCTTCAACTCAACATCGGCTTTGCTTTGTAATTTATTCATCTCGTCCAAAGCCCATTCCGACTTCTTACTTAAATTATTTTTTAAAGATGAAATCTACAAAAAAAAAGAGGATAAATAAAGGTAATACATTTACCATAGCAAAGCCAACAATATTGGCAAGGGTCTTCTTGGATAAAGACTATAAACTGTAGGTCCAATGTACACAGTTATAACCCGTGTGCACTTAAAAGAACCCTGTTCATTATTCAAGACAAGTAGGGGGTTACCCTGGTGAACTGGTTCACAAAAAAGCCCCTGTATCAGAGAAATAAAAAAAGTATACCTCCTTTACTGTAGAGCTAATAAGAATAGAACAACGGGTATTTAAACTGTTCTAAAATTTAGTCAATTATTTTACAAATACAATAAAATGACAAAACTGTAGAATAAACAAAATCATTAAAAAAAATCATTTTGATCTTACTTGTTGTTGAAGGTCATGCACTTTTTGCTGCCATGTTTCTTTAAGCGTTTCTAATTCTTGACCTTTAATCAAGGTCATCTGATTGAGGGCAGCCTTCTTGTCTTCTTGGTGTTGCTCAATAAGTTCACTTTTCAATTTTTCACATTCACGCCTAAAATAAAAATTACATAAGTGAAATTTATATAAAATTAAGATTACTACATTTATATAGCGCCCATTTCTATTAAAAGCTCATATTCAGCGGCGCTTCAAATACGGTCATAAAACATGGTTAAAATAAAACGTCAATTTAGAGTGAGTGAGTGGCCGAGCGGTTAAGACAGTGGAACCGTAATCACGTAGCCATAACATCGGCATGGGTTCGAGGCTCACTCACTCCATGGTTCTGGTGGTAGAACGAGTCTTCTCGGATAAGGACTATAAACCGTAGGTCCAGTGTACACAACTTGCTCGTGTGCACTTTAAAGAACCTAGTACATCTTTCGAGACGAGTAGGGGGTTACCCCGGTGTATTAGTACATCACAGCCACTGATCACCAACTGGGCCCTCTGGGAGATCAGTCTTTGACTGAAGAGGTCACCCAGTATAAAGATAAAACAAACAAACAAAACAAAAATTAATGAAACAAACTAGTTGATATGCCGAAACATGGAAGTGATATGACATCATCGTGTCTATATGGACACATCACATTAAGTTTGATAATGTAGACAGAACTTTAGTTGATTATTGGCACCTAAAGCACACTCGAGAGTTTATCCAACTGCACTAACCACCAATATTGCTAGACAAAATATGTAAAATTACCTCAATGTATCGGTCCACTTTCCATCCAGATTTGCAGATAATGAATCCAACTGGTTCTTTAGGTCTTCTCTTGCCTTGGCTAAGTTTGTTTCATGAACTTTCTTAAGTCTATCAAGCTCAGTCTGGAAGATCAAAAAATACTACTAGATAATGTGTGTTTACACTAATAGCATAAAGATTATAAAAATGCTC
This sequence comes from Antedon bifida, assembly GCF_963402885.1. Classification (NCBI taxonomy): domain Eukaryota; kingdom Metazoa; phylum Echinodermata; class Crinoidea; order Comatulida; family Antedonidae; genus Antedon; species Antedon bifida. Next base: position 437,032 of record NC_136228.1, on the reverse strand, counting down.
TGATTCTGTTGCACCATTGAATGAAAATAGAAATAAGTAATAAATAATTGGAAGATGGCCTAATGAATTAGCAAGCAATTATTATCATTTTAGTGTAGTTTCTTTCTTAGTAGTCCTTTTTTAAAACTTATTTTTTTCGTTCTTTATTGTGTATTTTAGTAGAATTTAAGAGGGTACCTGAATATCAACTGGCACCCAGTGTGAAAAATAAATAAAAAAATTAAAATAATAAATAATAATAAGCCATAATGACTTTACTTGTAATTGTGTAGATTTGTTCTTGGCATTCTTAAGTTGACTTCTAGCAGCATCTAGCTCTGTCTTCAGCTTAATGTTATCCTTGCCAAGTGTCTCAATCTCTGACGTGGCTGAGCCTAGCCCTTGTTCACGGTTATCTACAATAGCTTGTAATCTTTCACATTCTTTCTCAGATGTTTGCAGCTTTGCTTCAAGAGACGTTTGAGTCTCGTTTAACTTGGTCTGTAAAGTTTCCATTTCTAGTTTTAGACGGGAAGATGTTTGTTCTAGTTTCTTCTCAAGATCCTATAAAAGAAGTGTATTTACTATTATTTTGAATTCCTTCAACATTTATTTAAAAACAGTTCTAGAAATAAAAGCAACATAAATTTACAATAACTTAAATGGTAACATTAAATAAGAACTGTTTCTGGGATCAGAAAAAGAAGTAAAAGAACTGTCTACACTATTAAATTGTATGTGACCGAAAAATGTGATGTGCCCATATATGGACATGATGATGTCATATCACTACCATATTTGGGCACATCACAATTTTTGTCAAACTAGTTTGATAGTGTAGACAGAGCGTTAGAAGTGTACTGTAAAGTATACTATATATAAAAAGTAAGTGGATCAAAATTAGCCCATAACAAAGTTATACTGGATGCAGATGAAGAACCAAAAATAGTGAACTGAAGACAACAAGGGTGCATTAAAAATTGTTCTTGATTTAAAGAAGATGAGTACCATCAGCAAGAGAGCTTTTGAAAGGAGCAGAAGTAGTAGTTTATAGTTTAACCAATATGAAGCCTGAACATACCTCTTTCAGCTCCTTTATTTCTTGTTCTGCATTCTTATCTCTCCTATCTGTTTCTTCTTTATGTTTTCTTTCAAGGTCTTCTATTAATTTTTCAAATTCTTCTTTGTTTTTCTTTAAACCGTCTATCTTACTTGTCTCAGCTGATGTCAATGCTTTCTCATAACGTTCTTTCATCGTTTGTTTCTCTACTGCCAATTCCTCAAGAGCCTAAGAAAAATTAAATCTATTGTTACTTCCGCTTTGATACTTGGTACTGATTATTGGATCTTGTTATTATAATATATTTCTAGATAAGAGCTTGTAATATACTATTTATGTGTACCAGGGAGTGTATGTAACTGAGCAGGTATCCAATGTTGTGTAATAAAAGGAGATTTCCCGAATGATCAAAATCAAAAACTAGCTAGGTCTACTAGCGTTCCTGCTCTAAAAAATTATCCATTCATAGAAGCACTGATAAAGAAAGTCTATCCGTGGTGACTAAGAGAGTGTGGTTCCGGGACATGACTATACTTCGGCTTTAGTTGATAGAAGACTGAAATGTTTTGTTAGAGATAGAGTATATATATTAGTGTAAATAGTTTGGTAAATAGTTGGATGTAATGATCTTGTACATAGATTAAGTACTAAAAAAAGACAAGTATTCAACAAATTCATAAAACTCTCTTTTCTTTTCAGCATTTATATCCTATCTTACCAAGGAAGACAATTTCCAAAAATATTCAATTTCTGACGAATAAAGAATCAAGACAAGAAAATAAACTGAATTGTTTTGCACACCATAAACTGCTACCTACTTTTTCAAGAGACTTAAGTTGGGCTGATTGCTGTTCAGATAAAGAGTGTTTAGTTGATTCCAAATTGTTCCTTTCTTTTTCCAGCCATGCTAACTTGTCATTTAACTTTCCTAACTGTGTCTTAAGATCCACAATCGTTTGTTCATTACTTAGTTGAGACGCTTCTAGTGACCCTATCAAACCTTTAAATAAAAAAAAGAAAGTTTAAATTTGTCATATTTATTTATATACAGAGCATCTCTTTCCCTCCCAATGTTAGAACTAGCATAATACATGAAACTAAAAAGGGCATATTTCCTATAGTATAGAACCCTTCTTTTGGGACATCCCTTTAGGGGACAGTACACTTTACTGTCAAACAAAGGGGAAGTATGTGGTACGGAAAAACCCATATTCAGGGACACTCCTATTAAGGGGCCACTTTGTGGGTCCCAAAGGTGTCCCCTTAATAATAGAGGTTCTACTGTAGTATTGACATTTCTATTAAATTTAAACTTTTCACTTACTTGATTTTTTGACCATATCAAGAGCTTGTAATTGGCATCGTTCTTTAGATGCTGCTAACTGTACTTCAATCTCTTTCAGTTTTATCACAGTGTTTTCAAGATCTTCTTTAGATTTCAACAACTGTAAACAAAGTTATAATTTAAATTGTTAATAATAATGTACAGTATCAATATTTATTTCCCTTTTTAGTTGTATAATCCCTATGGTACACTCTTCTGAATTGTAAATCACAAAAAAATCAACAAAATGACAATGAATCAATGAATGACAATACTTGGTGGTGTGAAGAGCCCTTTTCAGTAAATAGACTTATGATGAACAGAATAAAAAATTAACAATTAAAATCTGAATGAAATATAAATTATAGACCAGTTTCTAACCTGTTTATTTAAGTAATCTGAATCGCCAGTATTTTGCTTTAAGGCCTGCTCTGCATCTTGTAATTTTCCTTTATAATTGTTAAGATCATCTTCAACACACAAAAGTTGTGAATTCAAATCCTCAATCTTTAAATTTAAACTTCGCTCTTTGTCACCAAATTTTCGTTGTAAAAGTGTTTCATTTTCTTTCACTTGCCTAATTCTTTCCTTCTTTTCTTCTTCTCGTAACACTGCAATTTCTTTTTCGTGGAAAGTCTGCAATTTCCCAAGCTTCAACTCGTAATCTTCAGTCATTTGATTTTTTTCAGCTTTTAAACGTTCATATTCGGAATTTAAAGTTGCAATCTGTTTTGAGTAAAGTTCTTCTAATTTATTTTTTTCATCTATACTTCCAGATTTAGTTTGAAGTTGTACTTTTAATAACTCATCAATTTCTTTCGTATGTGCACGTCGTAGTTCTTCCAACGATGCTTCTTTATCTTTCTCAAATCTATCTTTCATAGATTCAAAAGATTTTAATTGCATTTCAAAGTCTTTCTTTACTTCAGAAACATTTTTTGAAAGACTTAATAGTTTGTGAGAATGTTCAGATTTTAATTTATTTTCACTTTCAACAGCTTCATGTTTGTATTTCGTAAACTGATCGAGGGCGCTTTTGCGTTGTCGTTCATGCTCTTGGATACACGCTTCTAGAGATTCTATACGCTTCCTCAGTTCTGTTTCACCACTAATTTTGCTTTTATATCCTGTAAGTTTGTTCTTTGTTTCTGAAATAATTTGTTGTAACTCATTTTCATGAGAAATTTTGAGTTGTTTAATGACTGCATCATGGTCATCGTTTTTTGTATTCAGTGCATAAATAACCTGGAAATTCAAAAGTTTTGTTTTTTATTTATTAACAATAACAATATTAAAAATTTTAATTATAATAATAATAAAACAAAGAACAATATTATTATTTAATAGTTAATACAATAATAATAAAATAAAATTAATAAAAAGTCTCATTTAAATACTTAGGGCCTAGGCCTGCCTAGGCCTAGCTAGATAAATGAACAATACGATACAAAAATCAAAATATTCAAATAAAAAAACTAGGCCTAGGCCTATACTAAATAGGCCTAGAGACCCTACTAGGCTTATCTTAGATAGGCCTAGTATCTAGTACTAGCTAGTAGGCTACAGTAGGCCTACTACTACTGTACAATAGCCTAGGCCTAGCCTAGTTAAGTTTAGCCACCACCAGCTGGCTGGGCTGTTCTTATTTCAATTCAATATATTTGCCAATAATTATGCTTATTCTCACCTTTGTAAGCTGAGCTATCTTCTTAGACATTTTAAGATGAAGATCAGGAGTAACATCCATCGTTGTTGAAAGAGTAGTAGCAGCACCAGATCCGTACTTCCCGGTGGAATAAAAGTTATTGTTGGAGGAAGACATTTTTGTGGCCATCTTGTTTTGGAAAAATCAAACAGAATTGAATAAAACTGCGTGGAGTCGTTTTCGTTGATCTTAGCTAGCCTAGGCCTATTAGATGTTTAAAATTTCAATGAAAATGCTGTCTTGACAGTGTGCCTAATGAACTGCATTATTTTATAATTTAATTCTGAATTTCAGGACAGCATAATATGCTAACTTAGCTAGCTAGGCCTAGGCCTCCTATGCCCAAAAAAGAGTCAGAGGTTGCCATGGGATCAGAGATACGACGGCGGCGAAAACAAAATTATGCTAGGTGGCAGCAGAGCAGACCTCCGCACGATTAGAAAAAAACTTTGTTTTGACAATGGCCGCCGACGATCATGATTTTCCAGGTCGATTTGCTCATATTACTGCTGCTGAATTGGATGATTTTGTGTGCGTACCTAACACAGAGCCTTTAGAGTATTCCACCTTTCAACAAAATTCAGTAATTATTCCTTCTGAAGATGTTAGGCCTTCCGTTAATTCTAGGCCTGTACAACAAGGACTCGGTGGTGCGTCATCTTCGTGTTACATCAGCGGAGCGAGCCCCTCAGCAAACTATGGGATGCGTAGGCCTAGCAGCGCTGCAGCCGTGGCCTTGCCAAACGAATCAAATGAGTTAGTCGAATCATCTGATTCATTTAATACAAGAAAGCAAATTAAATATGCTGTAGGTGTTCTGTCAAAATATGCACAATCTATTGGAAGCAGTTATTCAGATATTGAATCATTGTCGGCGACGGGAACCGATGCATTCCTTGCCAAATTTTATGCTTCAATACGAAGACACGACGGAAGTTTGTACACGCAGAAATCGATGCATGGAATAAAATTTGGTCTTCAGAGACATTATCAAGAAGTACACGGATGGGATATCATTCGAGATAAAGAGTTCAGAAAAAGTAAAAAGATGTTTAAAACAATTATAATGAAGCTAAGACAAGCAGGACTGGGTTTTGTGAAGCAACGTTCGTCACTTATTGAAGATACTGACCTTTTGAAAATCCTGAATTCCTTGAATGTAAATACACCACTCGGATTGCAAAATAAAGTTTATGTCGACATCTCGATGAACTTTTCTGTTCGTGGACGAACTAATTTCCGTAACATGAGAAAGGGAGATTACATCATGCTAATGACGAAAACGGGCCATCGTTATATTACGCATAAAACTGCTGCTCAAACCAATGACATTGATGAGGTCAAAGACAGAATGTATGAACAGCCAGGCTACGTACATTGTCCGCTACAAAGTTTTTTTAAATACACCTCCAAATTACATCCGAATTGTGACGCTTTTTGGCAAATGCCAAAGAAAGAACCGCATCCATATGAGCCGTGGTATTGCAGCATTCCTATCGGAGAAAATGCGATTTCTAGTAAAACCAGACATATATCAATTTCAGCTGGATGTTTACATGTGTTTACAAATGGCCGTTTGCGAGCAACAGGTATACAAAGGAAAATGTTGTTCCTGGAAGTAAGTCTAAATAGTCGCACACACCTTTTTATTATGCTTACTGTATATTATTAGTGTAAAATGAAAATAAGTAATATTATAGTTTTATAAAGTGATTATTTTAGTTTTAGATAAACATATCCAAAGGCAGTACAAGAATAGATGATAAGATCTCCATCATACACTGAATTTAATCCCTAGGTTTGAAGGCCTGTAGGTAACATAACAACATGATTATTTGATAATAATTTTGTTTATGGTGAAGGAAAAAGGTTAGGTTATTAAATATGGATTGTTAATTCTTGTATATTTTACAGCAAATGAAACAATCAACAAGTTCTGTAACAGACGGATCCAATGAAGTTCTAATAAAGGAAGAAAAGCCGGATTTTGTTGGATATCTTCAGCAACCGGTGTCCAGCATCAGTACAAAGCATGCTCCTGGTGGAGATATTGGACAAGCTGTCATTCTGGCAAACCAAGGAGCACCAGAAGAAGATGGATACTTAAGTAATTCAGACTCTGATATGTCAAGTGTTATCATTCTGGAAGATGATGAAGATGACAGTAATGATATTCAAGTTATAATTAAACAAGAAGAAGAGGGGTTAAGAGACACAGTGGCTGTACAGGAGAGGCTAACAGATAGAGGTCTAACAGGAGTAAAAAATAAGGTACATGAAAAGAGTACAGATGGGGCAATAATAGCATCTACAACCCCTCCCACTGCTGTTGTAAACAAAGGTAACTATATTATATTTGTTGACATAAAGTTTGCAGTACACCACGTATATTAGTTCTGAAAAGAACTGTTGAGTTTCTCAACGTTGCGAACAATTATTATGTTTGATCGTCTTCAGGAGTGAGAATGCAAAAAGTCTAGGAATAGAAGCTAAATAGGGTGGGACTGGTGTGAAATCTAAAAATAACTTGTACAAAATTTGTTTAGCCTTATCCTAATGTACTAATTGTTATCATACTTGACCGAGTCACTATATCGGTCCTTGGCCACAACATTTCTTTATAACCAGATGCATTCATAAATACTTGTTTTCGATGTCGTAATTGTTTTATGTTTCAAACATATATAAGTGGCGGTAATTTTCGTTGATGGTTTTGAATGAATAGAATAAAAAATTTGTTTAAATAGGAACTACAGTAGCAGAGAGTAACTACGGACTAGAATGACTGTAACTGTATAGTAATTTTAAAATAATGCAATTCTTGATCTCTTTCAGGAAAAGGTGCTGATAATGCACACTGTAGGCCACCACAAAATGAAACCTCAGACGACGAAGAAACTGCTGAAGAGAGAGAACAAAGAGGAATAAGGACGCCGTTCAATCGATTGACAGAACGACATTTCATAGCTGTGAACAAAGGTCGTACCCCGCTAGGTCAGCCTTGTAAACCTAGTTGTATCGTGTGTTCGAGCCCCGGAGTAAAGCGCCATCGCACAGAGTACATCTGTGAACAGTGCGTCTTGCCTATGTGTCCAACTCCTTGCTTCAAACGCTACCATACAATGGCTGAATATAAAATAACATGCTCTGATTCTTACCATAATAGCTAGTGAGGCTATAAATAATCATTTAACTCATTTTTAAAACATGTATATAAAACAGTATTGTACCTTATTGTTATGAATAATAGCTCATGTAATACTGAACATAAATTAAGCAAAATCATAATTAAATAACTACTGATTGATTTTCCGATAAAATTTAAAAATGTTAATGAATTATATATATCACTGCTATGATATGAATAATTATTTTTAAAACAATAGGATGGATGGCAGAATATAAAATATAAATAAATAAAAAATTCTGATTCTAAAGCTCTGCCTACACTATATCAAACTTTATGGGACAAAAAAAATGTGATGTGCCCATGATGATGTCATTTCACTACCATATTTGAGCACATTACACTTTTTTTTTGGCAAACTAGTTTGATAGTGTAGACGGAGCTTTACGATCTCTTTACAGCTAGTGATGGTATAAATACCTATGACCATAATTTTACTCATTTTTAAAACCTTTATTTAAATTAAAAACATTTTTGTATAAATTATGTATTGATAATAGCTCATTTACAGTAATACTGAACATTACATTGAGCAAAATCAATTTTAATTACAGAAACTAAGTTGAATAATTTTCTGATCAAATTTAACAATGTTATATTTTTCACTAGTGTCTACACTTATTTTGAAAATAATGTAATAGGATGATAATTGTCTAACTACTGTGAAGTATGAGGAAGCAATTTTCCCATGTTGGATACAGCATTTTTTTTATCGTACACAATGTAATCTATGTCGCACATGTTTACACTGGTCAAATAAGTGTGAAATTGCGTTTTTAAAAAAGAAATACTTATAACTTAGCAATGTAGTTAATAAGGCATTCTTTTAATTTTTATACAATCTTTGTTTTTTATAATATCGATCCAATATAATGGAAATTAAAATGCTCATATCTTGCCTTGCCTTAAATAAATATAAAGGAAAAAGAACTATCTTACAAATCTTTCTTCATAATTACGAGTACTTGTAACGGTCCATCTGCGTCTGCGCCTCCGTCTGTAAAGAATAATAAGTGCTGAGACAATAATCATTTGATCATTTGATTTGATTGTTGTCTCAGGTATAAATACAGTATTGGTGATGTTTTAAATAAACTTTTAGAAATCGGAGCTTTTCGTTTTTTTTATAATGCTTGCATAGTGCTTACATTAGGTATTTGTGCATTTGTATCTATATTTATGTGAAATGAAAGTAGCGCTGATTGCAATCTTATATTCATAACACAATCAGATAGTATAGCATTGATTAGTTAAATAAAGTTGAAATAAAATAGAGATGTAATAGATACTGTAAAACTCCTGTTAAAAACATAAAATAATTTTTAAAATCTCAATTTGGTTACAGGATCAATTTATGTTTGTCTATGTTCGTTTAAAAAACGTTGACCTATTTATAGATAAATTACATCATCAATTATTAACATCTATTTATAGCCTTCTAATATGGATTACGTCATATAAACGTATCTCAAACGTTTGGTTAATAAATAAATGATAGTAAATAAATATTACACAATGTATGAGTTTAAAACGTTCCGACAACGATGCTGGTACAAACTATAACAATTGGGTTCCCACTCTAGAACGCAACGCAATGAAGTAAGTAATTCTACCAATCACAAGCGATGGATTGAAATATATATTTATACCCAGTATAAATATATATTTCAATCAATCAATGGATTGTCAGAACTTAAACGCTTGTAATTGGTCAATTCACTTGCGTTTGTGTTCCTACGTCATATTGCGTTGCGTTCAAGTGGGAACCAAGCTTTAACGCACTAAACTGAATGCAATTTGTTTAAATAGCAAATTGTTTAAAATCAGCTTTCTTAAATTATACTTATTACAGAGATAACATTAGGTCTATATAAATTTGGGAAAATCATTTTTGTATTGATAATTATATGTGATGATCCAGCGATAAGAGTACAGTATAATCAACTTTGTAGAAACTTGTTTGCGACTTATTGTTTTAGTTTTCGTTATACAATTTTAATAATTACAAAGTTATATTTTAGATGAAGACACACGCGACGTTTGAGTGACTTCAAAGCTCGGTCTACACTATCAAACTTTATGTGACAAAAAATGAAATGTGCATCACACTTTTTTTGTCAAACTAATTTGATAGTGTATACAGTTTAAGTTGGTGATCTAGATGTATTGTCGCCATTTGGTGTCGCATGGAGATTGTAGGGGGAGGGGGACGGGTTGATTCATTGAAAGTCAGCAGATAACTTGAGATTAAAATTAATATAGATAAGTTTATAATAATATTTATTGCTTTCCAAGAACAGTAATTTATAAAACAGCATAATATTTGAATGATACTAGTTAAGAAATTAAATATGGAAAGCAGGGGATCCCATTAAGCCCAAATGCTTTTTTTAAAAGGGATCCCCAATACAGTACCATCATTAAAATGATTTTATTACAGGATAATTTTTTCAATGATTAAATCGAATATACTACGTTGGGCAAGCGATGCGACCTTTACACTATACTTCCAATGAACAGATTGCGAAACTAATCTATTTAAACAATGCAACAACGTATTGAAAACGTTCAGCTGTAACAAGATATAAAAGGGATTGAATTCATCACGGTGGCATTAGTTCATTCAGGTTGGTCGTGAAGTTTGTATCGCCTTACAACATACAGATTCTCTGCTTGCGTTAAAATGGCCCAATTGCCAACAGAACAAGTATCAGACAGCTTTGAAGTAGAAATTGACAGTGACACTACTGGAAGAAATGCTGGCAATGCAGACAACGTTGATGTAAACAATGTTGAGGAGGAGGAGCTAGGTGAAGGAGAGACTACCGAGGAAGGATCCAGCAACCAACAAGATCGTAGAGAACATTACAGAGAAGCAATGTTTGGTGATGGAAGAGGTAGAGGTGCTGGACGTGGTGGTAGATACGGTTTCTTTGATAGAGGCGGCTTGGGATCGTTTGGTGGACGAGGAGGTGGTCTGGGATCGTTTGGTGGTAGACGAGGTGGTGGCTGTGGAGGATTCGTTGGAGAATTTTCAGAGGTACAAGCTGATGAATTTGAAGATCCGCGAATGGAATTTGATGGAGTAAGATGCCGTGGAGGAGGAAGCGGACCATTTGGTAGTCAAGGATTTGATGACGATTTTTATGCAGACCCACGAATTGGTTTCGGAGGATTTCGGGGTGGTGGTGGTCATGGAGGTGAAAGGGGAGGTGTGTTTCATGGATTTAATCGCCAATTTGATTATTTTGCCCGTCCTTGTATGGCACATACCCCCACTGAAGCAGGAGTAAATGAAAACGCTTCCAAAAATAAAGACGACAAGGAAGAAGAGAAGACGCAAAAGCCAGCAGAAGATGATGCGCCACCATGCACATGTGACGTCAGCGGATCCAACATGTATACTGGTCCAAGACGAGGTCGGAGTGGGTTCATGCGTGGGAGAGGAGGTTTCGGAAATCCGAGAATGCAATTCGTATTCCGAGGTGGCTGGCGGGGTGCCGGTATGCCATACGCGCGCCCGCATCGTTTCCCGGGCCACCATAATGACTTGCCATCTATGACTATTGGTATTTCTATACCACTTACACGACCTCCTTTCCAGTCGCACTCATTTGGTGGGTGCTGTGGACCTAGACCACCCTTCCGACCAGAACATGGCCTCGTATGGTAAAACCCCAGACACAGAATGACTATTATGATTAATAAATTGAACACAATCCGACACAATCCGAGTGACAAAGTCCACGAACATAGCCTATGTAAATAGGCGCGCCTAGATAATTACACGCATCGTGCTGCGAGAAGGAACTGTCTCGGAAATAATAAACTGTAATAGGCCTAATTGTCAATTTGATAATACAAAAAAAAAACCAATATTTAAAAATCTGTATCGATGTTGCTTATTAATATTAATTTGTTAATTCAATTTGGTTGTTGAATAATCAGAAATTAGCTATTGTTTACAATATAATTAATATTAAATAAGCCTAATAGATATAACAGCAATGTGGTTCAAAATTTGTTATAAGATAATATTATTATTAGATTATAATATTATGTATCTATTTATGCCCTTTTAAAAATTAGAAATATCTTAAATATGGATTTTGTTTATTAAGTTTATGCTAGATTATTGTGACCATACCATTACATTGCCTTATTCAGAACAATATAAACCAAATTGTTCTACACCTTTAAATGCATTGTAGCTTTAAAACAAGTACCAGATATCTTGTCTGTAGATAGCAAATAAATATTATCGTGGAAATGTATACTCATTTTGACTTCAAAACCAAATTCCGATTATAAAGTATTTACAAAAACCACACTTGTAGGTTATATATTATTTATGTTTGTATTTTTTCCTTCGGTTATTTAACCAAAAACATACATATACTACTACTAGCAACCAAAGCTTGGTTCCCACTAGGACGCAACGCAAGGACTTTTAACACAACACGAGCGAGTTGACCAATCACACGCTACTGTTCGAATAATCCACCGCTTGTGATTGGTCAAACCCCTTACGTTGCGTTTCGTCGTTGTGTTGCGCGTCCTAGTGGGAACCAAGCTTAACAAACATAAATCATTTGAAAACAGATAAATTTCTTATTAATAATTTATAAAAGTTCCATGGGTACGTATTTATTTTCGTAGCAATGTTCGACATTGTATTGGTTGTTCTATTTAAGTTTAAGAGACGGTGATATTATTTGGTGAGGAGAATGAAATAGTGATAGGCCTACTTGCGAGGAGAATGAGGGTGACCAGAGCCATACTCTGCAAAGGAATACATGTAGCACAAAGATGTCCGTTAATGTATCACGTGACTCTCTCAAATCGGTGAACGCAATGTCGTAATTTTTTCAATATATGGCTCTGATGGTGACTATTGTTATATCGGGTGATCCGGTCGGTGGTCGTGGGTCCGAGGTTTAGCGAGCTATTACCGGTAGTTAGTATCTCAATGTAAATGCGCAGAATCCAGTAAAATACAAAAAGAAGGATAATCAGGCTTGTGAATATATTGATTAGTAATCAGTGCCATCCACTCGTATACATTGAACATATTTGAACCTATTTATGATGGTAGGCCTATACTGTAAATGGTAAATGTCAGACAAGATGAGGTATAGCCGATGAAATTAATAATAAAACGGAGGATGGCAATGACAATGGTATTAGGTAGATATGATAGAATGATGACGATGACGATTTATGATAAACATGACGATGATGACGTGGTGATGACGATGATGATGGCCTAAATGACGAATCTCAATCATGTAGGTACGTTTTTAACGTCATGGTTCTAATACCCTATAAATCATGCTAATACTGATAGACTATTTTACAATGACTGGTTAATCACCCCTCTCTTACTAATGGAATAGTCTAAACTAATAGGTCAAACCATGTTCAAACACAAATGCATCCAACCGTAGCGATAAGCGACAACAGATTGATCACGTTTTATTAGGGGCTTTCCCATTTAGCCTTGTTACAGTATAGTTTAGACGTATGAGATGATCCAGGGCTTATTACTGTATCTCCAATTGTCATATTCCTATACCAAGTTTGTAATGAAGAAATGTTTGCATCAGTCTATGTAAATCATACAAAGAGGTAGGTAGTTTAAAGTCCAGGAAATCTGAACGTTTGGTTGTTCCTTCGTCTCTCTGGTTAAATATTAGATTAGATCATTCATGGAGGTATAGAATAAATCATGTTATACCTCTCTAGTCTCTATATGATTAAACCATAGCTAGAGTTTTGAGTTGAGAATGTTCAAGGAGTCTCGACGTTTAGTTGTTCAACGTTAAATATTAGATTCCTGTCTATGATTAATCCGACCTGAGTTTTAGCAATGCCATTGTGTTCACTACGGAACAATAGAATAGAATATATTTCATATTATAGGAATTATAATAAAACACTCCTACTAAGTCCCTGGATAAACTATGACACACATTCTTAAGTAAGCTTGACTAACAATGATAGGTATTTTACCATTTTGCTGACTGACTGTTCACACGACATTTTTGTATTTACAGTCATGGTTTCCTGTGGACGCAATCTTATCGATTTTGCAAATGTCTTAAAAGCATTCATTGGCAGTTTTTACCTTAGTATTGCTTATTGGTTCAGCCAATGTGGATTAGCTGTGAGTATACTGTTTGGTTAACTTACACTGATATAAAATACCTCAATAGAAGAGAGTAGTAAGACACTGTGATTAATAATTATAATGATGATAAATGTGGCGCATAATGCAAAAAGCGTCTATGCGCTTCACATAAAAATAAAGTAATCCATGAAATAATAAAATAAAACGTCATAATAAATAATAACACAAAGTAAACAAATGAAACACAGAACAAAACAAATAAATGTAAAAAAAAAAGAATTGAATGAATTTATTGCTGAGTCTATTCGTGCCTAGCTTACATAGATAAACCGACAATAACCCTTTCTCTTCGAAGAGCGAGATATAACTCGAAAAGTATACATTTTAATTGAACACCACACTCCAAAAATGGTGTAGTCCATGAACTATGATCTCAGGTAGGAAACTTTTGAAGATTTAAACTATATTCATTATTTGTTATGGTTTTTTTTACAGTTGAGTGTAATATGTATCGTAATAATAGCACTAGCAACAGACTACTGCACTAATTTAATGATAGTATGCAAGTACGAGATTATTGATAGACTGACAAGAATTGATAAAGATGAACAAGATATATCGGCCGAAGAAAAGGAACACCAGACCAAGGAACGTGAAAGAATTGGCCGAAATCTTACTTATGCAGAAATTGCAAATTTTAGTTTAGGAAAGAAAGCCTTGTACGTTGTCAACGCTGCACTTTTCATAACCCAATTTGGATACACAGTTCAATATATGATATTTCTTGGAAACACTGTTCAATCTCTATTTCCATTTGGTGATAAATCATATACAAATACTAGCAATGTTACAGATGATGGAGGTCTGTATCCGGTGGTGGACAATGCCAGAGTAACTACTTCACCAACATATAACCTAGTCGTTCTTATACCAATTCCTTTTTTTATGGCGTGTTCGTTGTTACGGGATGTCCGCAATTTGGCACCAATAAGTTTGGCTGGAAATGCTGCAGTAATTTGTGGATTTTTTGCAACTCTTGGGATTATTTATAATGGTAAAGTATTGTTTTTTATAGGGACCATGTCAAAAATACTTCAGTTACTGCAGTAACTATAGTTTGATTACTCTTTAGACCGCTTATTGCCTCATAAACTACTAGATTCAATCTAAACAAACATTAAAGCATACATTATTGCAGTAATCAAAATGTAGTTATGATTTTTACATGGTCCCTTGAATAGGCCTACACCTCCATTGTTTTTTCTCTATTGTTCCGCAGTTTCTTTTCAATCAAACAAGTCTAACAATGTCAATCAGGAAGGAACTGCTATTACCAAATAAACCAACAATTTTATTAGTTCAAGAAACTTTCATTTTTACATAACTTTCACAAATTAGACAATGAGTTCATAAAGTCGTTTTACCCCACATTTTAGTCGGATGATATCCTCTCTAATTACGTATCCCTCGAGAAGGATTTTGTGTTATATTGGCCCTGTTCATTTCACAGGAAAGTTTCCACTTATGCTTGGTTCCCAATAAGAGACGCATCAAAAGACGTAATGCAACGTAAGTGAGTTGATCAATAAAGCGTGGTTACCACTAGCGACGCAGCGCAAGGACGTACGCGCAACGTAAGTGAGTTGATCAATGAAGCGTGGTTCTCACTAGAGACGAAACACAGGAACGTACGTGCAACGCAAGCGAGTTGACCAATGACAAGCCACTGTTCCAATAATCAAACGCTTGTTATTGGTCAAATCACTTACGTCGCGTTACGTCCTTGCGCTGCGTCGCTAGTGGAAACCAAGCTTCACAAGCGATGGATTATTCGCACTGCTGCTTGTCATTGGTCAAAACGCCTTCGTTGCATCCTCCAATGGGAATCAAGCTTTAATAGAGGTGTATCGTTAACATATTAACATGTGCTTTTACAGAAACTACCCTATCTTTTGTAATTGTCGCAAGTATTCTCAATATACTTAGTATAAAGTAGCCTACAAATTACGTCAGAGTAGGGCAAAACATCTAATTACTCTATCTTTGTTGAACGAAACATTGAAGATGGACGATTTGTAGGCCCATATAAAATCAGTAGGTTTTATAGGTGGATGGTTAACTGTGTTTGTATGAAACGGCATTGACCGTTCACACCGAACAGGACGAAAGAATGCTAAAGCACGTCGACCTAGGCCAATTATTGTAAAGTTTACCTCATATAAAAGTCGAAGAAACGTTATAACAGTGAGAAGGAAATTAAAAGGCTCTGGAATATCTATCCAAGAGGATCTTACCCTAAAAAGACGCAATCTTCTGGCTCAATTGAAGCAACATCAGAGTACAAACAGTGTTTGGTCGATTGATAGACGTAGGCAGTTCCTGTGTTGTTGCTGACTTCGTCTGACCACACCCACTTCGTCTGACCACACCTACTTCGTCTGACCATACCCACTTCGTCTTGTCTTCATTTATTGTTTCATTGATTTACGATTTTCAAATTATTTTTTTAAAACTAGATTTTCATGTTGCTGATGAAATAGAATACTTTAAATGGGCAGCTTTACCTATGTTATTTGGAGCAGTATCCGGGGCATTTGAAGGCATTGGCACGGTAAGTACAGCAAGCTAGGGGTCAGCACTGTATATATAGCAAGCAGGCAATACTCTTCTTAATAATGGTGCCCTAAATACAGTAATTTGCAAAAATAAATTGACTCAGTCATAAAATGAGAACTTATTATTATTTAACAAAACATTATCGGTACACTGTATTTATATCATAGGCATATTCTGTAATACAGTGTCACATAGGTTTTACATGTATCTAGGCCACACGCCTAATACAAGCGCTAGATTTGTTATACAGAATTGCCTATGATACTGGGTATACAATGCCATGCAGATACAGTGTAGATAATCGGATGTATTTTATGACTTGAGAGTCAAAAGTGCTAGTGTATCGTTTATTATAATAAATTTCAAAAACGTCATTGCATTGCAGGTGATTCCGGTTGAGGCTAGCATGGTAGGAAATCGACACATGTACCCATACTTCTTACACTTGACAATATGCATTCTAGCCCTTATCCTATCGTCTTTAGGAATCTCTGGCTACCTAAGGTATGGACATGCAACACAGCAGATTATTATTGCAAACCTTATTGAAGAGAACGATTCCATCTTTCTTACTATTATCTACACTTTAATATGCATAAGTGTGATGCTTACATACCCATTACAGCTGTTCCCTGTCATTGAGGTTATAGAGAATGCACTCTTTTTACCAGGTACGTATGATACATTAAATTCTTTCATATGGCTGCAGTAGCGTGCTTAAGTTAGTGTTTACCGACCGACGACCAACCGACCGACATAGTAAGCTGTAGAGTCGCAAGCGACAACAAATTATAAGAAGGTTGAATAATAATTTTAAAAAAAAATTGACTATCAATTTATCCTGGAAATCACATAAGGTTTATCGCAAGTAGCGTTCGCGACGCATGATGGGAAGGGTTTGTGAAAAAACGTCACACAACGCGTACGTTACGAATCAATTCCTTGTTTGTCTTTACAGGAAAGATTTTTGGTCCAAAAACGTTAGTGGTAGAATCTGTGAATGGAGAGGATGGTATACAAGAAGCTTCCGAGACAGACGCTTTAATTAAAGACAAATCAAAAGTAGGATTAGCAGTTGCTGTGCCAAAATCGGTATGTAAACATTCTGTCATGTGATTTAGAATGTTGTGATATGCTTTAATGCGACTAATGTCATTTTTCAAGTATACAAATTCATACACGTATCTTAAGTTGAATGTTCTGTTTTTTTTCCATGTCATAGGCATACTCAGCACAATATTAAATCTTTTATGATTATGGTTTCGTCCATAAATGTATTTTTTCTTCGACTCACTATCAATAATTTACATAAACCCCATCCTAAAACATGGTTTCCACTAGAGAGGCAATGCAAGGACGTACGCGCAACGCAAGCGAGTTGACCAATGACAAGCCACTTTTCGAATAATCCATCGCTTGTGATTGGTCAAATCACTTACGTTGCGTTACGTCCTTGCTTTGCGTCGCTAGTGGGAACCAAGCTTTAAGCTGCACATGTTTCAGTAAACATGTATGTATAAATACAGAATACAGAATGTTATTGGTCCAAAAAAAGGAAATTCGTTTCGTTGACAAGATCAAACAATTAGGAACCAAGCTTAAGTGTAATTTCATTAAAATACTCATGTTTCAGGTGTCGGCATGGAAACGTAATTTAATTCGCCTTTTACTTATTTGCGCTGAAGTTGGAATCGCCATTTTGTTTAAGGATCAGTATGCATATTTTGGCAGTATATTTGGTATGAATTAATTTTTATTGTTACAAAGCAAAACGAACAATTGAAACACAAACGTCTTGTAAACAATATGTTTTATGATTTTTACTAAAGCTCTGTCTGCACTATCAAAATAGTTTGACAAAAAGAGTGTGATGTGCCCAAATATGGTAGTGATATGCCCAAATATGGTAGTGATATGACATCATCATGTCTATATATGGACACATCACATAAAGTTTGATAGCGTAGACAGAGCTTAAATAATATTTCAGTAATTTATATGTTTGTTTTGCAGGAACAATTGGAGCGTCTGTTCTAGGCTACTTCTTACCCCCACTCATTCACATCAAGTTAAAACGTCATCAGGTTTGGTGGGGGATTACAGCGTTAAACGTATTCTTACTGACTGTCTTTGGGGTTATAGGAGGATCTACAAGTCTAGGTCTTGGTATCAAAACTATTGTTGACAGAATGATCAACAACAAATGAAAATAACTAAATCATGGTGATATTTGTCCATTATAAGCTTGAATGTAATTTGTATGTTATAGGTCTTAATACAAAAATATTATTTTATAGTTTTAAAATTATGAATATTTATTATTAGTCAAGCTTTAAAAAGCTATTTAAACATTTTAATTGGTGCAATTAATTGTAACATATTATACAGTCTACAGTTACAAAAAGAGGTCAAATTAGTATATGAAAAGACGCTTATTATTAACAAAATTTATGAGGTTATAAAAATGATATCTAAAACTATTTTACATAATATCAGGAATGTATATAATAAATAAATAAATATTTTATATTATATATCAACTGGAAAAGTGGTTACTCTGTTTTATTAACTAACTGTACAGACGCAACGCAAACACGTAGACGCAACAAGTAAGATGACCAATGACAAGCGACAGTTCGACGCAACGCAAACACGTAGACGCAACAAGTAAGATGACCAATGACAAGCGACAGTTCGAATAATCATTTCTTTTTGGTCAAATTACAATGTATGCACTACAAAAGTTAGAGCAAGTGGAGCAATAACGTTTGCTCCTAAATGGAAGAAGAACCAATCTTGAGCAGGTAAGTCGAAACAAGGCAATCTAACAACAGGATGAGCTCCGGAGATCAAAGGGTATATCTGTGGCTGTGACACGATATGTTTCATGCCCCTTAAAGCTTGGTTCCCACTAGCGACGCAACGTAACGCAACCTATACGCAACGTAGGAAAATGCCCTTCCACTCATTGTGCTTACCTCCGCCTGCGTGAAATCAAACCTGCGATGTTTGCAGCACTGTTGCATCGTCGGTTCCCACTTGTGATTACGCAATACAGCATTTTGCGTCGATACGTCGCTGCGTTACGTTACGTTGCGTCCTAGTGGGAACCACGCTAAAGCTTGGTTCCCACTAGAACGTAACGTTTTAGCCAATGACAAGCGAAGTTATAGACAGTTAGCAATCACAAGCGAATAAGCCATCGCTTGTGATTGGTCAATTCACTTGCGTTGCGTTACGTCCTTGCGTTGCGTCGCTAGTGGGAACCACGCTTTAACAGACGCCGCGCGCACAGCGGAGAAAATGCACATAGTACAATACTGTTGGTATTGTCGCAGCCAGACATAAGATCAAAAGACAGAGTTCTTTGGCCGAAATAAACCTACATACGGTAATATATTTATTTGAAAAATTCAAATCAAAGTTAACTGTTAACTACAATACCAAAACATAGGCCTACCAGCAGATATGGCATATATGGACCTGATAATCAACAAGGGTTTTGGAATTGATAAAACCAAATTTCAGAGCCAGAGAAACTATACATTATAATATACAATGACAGTCGCAAATCAAAAACAAATTTTAAACTCCTTCCAATGAAGGCATGACCAGAAGGAATATGGACACAAAATAGTTGTACCACTTAAATCAATGGATATACTTTTACTATTCTGCTGTAACATAGTTTAGCCTGGAGATAATTCTACACTAGAACATTAGGGTAATTTGTTTACAGAAAAAACAAACACAAACAAAAGCTTATTCTTTTTTGGGCATGTATTGGGAAATTTCCCGTTTCTTTGCAGTTTCCAATTTGGACTAATTAGGTGATATTGTGATTTTCCAAAGGTTATATATTATGTGTATGAGGCCTAGGGATATTGTTAAAGGCAGGACGTATAGCTTAACATATTGCAACACTTGGCGTTTGAATGTTTTGAAGGTCCTGCAGCAGCAGAAAGGTAGGTGGTTTAAAGTTAACTTATCCAGGAGAATTTCTCGACGTTTGTGGTTGTTTAGGTATACATTCTTTTATTCCGATGTCACGCTGTGTCAAGGAATAGTAAATATATTAGGTACAGAGGTCAAAGGTTACGTTAATGTTATATAGTTACAATTTAATAGTTCCAGACAATGGTTGGTATTTTATCAGTCTGTCGTGGTCTGTATTAGCTATATTACCATCGATATATCCACCCGACATTTTTGTATTTACAGTCATGGTTTCCTGCGGACGAAATTTTGTAGATTTTGCAAATGTCTTAAAAGCATTTGTTGGATGTACATACCTTAGTATTGCTTATTGGTTCAGCCAATGCGGCTTACTTGTGAGTAAATCATTGTTATTAATTGAATATAAAATGTAAAATAAAATGTTGATGAGTTATTGTTTTTAGTAAGAAAAAATGTCGCTCCGAGTGACTCTTGTAATAAGGTACGTAAACCCAACCAAATTAGGAGAATCCTAAACGGTCCAATTCTATATTTAAATTAAGAAGAAATATGTATTGATAATTAGACATTATTAATAATTATAATCTTAATTTCAACATTGCTTATTTTGTACATTGACTATTTTTGATGAGTTTGATAATTTGTATTTACAGTTGAGTCTACTATGTATCGTAGTAATAGCCTTAGCAACAGACTATTGCACTAATTTAATGATAGTATGCAAGTATGAGATTATTGATAGACTGACAAGAATTGATAAAGACGAACAAGATATAACGACTGAAGAAAAGGAACACCAGAACAAGGAACGTGAAAGAATTGGCCGAAATCTTACTTATGCAGAAATTGCAAATTTCAGTTTAGGAAAGAAAGGCTTGTATACCGTTAACGCTGCAATTTTCATTACGCAATTTGGATACACAATTCAATATATAATATTTATTGGAAACACTGTACAATCTCTATTTCCATTTGGTGACAAACCTTATACAAATACTAGCAATGTTACAGATGATGGAGGTCTGTATCCGGTGGTGGACAATGCCAGAGTAACTACTTCACCAACATATAACCTAGTCGTTCTTATACCGATTCCTTTTTTTATTGCGTGTTCGTTGTTACGAGATGTCCGTAATTTGGCACCAATAAGTTTGGCTGGAAATGCTGCAATATTTTGTGGATTGTTCGCAACTCTTGCAATTATTTATAGTGGTAAAGTATATTGTTTATTTATGAAAACATTCCATGATTTTACATATCAATAACAGTAGGTTTTATAGATGGAAAATATGCCTTACTCATTGTACAAAATAGTGAATGCTTATTATGCGTTGAATAGGGAGAATATTACACTATTGGTTGTCGGATTGACTGCTCTATTTAACGAGCGATTTATTACCTTTTTTTTTCAAATTATTTTCTTCATTAGATTTTCATGTTGCTGATGAAATAGAATATTTTAAATGGGCAGCTTTACCTATGTTATTTGGAACATTATCTGGGGCATTTGAAGGCATTGGCACTGTAAGTACAGCAAGCTAGGGGATCAGCACTGTAAGAACATCAAGCTAGGGGGTCAAGGAGCAGCATCAGACATTTTAAGACATTGTTTAATATTGTAAGTTAAGGGGTCAGCCAGCATGCTGCCTATGGAATTTAAAAACCAATTGAAGTATATAAAGAACAAACATAAATAAAGAATTATTATCGCTCGACTAAGAAGTCAAGAAAATGGAACCTGCACAAAGAAAGCAAACCTTAAAAATACATTTTATACTGATAAACCACATATTTATTCTATATTATTTAACAAATAATAATAGATTTCAAAAACGTCATTGTATTGCAGGTGATTCCGGTTGAGGCTAGCATGGTAGGAAATCGACACATGTACCCATACTTCCTACACTTGACAATATGCATTCTAGCCCTTATCCTATCGTCTTTAGGAATCTCTGGCTACCTAAGGTATGGACATGCAACACAGCAGATTATTATTGAAAATCTTATTGAAGACGAGAATTCTATGTTTCTTACTATTGTGTATTCTTTGATATGCATAAGTGTGATGCTTACATACCCACTACAGCTGTTCCCTGTCATTGAGGTCATAGAGAATGCACTCTTTTTACCAGGTACGTATGATGATAAATTCAATTCTCACCAGAAAATAGTCAAATAAAATTTTCTTGAAAAAAACATGTTGGTTCCAATTGACGTAACGTAGTGGCAACGGAAGGACAGACGCAACACAAATTACACGATAGATTTTCTGTATAAGAACCAACCCTTAATAATCTAAACATGTTTTATTGTTATCTGAATGTTTTTTAACTGCTACAAAACCATCCCAATTTTCAATATATGTACGTGAAAAAAATTGTCGTATTCCATAGGCAATTCCTTTATTTATTACAATAAACTAATCTGTGAAATAAACATATTTGTATCTTTTTAAAGGCAAGATTTTCGGTCCTGAGAATGGATCCGAAACAGATTCTTTAATCAAAGAAAAAGAAATAGTGGGCGTAGCAGTTGCTGTTCCAACATCGGTATGTAAATGAGTTAATTTACTAATGACTCCTCGGTTGTACCTCACTATTATTATTATTATTATCACACACACAGCGTTAAGAAACACACTTTCCGGTGACTAAATCTGATGTAGAAGAATTTTACAGTAGGTATGCACTCTCGGAGTGGCTTTCTAGTTTTAAAATATGCATGATTCTATCCTTTTAAGCAGGCTTTTACTAAGAATTAAGTTAAAATACTCATGTTTCAGGTGTCGGCATGGAAACGAAATTTAATTCGCCTTTTACTCATTTGCGCTGAAGTTGGAATCGCCATTTTCTTCAAGAATCAGTATGCATATTTTAGCAGTATAGTTGGTATGAGTTCATTATGAATTTGTTATAATAAAATTAATAATTGAGATGGAGAATTTGAGCAAATCAAATCTATACATTAATTGTGTTCTACGTTATTAGTTTACGAACAATTATAAGAATATTTATCAAAACTATCAATTATTTCCATTTTCAGTCCATATTCTTGGAGAAAACCATGAATTCTAATGTTTATTGATTAGTGTATTGATATAAGAAAAAATAAATTGAATTAATTTATTGTAATTTATAGAATTGATGAATATTTATTATTTATATTACATTCATTATTTATTTCGGATAGTACTGTACATCCACAAAACAGACAAACCAAAAAGAAAAAAAATACTAGGAAATTAAAAATAGCATCTTCCACAAAAAATATCAATTTGCACCAATTAAAGCAGTTATCAATTTATGTTGAAAGATGGCTACCGACAGACAACCAAATAACCTAGAAACTGTTGGCTGTCCTCTGTGATATTACAATTTATATTCCAGTAATAATGTATACAGTATCTTTGTTTTAAAATTCACAGGATCAATTGGAGGGCCTGTTCTAGCCTACTTCTTACCCCCACTCATTCATATCAAGTTAAAACGTCATCAGGTTTGGTGGGGGATTACAGCGTTAAACGTATTCTTACTGACTGTCTTTGGGGTTATAGGAGGATCTACGTGTCTAGGTCTTGGTATCAAAACTATTGTTGACAGAATGACCAACAACCAATGACAATAGCTAAAAAAAAACTATAGATCTATCTTTGATATGAGGCAACAGATCGCCAGGACGACCAATTCTTATTATATCTATACTTTATAAACAAAAGCAAAGTTAACTATTAACTAACTGTTAACTAAAAACATACCAGCAAATAGTTGGCTGTCTAAAACTATGATCAAGAAGTGATTTGGGGATTTATAAACCAAAATTCAAACAAATATATATACCAGAATATAATTAATCTTATAGTTTCTCAACACGTTCAGTGATTGAAATAAACCGGAAGGAATATCGAAAATAAGTTGCAACACTTTATCATCAATTTGTGTTGGGATTCTGGAGAGATCATACATCAACAGTGTGTTTGCTTTATGCGGAATTTGTTGACAGTTTGTGCTCAAAGGAAAGTGACATTTCAATAATCCTCAACAAAATGGGTATTTGACACGACGTGACTGTGGAAATAACTGTGTGATTATAACATAACCAACTACCACATTTATTGGATATACGCCAATTCTTATAATATAATAAAGCAAGATCATTGGAGTAAATCATCCAGAAACGATCTCTATTATTGTTAATAATGATGCACCTCAAGGCCACAGATTGTTCACTGTTTTTCTTTATATATTGTATTGTAGCTGCCATTCAAATCACGATGTGTTATGATTGTAATAACAAACAGAAAGTTACTGAAAGTCAAATAAAACTAGTTGGCTTTGGTCGTCTGTTTTATCAGCATTCATTGTATAAACACGTTAATTTTGCCAGTATAAAAGATCGGTTGGCGACAGAAAAATCACCACCGGCTTATTTTCTTCATTCTGGCCATTTTTATATTCTCAGTTACAGCAAGCAAAATGCATGCACGTGGCATCGTATAAAACACCGATATTTCAACAGAAAAATATACATAAAAACAGGTAAAAGAAAAAAGTGTTACAAATTCCTGAAGTGTTATTGGCATAAGCGGAAATATTACTGCTTTAAAAATGGACGTTACATAAAGCAAAGTATAGTTCATAAATATGGTAAAACCTGCATTCATCATGTACATCGCTGTAGGCATCTTGGAAATAATAATCTATTTTCGAATTCAGAGGCGATGTTCACTTTCAGACATCGGTTTACATATAAATAACATTACGACCATAATCATCTTGACATCTTGTGGAGTGATGAGTTTTAATTTCTTTGTTGACAGTAATTATACGATATACAAGTTGAAAGATTATTTTTCATGGATTGCGATTTTGCATCATTATGCGAGTTGACAAATCACAAGCGACAGTTCGGATGATCCGTGACGTCGAATACGGTACCTACGGGCGCTTCCTACGTCCGCGCTTCGTCCGTGGGAACAACGTTTTAGAAAAATCTTCAGTCTAGATGCTTAAGAAGAAAACACTTTCTTACTTTACATCCAAAGTACTGTACATCCACTTACACGACGCACAATATCAAGAACAATACTAGTAGATATGAACTCAGAGGATCAAAGAATTGGTGGCCTAATCATGTTTTATACCACAGTATACGACCAGTGCACACATAGCGTACCATCAGTACACAGCGTACACGCAGTACGACCAGTTTACACACAGCGTACCATCAGTACAGCGTACACGCAGTATACGACCAGTGAACACATAGCGTACCATCAGTACACAGCGTACACGCAGTATACGACCAGTGAACACATAGCGTACCATCAGTACACAGCGTACACGCAGTATACGACCAGTTTACACACAGCGTACCATCAGTACAGCGTACACGCAGTATACGACCAGTTTACACACAGCGTACCATCAGTACAGCGTACACGCAGTATACGACCAGTTTACACACAGCGTACCATCAGTACAGCGTAAACGCAGTATACGACCAGTTTACACACAGCGTACCATCAGTACAGCGTACACGCAGTATACGACCAGTTTACACACAGCGTACCATCAGTACATCGTACACGCAGTATACGACCAGTGCACACACACAACGTACCATCAGTACAGCGTACACGCAGTATACGACCAGTTTACACACAGCGTACCATCAGTACAGCGTACACGCAGTATATGACCAGTGCATGCACACAGCGCGCGTATACGCAGTATCAAAGTATGATAGGCTAAAACAAAGAATTGCCTGCACACTAAGATTAATCATGGAGGATACCTCCATGGAATAATTGATTCAGCATCAAGGATAAATGTAAAAATGTACACGCAACCCTCATCATTTATTGTGCATTAGGCAAACCATTAATCAACATGGATTACTGCAGTATTCAACAACATTTCCTAAGTAATTTGTTTACGAGTTACATGCATATTATGCTAAACCATTATTCAACATTCATTGACTCGACTCGACAGTGTTCTATATGATAATTCACTAAAATTATGGACATCTTGATTACTGTTTGGGAATAAACCTCCTACTAGTTTAAATTTGAATTTGCATAAACCTATATGATGAAGTTGTCATATTATGGTATTAAATTTGGCTATAGTGCGAATATCCTTTTTTTACTTCTTGTACACTTAAAGATGTATTGTCCCTCCACAAGCACATGAAAAATGAAAATTAATTATGTGACATTAAAATGGCATATTCAACAGAAAATATTCAGAATAATAGTTTTTCAGGGGGACAATACATCTTTAAAATAAAGCTACAGTCATAACTTTCAGATATAATTGTGTGCTTAAAGCGTGGTTCCCACTAGCAACGCAACGTAAGAAAATGCCCTTTCGATAATTGTGTTTGCCCCCGCCTACGTGAAATCAAACCTGCGATGTTTGCAGCACTGTTGCGTCGTCGGTTCCCACTTGTGATTACGCAATACAGGACTTTGCATCAAAACGTCGCTGTGTTGCGTTGCGTCGCTTGTGGGAACAACGCTTCCTTCTTGCGTTGCGTCTAAGTGGGAACAAAACATTAGCGGAGATGAAAGTTGTGTGACGTCATCTGGCCTATACACACTGCGCGTGTAAAATATGAATATACTATGAAGCGATTTAATAAAAGCGCTTTAAGTAACATTATAATTATTCGCATGAATACATTGTTTTCTTGTATCATAACCTTGATTCGCCTTACTGAAAGCCTACTTGAAGTTTTCTATTTTAATTGATTATTCAAAATATTCCATCAACTTTTAATCAAGATACCGGAGATTAAAATGATATGTTGCATAATGATGATGTTGATTTAAAAAATATTGTGTTGTATAATTAAAGTAGGCGTATAAGTAGTAAGAGGCGAGTGGCCACAATAAAACTAAAATCCGACCTGTTTTAAGATTCTTGTTTGTCTTTAGCGCTGTGAGACATCAGTAAACAGCGCTTTATACAATTTAGTCCTACTGCTTATGAGAAGAGTTTCAATTTTAAATGGTGATTGATAGATTGTAGTGGAGATGGACGGAGTTGATGGGTATGGGGTGGGGGTTTGTGGGGGATTTTATGCCCCTCATTTATTCTAGGTTTATAAATTCAAACATACTATGCATTTAAATTCCTCAATTCTACAACTTGACTACTTCGATTTTCACCTAACTTAAAATAGTTAAGTAAGGTTGTCTTGATATTGTTAGTAAATACAATGTACAAATACGGATTAATAGCAGAGTTTAAATATCCTAACCACGTGAGTCCAAGAAAAACGTTTAAGTTGATATAGACACCTGGGAGATGCGCAATCAAGTTATTCACAGTGAAGTAAGGCAACCAACAAAGGACAAAACAACCGACAATAATACCAATGGTGATCGCTGCTTTATTTTCACGCCTTCGTGCTTGATGCAAACCCGATGACGTCACAGCATTTATAGCATTTATCTTCTTTGATTGTATCTTTGCTTCGTTGTATAACTTGTAGTATAGCGTACATATTATGATAAGCGAAAAATAAAACGTAAATAATGAGGAAAGAATAGAGTAGATTATGTTATAAATCAAATAACACGTGTCCTCTGGTCTTGTGTAATTTCGTGGACGGTCCAGTTCCAGACCGACTGGGATTCCCGCCCAGCAAGATGACATCAACCAGATGCAGACGATTAAAGTGCAAATAAGACGTTTTGACATTTTGGACGAGTAGTAAAATGGCCATTTAATCGATACGAACCGAACACCAGCGATGGTACAAAGAGTGAACATCGAGGCTGTACACGACGCGAAGTCCGTCATCAACCACACCTCACAAAATGTCGAACCCCATTTCCAGATACCAGAAAAATAATAGTCGATTGAGAAAGGCATAACGATCGCAGACACAATCATATCAGCCACAGATAAGTTCAAAACGAGTATATTTTGATGATTATGCAAGTGTTTGTTGACAACAACAACAATAATTAGAAGAGCGTTACCCGCTATTGATACGCAAGAAATACAGGATAATAAAACAGCAAGATATATGTCGATAGTTGGCTCATTTGAATGCATCGAGTCGGATGATAAATTCGACGGAGTCATGACATACTTTTCCTCGTTACTCCACTCTTTGAAATCTCTGCACTTTAAAATAAATTATGAAACTTGTTGAATCGGTTACTAAATTGAGTCTGTAAAAGAGAAAGATTTAATGGAGAGAGATGGAGAGAGGTTAATACCTCTCTTTCCTTTGTATGAAGATTGTACAGAACACTGAGTTAGACGTCATACATCTAGCCATATACAAATACGTTTACTGTCATAAATGAAGTGACCTAAATAACAATGCAGCACAATTCTGAACATGAATTGACTTACAACAATCAACTAACTGACTCTCTTCAAGTGACCAAAATGTCTAAAACGGCAAGAAGACGAATGAGCAAGCCTAAACAAACGGCGGCGGTTAACGTAATCTATTTAAACTAATCAACGAATGCAATCTTCTAAAACAGGACTATTCCATTATGTATACATTTTATTCAGGCCTAGAATGGATGTGTAGTATGTTGTACGGTACGGGGCGCCGTTCGGGTCATTGCTAATTATGTGTCACATTGTATTATGTCGACAAGATTAGTAAAAAGTTCAATCCTGCATTCCTTATCTAGCTTCTAAATAATGATTTGTTCTTTTATAAATTGTAATACAGTATGAGCAGTTTTATGTCAATAACCCCATCCAGTATCATGACTAAGGTTCAATACAGTTTTAAAATCTGTTTTACCTTTGTATTTCTACTTTGTATTCGTTTCTGTTTTTTTTCCGTTTGTTAAATACTTTTAATCGTTTTATACATCTTAATGTAAATACACAGTAATCCAGGCTTCGGATGCGACAGTGATGATATGAATAAAAGAAACTTGAAATGTCCCGAACGGCGCCCCATAGTACGGTACCATACTAAAATTAAGATGGATGATGTCGTGAGCAGGCTCCACGCGCCAGATCCTTCATTCACTTCCGAATGTGTGACATCAATTATTTATAGAAAGGGCGGTAACGACATTAATTAAGTAGGCCTAAGTACCTGCTATATTACGGTATTGTAGTGTACTATTATTTTTAATTAAACAACACATTATACATTAATTACATACTTAAATTTGCATATTATGATCTCCATAAACCAAACAAATTAATAAATCTTCGTGTTGGTGGTGTGATATTCTGAAATTAATTAATTACCATGGAAACAATGTCGGGTAATCAATGATCACTAATGTTAATAAAATTGATGAGCTGTTTTTTTATAGTAAATTTATGGATAACAAATCGATAAAGCGGTCAATTAATGATAATTTACTCATTCAACATTTGACCGACTTTTCTCCATGTTCAGCAATAGAGAGTTTTAACTTAATATTAGTAAAAAGATAAATATTTTTGCATATATGGCGTTTCATACGTATACTACTTGAGCTTGTACTTTTCTCCAGACAAAAATCGAAACGTCGACTGGTGAACTAACATAAACAAGGCCATATACATGGCTGCAGTCGCGTACTCAAATTTGTGTTTACCGACCGATCAACCAACCGACCGAACGACCAACCGACCGACATAGTGAGCTGTAGAGTCGCGTGCACGCGACTAAAAAGGCAATAAATACATATGGAGCAAGTCTACAACAGAGACTGCATCCATGCCGCCATTTTATACGGATATGCATTGACAGAGTGATCATGTTAATCAGTTTATGCCATAATAAATTAGAATAAAATGATTGTTTCAAGGAATTATTTTTTTTTTCAATTCAATTTATTTACAAAACAAACAATAACATATACATCACACATGCTAGACCCGGGAGACTAAAAAACAGAGAACTCAATCGCTTTTCGATGCGACGTCTCGGTCTACTATATAAAGTTATTCGACGGAAATCAATTTTGGCAGGCCGCTAATTTCCATGTTTTAATTTGACAAGTAAACACATGGCATGGTACACTCGCTCGGCCGACTTGGAAGCCGGTATATTATACGTGCATGAGCGATTTATCTCCGAAGAGCAAAAACAAAGGCCTAGTACTAGTAGTCAGTCAGCAGTCACTTCGACTATTTTATATAACATTGCATTTCAAACATACCGTATCGTTCCTTCTTCTACTTCGCTATTAACGGCTAAAAGGACGTCGTCTGCTGCTCACTGGTTCCTTTTCACGTTAACTAAGAAGCATACCGTATTGATTACGTAATATGTTAACGTTCTCATGATATGTAAAGAATTTGTGACGTAGTACTCTATAAATAAGCAACTGTATTTATTTCAAAATAAAACATTGCATTGTATAAACAGAGAGAGAAGAACAGAATTAAGCCATCTAGGCGAAAAGACATATTAATGTATTATGATGAATATGATACTTTAAATTTCGTTGAGGCACTCGTCCGAATTATCACTATACTAACCACTTCGGATGCAACGTGACGTAACTCAACTAGGTTGACCAATAATCACTTAAATTCAAATGATCCATCGTGTAATGATTGGTTAAATTACTTGCGTTGAGCTTAAGCGTGGTTCCCATTAGCGACGCAACGCAAGGACGTAACGCGCAACGTAATGATTTTACCAATCACAAGCGATGGATTATTCGAACAGTGGCGCTGCGTTGCGCGTATTTCATTGCGTTGCGCGTACATCTTTGCGTTGTGCGTACCTCTTTGCGATGCGTCCCTAGTGTGGGAAACACGCTTCGCTGTCGGCGTCACCATCTTTCGATCGTCAACGTCACACAATATACTTATCATATTATTATCTGTAATTAGCTGTCATTACTAACACCCTTGTCGTCAATAAAATAATAACATCATTATTGTCACCATCGGCGTTTACTATCGATGTCTTTCCTGTATCATCGTCACTGTCATCGTATCACTCCATTCTTCATTTTCATTACGTCATTCCTATGGAAATTTTTTTACGGTTTTCTTACGGTTTTTACTATTTCTTGCTTGGCAACATATCAATTAATAAATATATTTACAAATGTTTTATTGAATACAAATGTTTTCAACAGCAATTTCTAAAAGTGAATAATACTGGATGAATTATCAGACAAAGTAACTCCCTCTACGTGTGATCTTTGAGTCGTCTATAGTTTCGACAAATACGCTTATATGCGTAGATGGCGCACTCGGTCTTCGACCACATTGTTTCAAAGGTTTTGAAGATCTCGTCTGAAGAAAATGATTATAAATCCGTGTACTTTCCTCAAAAAATCGATCCATATTTTGTAAATTATTGATAAACGAACATTCATCATCATCATCATCGCTACAATCTATATTATCGCTTACAGAGGCATTACGTAATACTATGTTTTTGGAAAAATCTTCTAGAGTTGTATTTCTGGATTTATGGTGATCTTGCTCATCAGTTAGTGACCGGTCTATTTCTTGTTCAAGTATATCTTGTAGAATATTATTATCTCGTCGTTCGTCGATACCTCGTCGTCGCCTCGACATCTTTCGGCTGCTAGCAATTGGTTCTAACTGCACGTTATTGTTCATATTGTTGTTATGGTTACGACACTTTGCAGGAGATATAATGGGTGAATCGGTAGCGCTAACTGAAGTGTATCTATTAATGTTGCTAAGATAACGTAAGTCTCTTTGTTGCCTGCTGGCTTTACTACATCGACACGTCAGAAGTCTTCTAAACGCGTTACGGAACGCTTTATTCGAATAAGCGTATATGAAAGGATTTAAGAAACTGTTGCAATATCCAAGCCACACACACGTTTGGAACACAGTCACAGATACACATGACGCACAAATTTTACCTGAAGAAGAAAAAAAAAGTAATCATGCGATTAATAATGACAAAACGAGGTATTTTTTTTACCTAACACATTTAATAGTGTGCTTGTTACTTGTTTGGATATTGATTTATTTTATGATAGTTTAAATGTATTTAAGGGTAAAATTGTTAAATATCTATTTCCAATCTTTGTTTTTGTTATTGTTGCTTATTTCAATTTATTATTATACAGTAGTTTATTATGTTTAGGTTCAACCTGTTAGTGGCGGTTTCATCGCTGTTGGTTGTCAACTGAATAAAATAAATCAATAAAACAGTACTGTAGTAGTCAGATATAACCTGCACTTAGGAAGGTCTACACTATCAAAATAGTTTGCCAAAAAAGTGCGATGTGCCCTAATATGGTAGTGATATGCCCAAATACGGTAGTGATATGACGTCATGTCAATATATGGGCACATTTTTGTCCCATAAAGTTTGACAGTGTAGACAGAGCTTTTACTTTTTAGTAGTGTTACCCGAAAGCTCTGCAATGTCTTCCTGTCTGTTTTACTTTATCGTTTTGATTTAGCATTTTGCTTTGATTCACCGACATCATTGTCATTTTCCCCCAGTAATTTGACGTTTGATTTAATCAAGAATAACCTGTTAGTAGTACTGTACAGTATAGTATACTGACTTTTACGACAACCAAACTTCCTATTAAATCTCTATTGAGTATTATAATAATAAAGAATGATTATATTAACGCGCGCGTATAGACATTCCATTCACAGGACGCGGTCGATGACGCAATAAAATTGGATTATTTGTTTTTAAATTGACATAAGATATTGCACTTTAATGATGTTTGACATTACAAACTAATTATACAGCATTAACACAGATAAACTTTGAAACATTACTGTCAAACATTAATTGATATTTATACGTATTTAAAACTTGATTATTAAATACTGAAATAAAAAAAAAAATTATACTTACTAAAAGGAAAGACAAAGAAAAACGGGAACCAGCAAACTATAAAACCACCGATAACAAGTCCAAGCGTCTTTGCTGCCCTCTTTTGACGGTTAAACGTTGCAACTTTTTGAGAGAAACTTAACTTAGCTGCTGCCTTGTGATTGGCTGAAATACTGACATGAATCCTTAACGTAACGGTGTTAGCGCCCTCACTAGTAATCACTGAAGTTTTGTATCCAGCTTTGAGTCCCTCATTTTGAATAGCGACTTCGCGGTAAATCCGATAATATATTATAAGGACGATGACTAGCGGTATGTAAAATGAACAAGATGTTGAAAATAGGACATAGTCGACGGAATCTGACATAGGACATTGGTTAGGATCGTCTAGCGTTGGCCTCCAGCCAAACAAAGGCCCGCTTGCCACGGCGAATGAACACATCCAACTAATTCCAATCGTGAATAACGCTTTCTTTTTGGTCATTATTAAATGATGCTTCAACGGTATTGTTACACCAATGTATCGGTCTATACCAATACAACATAATCCATATATAGAAGCAGTACAACATAATACATCCGTGGCCGCCCATATTAAACAGAAGTTTTCACCAAACACCCATTGTCCCATTATTTGGTAACTTCCGGCGAAAGGTATGACAATTACGCCAAGGAGCAAGTCTGCAACAGCGAGGTTAACAATGAAATAACTAGTTACGGTTCGCAACGATTTATCTGTTGTAACAGCTAACAAAATCAGAATATTACCAATCACAATCAATAAATTTACTGATAACAACCCGACTATCTTGCAAATCATACCTGTGTCCACTTCATAAACGGTCGAATTTGGAGCGGTCGTCGAGTTCAGTGGCTCGACCATCATGACAGGAGGAAAAGAATTCCGAAGAAGGCGATTCGACATTTAAAAAAGTTAACACTATGACGTTGGTCGACCCGGACATTTCTGAAAAACAAGCAATTAAATTCCAATGTTTAATTCTTAGGATCCAATAAATTAATTAAATATTGCAACGACACACTCGTTAAAGTGCAATCATTTTAATGAGTTATTTGAACTATGAACTCCACCCCGGCCATAAAAAAGTTTAGATTTAAAATACTTTCTTTTGAATTTTGACGTCATACTAAATTCCTACTACAACTACACTGCTGTGGGGTTTCAGTCAAATAGTTGGTTCCCACAAGGACGAAAGTTGACCAATAACAAGCGACAGTTAGAATAATCCATTGCTTGTGATTGGTCAAATCATTTACGTTGCGTTTACGTCCTTGCGTTGCGTCATAGTGGGAACCAAGTATACCGTCGACGTGCTTGCGAAATTTAAAGAGTTCCTTCTCTGTTTGCTTTCGGCCAGCAGTAAAATAAATCATTTACTCATCGTAAACTTACATAATTTCGCTAGTTTGTTTGTCATGTGTGTTATTTTAAACCACGTCAGCTGTTAGAAAAACATCACTTGTAAATTCAGTTGGAATAGGGGCCTAAATACTTTTGATGGGTCGAAGATTACAGAAATAAACTCCTTTTTAGTTAAAATTTGTTAAAGTTGATAATAGTATAGCGATGGAACATCGTGTGGTTTGTTTTGTTATATTCTGCTTACCTTCACTACTGTTATTATGCTCAAACGACATAATAATTCTTCGAACGTTATCATATTTACAGGTGTTTTGAGGTTTGAAATATTAAAAGAAATACACATTTTAACGATTTTATCTCTCATGATAATGAGAAATGTAACCGGAAAGTTCCGATTGGATGTTACGCAGATGTAAAGTTACGCGCTTACGTCACTCGGTATATTTATAGTTCTACAACAGCGGTTCTCTGCTAGCGGAACGTTTGCGTAACAATTATTATAGTTTAACTTACAGCCATATATTGAAATTATGTTTATGAAATACAGACTAAATATTTAAAATTAGAATTGCCTTAATTGCCATTGTTGCAATAACGTCCCAAATGAGGCAAGAAAATGAGATAATTTGGTTATTATAACAGGGTTTAAATAGCCACAAGGTACACGTGATATTAACAATAATATATTCAAACTACTTACGAAGAATTACTTGAATCAGTTACTAACAACAATAATACCCAAAAGGATAAATACAATGATGAGAAATAGTAAACAACGTAGACAAGACTTTCAGTAGGCCTAGCTAACAACGTAGACAATGTTCAGTAGGCCTAGCTAACAACGTAGACAAGATTTTCAGTAGACCTAGCTAACTATCCTGATCATTTCTATAAACAAGGGTTTTTTTTCTCCTTTGTGGCGTTAACCACTATTTATTCATTTCATCTTCAACAGATTAATACAATTATTTCTAATAATACTAATAACTATTTCATTGTTATTCTCGCTTTTGCTTGGTTTATATATATATATATATATATATTTTACATTATGTGATTTTATCAATGTTACTGTTCCTAGAATCTGAACATTAATATTTCCTTTTTGTTATCCACCTTTTTTCATAATTTTCTAATATTTTTTGTTTGTTCTATAATTCTCAACAACTAAAATTGTAAACACTTAACTAATAAATGTACTGTAAAAGATACATTTACTAATGTTATATAATTATTTTCGGTATGTATTTTTTTGGATATATAATTCATTTATACCCTATATACAGACTATATACATTATTTTAAAATACGAATATAAACAAATAAACAAACAAGATTTATCGCAAATAGCTTGATTTCGCGATCATTGCACAATGCATGATGGGAAGGGTTTTGGAGCAAACGTCACGTCGCGTACGTACAAACACCAAATCGCGTACGTACGCGTCGTAACGTTTGCTCCCAAACTCTTCCCACCATGCGTCGCGCACGCTATTTGCGATAAACAACCTTATGCATGCGCGTAAATGACGTGAGTTATCCTGTTATGTTATGTCCTTAGTCTATTTTCACTTGTAGAGAACGCACGTATACAGTTGCCTTAAGTTCTGTCTACACTATCAAACTGTATGTGACAAAAAAAATGTGATGTGCCCATATATAGACATGATGATGTCATATCACTACCATATTTGGGCACATCGCACGCTATTCTGCGCTACAACGCGCTTTTTAATCAGAAACATTTCGTACCCAAAACAAAATATTGATTTTGTTTTTGTTTCTTTAAAATTCATTAAAAATGAAACTACAATAAGATATTTTAATGTTTATGAATTAACAGTGATTTAAAAAATACGCCAGAGGCTGTTTTATGGATCTTCATTTGATCGTTTATAGCACATTAATTCTGAATTTATTTTTATTTTTTATCCTGACTATTGTTATTCAGATCGTGATTTCCAATTTTCCAAATACAAAAATTGCACAACCAATCAGAACTCCAGGGGAATGTTCGTTTGCGCGTACGAATATATCCACCTACGCGCGAATTAAAAGCGTTGAATAATTGTTATTCAGATCATGTTTTCCAATTTTTCTGACTTTAGAAATGCGCAACCTATGAGAACTCCGGAGGAATGTTCGTTTCGCGCAAACATACCCATCAATGGATAACAGACTTTAGACCTATTCGCGCGAATTGAAATCGTTAAGATAACATACTTTAGGACCTCTTCAAAATATAAAGATGTGAAATGCTATATGTGGAATCATATATGTATTTAAATGGTACGCTGTTGGTGTGATGGAAATAAAGATACGATATCGATTACAGTGGCCTACATTCGAGTTCAGTTCAATTTATGTAATGGAAATCATGAACACAATTTACAATGAAGGTATTGTTATCTTTATAGATCAATTTTTTTTCCATTACAGTTCAAGCCAGTACAATACGACCTTGATTATATTTTTTTAATGGTTTCATTCATAACTACAAAATATAGTCGATACAAATTGTATATTGAATTTCCTTTTTTTAACGCGCCCTGAGCACTCTTGAGTGGTACGTTGTGGAACCTGTCTTAAAGCTCTCTGGTTCTCCAGATACAAGGCATTAACTATTTATTTGATTCATATTTTGTTAACATATTTTGAAATTTGCTTTATGTAAATAAATACATGAATGAATGTGCGCTACTATATAAATCCATATTATTTATTATTATTGTTAAAAAGTGGAAAATGATCGATGACCTTGTTTATCGATGACCTTGTTTATATTCAAACCGGTGAAAGTAATGTAACATTTTGCTAGCGTATGTATTTTGAGGTCAGATTCAGTTAACTAGCTTGATGTCATTAACGTATATTGGATGATGACAGTAAAATTAAATCTGATGGAATTGTTCCGCACTCCTCTCAATAAACTTGAATTCACAATTATGTTTTGTGGCTCGTATAGACGAATCATCCGACGCGAACATTAATGTGAATACGCTTTATTTAATCTTTGTAATTATATTGACACAAGATATTGCACATTAAGAAAATATCATGAATTATTGACACAACATTGATGCAATCATAACGCGAGGCGGATAATCTACGGAACATTAGCCGAACGTAGCGACACACATCTAACATTATTCTATCTTAGTCCAACTAGCCAGTGCGTTTCTAAAGCCTACGAAGGAATTATCAACACACTAACGACGAATCTGTTAACAAATTCAAATAATTGCATTCTTCTTTACAGATTAATTGCGTTGAAATTTCAAAGCAACTTTTCATCATCAACGGTGTCTGCTGTGGAATTAGCAATTACATCTCTATACATAACTGTACATGTGAGTGGCGTATATACAATTACGTCTTCGTAAGCTATAACCATAACATTGACAATAACGGGGCATTAACGTCTTATCTAGTTAAGTTAATTTTATTTTACAGTGCACTACCGTATCCTAGCAACTGAAATATAAACGTCACTCTTAAGTTTGGTTCTCACTAGGACTCAACGCAAGGATGTAGACGCAACGTAAGTGAGTTGACCAATCACAAGCGATGGATTATTCGAACAGTGGCTTAACTTGCGTTGCGTTTACGTACTTGCGTTCTAGTGGGAACCAAGCTTTAGTGTCGTCAGGCAGCAGAACTAGAAAATTAAATTCGACATACATAACTCATGCTGTGAATAAATTGATTTCTATGAAACAGGTCATTTTATCTATATTAACAATAATATCTAAATTCTATTACGAGGAGATTAAGAACAAACTTGTATCAAGTCATTTCTTTTTTTTCTCTGTGCTACTGTTTTTTTTTAAACATAATTAAAACATCCAGTTTGCTTGTACGCGCGCCTTTTCAGAGAAGAAAGTCGACTAGAAAGCTTTTCTCAAATACTCAAAGATCTTCTTAAGTATTTCAATTTATTCTCAGATTAATAATTATGTTTCAAGAGATCGAATAAACTGATTATAACGACTACGTAGGCGCAACGCATGGGTTCACATTACGTGTGGTGCGCTTACGTCATTGCGTTGCGTTTACGCCCTTGCGTTGTGTTTACATCATTGCGTTGCGTTTACGTCCTTGCGTTGCGTCTACGTCCTTGCGTTGCGTTCTAGTGAAAACAGAGCTAGCTTTAAGGTCCACAATGCGTTACTTCGATCAGCGATACTTCGTGTATTAGCTTTCAATTCATTGTTTTATAACCTATATTATTGTATAAGTTGTCGATAAATCCTTTTAACATATTTAGAAAGTAGGTTACTATCTTTAGAACATGATTAATGTAAATTTGATTTCCTGAAACATTGATACAATAAAGTGTGTCTAAGTGCCTAAAGCAAATACGTATGGCATATGTAGTATATAGCCGGTAAAAAATGTATACAAAATAATGTACTTACGATCAAACACCGCACGTAAAGAAACCAACTACGTTTAAGTAGGCCTAAAGGCTAATTTAAGTGAAACCATAGCATGTACCTTAATATCTTGAGTAGGTCTACCAAGTGTTCATCTTAGTGTTCACTTAAGCTTATATACACACTTACGAGCCGTGAGATGATGCCTCTGTGGACAGCAATATATACGTAATAATGGACCGTCCTAGTCAGGCGGGCTCAGTGCAGATACCAACATATGCTAGTGACCATTAACGATGCATTGCGTGGTTACTAGGTATATTTAGTGATTGCAGCAATTTATTTCAGTATCATTGTTTTTCACCGGCATGGAATGTTTATTAGTGACCCGTGTATAAATACGTTGCTTACTTTAATCATAGACATTCAACTCTATAAGTTGCTCCAAGTAGTTTTAGTTTCATGTTTTTCTTTGTAGATTTCCAAATAATTGTTTGTTGTTATAATAATAAAATAAGATTTTACATTCCAGAAATTCCAACGTAGATCAAAGGCGGTCACGTGAAATGTAAGAAAACAATACACTGTAAAGTTATAGTGTAAGTGTAGAGTTATAGTGTAAGTGTAGAGTTATAGTGTAAGTGTAGAGTTATAGTGTAAGTGTAGAGTTATAGTGTAAGTGTAGAGTTATAGTGTAAGTGTAGAGTTATAGTGTAAGTGTAGAGTTATAGTGTAAGTGTAGAGTTATAGTGTAAGTGTAGAGTTATAGTGTAAGTGTAGAGTTATAGTGTAAGTGTAGAGTTATAGTGTAAGTGTAGAGTTATAGTGTAAGTGTAGAGTTATAGTGTAAGTGTAGAGTTATAGTGTAAGTGTAGAGTTATAGTGTAAGTGTAGAGTTATAGTGTAAGTGTAGAGTTATAGTGTAAGTGTAAAGTTATAGTGTAAGTGTAAAGTTATAGTGTAAGTGTAGAGTTATAGTGTAAGTGTAGAGTTATAGTGTAAGTGTAAAGTTATAGTGTAAGTGTAAAGTTATAGTGTAAGTGTAAAGTTATAGTGTAAGTGTAGAGTTATAGTGTAAGTGTAGAGTTATAGTGTAAGTGTAAAGTTATAGTGTAAGTGTAGAGTTATAGTGTAAGTGTAGAGTTATAGTGTAAGTGTAGAGTTATAGTGTAAGTGTAGAGTTATAGTGTAAGTGTAAAGTTATAGTGTAAGTGTAAAGTTATAGTGTAAGTGTAGAGTTATAGTGTAAGTGTAAAGTTATAGTGTAAGTGTAGAGTTATAGTGTAAGTGTAGAGTTATAGTGTAAGTGTAGAGTTATAGTGTAAGTGTAAAGTTATAGTGTAAGTGTAAAGTTATAGTGTAAGTGTAGAGTTATAGTGTAAGTGTAAAGTTATAGTGTAAGTGTAGAGTTATAGTGTAAGTGTAAAGTTATAGTGTAAGTGTAGAGTTATAGTGTAAGTGTAGAGTTATAGTGTAAGTGTAAAGTTATAGTGTAAGTGTAAAGTTATAGTGTAAGTGTAGAGTTATAGTGTAAGTGTAAAGTTATAGTGTAAGTGTAGAGTTATAGTGTAAGTGTAAAGTTATAGTGTAAGTGTAGAGTTATAGTGTAAGTGTAGAGTTATAGTGTAAGTGTAGAGTTATAGTGTAAGTGTAGAGTTATAGTGTAAGTGTAGAGTTATAGTGTAAGTGTAGAGTTATAGTGTAAGTGTAGAGTTATAGTGTAAGTGTAGAGTTATAGTGTAAGTGTAGAGTTATAGTGTAAGTGTAGAGTTATAGTGTAAGTGTAGAGTTATAGTGTAAGTGTAGAGTTATAGTGTAAGTGTAGAGTTATAGTGTAAGTGTAGAGTTATAGTGTAAGTGTAGAGTTATAGTGTAAGTGTAGAGTTATAGTGTAAGTGTAGAGTTATAGTGTAAGTGTAGAGTTATAGTGTAAGTGTAGAGTTATAGTGTAAGTGTAGAGTTATAGTGTAAGTGTAAAGTTATAGTGTAAGTGTAGAGTTATAGTGTAAGTGTAGAGTTATAGTGTAAGTGTAGAGTTATAGTGTAAGTGTAGAGTTATAGTGTAAGTGTAGAGTTATAGTGTAAGTGTAGAGTTATAGTGTAAGTGTAGAGTTATAGTGTAAGTGTAGAGTTATAGTGTAAGTGTAAAGTTATAGTGTAAGTGTAGAGTTTAAAGTTTCAAGGAAGTTTAAAGTGCACAGACGCATTTTATGTACACTAAACCTACGGCTTATAGTCCTTTTCCGAGAAGACTCATTCTACCACAATAACCATGGAGAGCATTGAACCCTTTCCGATAATTATATCTATGACGGTTCCACGTTCTTAACCGTTCGGCCAATAACTTAAAATGTGTCCTATATTTAATATAATATTCTGAAAATACAACATAATGTATAAATTATTGTTACAAATTAAAATTTAAATCGTTATAATTTTCATATATGTAAATCATAAGAAAATTCAAATTTGAAATAATTGTCAGAAGTGATATGTGCAAATATGGTAGTGATATGACATCATCATGTCCAAGTATGGGCACATCACATTTTTTTTTACATAAAGTTTGATTGTGTAGACAGAGCTTCTGCTATTGACAAAACATTTTAACTTGTTGTTTGAACACACAGAATGGGTTTGCTACGTTTAAATCGACAGAAAACAAGGCATTATCGAACTTAAGTGCACAAGTTCAAACTGTTGTTGTTGACAAGTTGGAACATAGTCATGGAAATAAAGTTGAGTTGCTACCAGACTGTAGACTCAAGTTAACGCCAGTTACTAACAAAGCACAACGGATCACCCCCAACAATAACCTTGTAATAAAAATAGAAATATTCTTTGTTGTTGTTGATAAATGTGAACATAGCATGAGTCAGGTAAGTCCAACTAAACTCATCCCCTAACAATAGCCTTGTATTTAATAGATCTCGGAAATATTAAGGAAGAGACAAATAAATAGTTAGATTTTAATATTACGAAAACCATAACAATTATTTTCATTTTCTTTTGTTAAAAATTGTAAAACGCATAGTCACGGTTCATAGTTGCCAATAGAACAACACAACGTCAGAATAAAAGGCAAAGGAGTCGGGTATTTACCCTTTTAAAATTAACCAACCTCTACAAACATTTTAAAACAGAGAATGATCGTCTAACTGTACATCGTTTAACTGTATATCGTTTAACTGTACATCGTTTACATATCGAGATCACTTCATATATACTCTATTTTAATTATACAAACGTTGATAGTTAATTAAGATATTTTCTAGAAATTGAAACGTGAAATACAAACACAATCATAAATGTTTGAATTGCTTCAGGTTTCAGTGAATACGATATTTAATATTGTTTGATACAACAGCAACCATGACACCTTGTGGCATACTTGTCATGTAGTTAAATTAACGTACTATATCATAAAATCAATATTGAGATTTTAGTACACCATAGAATGCATTTAGAAGCTAGTTTACGAGTATAAGGAACACAGCAGCCATAATGAAGCAGTTTCAACTATGAGCCCTGCTGGGGTATCTCACGCTTCCTTCCCTCATGCACATAGGCACATTTTGTAATAAACTAATAAAGCTTAAGCTCTGTCTACACTATCCAACTTTATGTGACAAAAAAATGTAATGTGCTTATAAGGTGATACAACAGATTCATTCGATCAACATAGGCAGTTATATTCATAAAGCCTTGTCTACACTATCAAACTTTATTTGACAAAAGAAATTTGATGTGCCCATATATGGACATGATGATGTCATATCACTACCATATTTAAGCATATCACTACCATATATTGGCATATCATTACCATATATTTTGTCAAACTAGTTTGATAGTGTAGACAGAGCTTAAGATTGAAAACTGTTTTACGATGACAAATTAGTAATAATTATCTTCACCTTGTTATAAATATTTATTCATTTGTTTCATTTAATACAGCAAAACAAACTACATCATGAGTGGACAGCAATTTGAATATAAAGCTTGACCCATTGGACGCAACGCATATAATTGACCAATCACGACACGATGGATCACAACTGTCAAGTGATTGGTCAACTCACTTGCGCGTAATTCATTGCGTTACGTCCAATGGAGTCAAGCTTAAGAAGAAACATCAGTGCAATCCACCATCATTCATTGTCACCCTCCTACATTGGTTCAAGACCCATCATTGCAAATCGGTAGGCCTACCCTTCTCATATTCTGACGAGTGAGCGGTAACGAAAGTTATAAACAATGCTTAATGTTATTTCACATAATTTATTATGAAGGAAATTTTAATGTTGGCATTTATGGCATTCATAAAAAACCGACAATAAGTCCCAGGAGCCCAAATGCGACCTGCAAATGTGACTTCACAATGTTCAGTGAATATAGGCCTACTAGGTACATTATAGGCCTACGTAAGCTCTGTCTACACTATCACACTTTATGTTAAAAAAAAGTCTGATGTACCCAAATATGGTAGTGATATGTTTAAATATGGTAGTGATATGACATCATCATGTCCATATATAGGCACATCACATTTTTTTGTCACACAAAGTTCGATAGTGTAGGCTTTATGAATAATATAACTACCATGTTGATCGAAGGAATCTGTTGTATCACCGTAGTCTATTGTATACCATTATTTATCTGTTGTAAATCACACACCAGAACATTTTCACACCACTGTGACTAAGTAGGCCTATTCAACGAGCAACCAGCTAAGTCAGTGCCATCATAATGAACACGCACAACCAAGTCAGTAGTGCCATCATAATGATCACGCACAACCAAGTCAGTGCCATCATAATAAGCACTCACAAACGAAAATGAAGAAATAACCAACCAATTAGAAATATTCTTGTCAACGCCTATCAAAATATTCTATCAAGATTCTATCAATTGATATTTCGACGTTCAATAACGATTAATAATAATAAATGCGAATCATTTTAATCTAAAATAATACGGTGATGATATTATGTGTTTTTGTTTCGTCACTTTTGATCGATTGATTGATTTGCAATTACAAATGTCATTCCATAGCATATATGTTACAATTTGTATAAAACATGGAAATACAGTAGGCCTACACTAATACAAAATATGACTGCATTCAATATTCGGGCAGAGAATGAAACGCTCCGAAAACCTGTATTCATAGACCATGAACCCAACCATTAACATGCGTAACACATGGGCGGCTGTATTACGAATTTGCCTATGATACTGGCGAAATATTGCCATAATGTGTGGAGATACAGCATTGATAATCGGGTCATTAGACATGTGAAATTCATACACAATTTTAAATGTTCTTGTAGAGGGCAGAGCTACAGGCTGAATTGTGCCTATGACCAAAATAAGCATTTCGAAATAAAAATATTTCAAAGTTCAGATTAAAGCAAATTAAATGATAGACGGAGGCGGAGAGATGATTTACAATTGGTTTTCTTAATCTTCGATCGACATTTGCGTTTGGTATGTGATTTTGTTGGGATGATGGTGTAGGTTACAATATTAATTGGGTGTTCCTGTCGTATCAGTGCTTTAATTACATTCCTGTATGTCTTTGACATGAGCCGACTACATCTTATTTAAAATACGAATACATAGTTTTATATCATTCCCCTCCCCCGGTCCTGAACTCAATTATCAGAAAATGTTGCGCATACGCACCACGTGACCGATTTATTTTGCAAAACACGCAACACGCGTATCACGAAAACCGCGAATCACGCAAACCCCATAGTCGATTACTTTTACGAGAAACGCGT
Organism: Antedon bifida; assembly: GCF_963402885.1. Classification (NCBI taxonomy): domain Eukaryota; kingdom Metazoa; phylum Echinodermata; class Crinoidea; order Comatulida; family Antedonidae; genus Antedon; species Antedon bifida. The sequence continues at coordinate 392,739 of NC_136228.1, read as the reverse complement.
ATTAGCGTCAACTAGTAGACCTACAAAATCACCCGTCATCGGGATTGCAAAGTGTTGTTTTCTTAAAGAAAGACAAATAATACCCTTAAATTAACAGTGTCTATTTACTTATTTGAATTTCACACTTAATTACCTTGTTCAATCAAAGACCACAAGGATACCTCGAAAGAAGTGGTTAAACCTAAGTGACGTTACGGGTACAGGCCTATATGGTAACAGTAGTGCCATTTACACAATTCAATATGAAAACACATATAGGCCTAACCTTGAGGAATAGTTCGTTATCATCTTTATAAATCATACTACTTTAATATCAGATCATCAAGCAGGTTACGTAGGCCTAAGCAAAACCTACAACATTTAAACTTTATACACATTGAGAACCCAAGAACATAGGTAGGCCACTGTCTGAGACCTACTAACCATGGGGTACAGACACACAGACAGATACAGTAAGTCAATTTCTATCCTAACCAACCGAAAGATGTTTCTAAAATGATATTAATAAAGATAATTACCTGTTCATTAAGTACGTCTTTCAATCGACAGGACATAGTCCAAGTCTACCTATCGACGTATTTGTAGGTAGGCTGTTTATGACCGTGGGTAAATGTTCAAATGAATCAGATCGCAGCGGATACTGATCGATTGTTGATCTTTGTAAAAAGCAGCAATCCTCAAAAGAGCAAAGCGAATCAATGGGAAAGAAAAGAACAAACTATATCACGTGAAAACAAACAAAACAAAACAGTAACGCCCTCACGGACCGGCGCCGCATTTGTGAATCTTTTGCTGGTCTGCTCTCTGCATGCATGCGGCTCAAGACCGGTAATGACGTAATCGAAAGAAGAGGAGAAATAAAATGGAGTACATTATTGTTACGGTGCAATCATTTGATACGGATATATAAAAGGGAATACCAACTATGAAATACGAGAAAATTGATAAGATAGACTAATTAACCATGATAAATGTCATTAAATAAATTAATCTGGTTCAGAGTTAATTAACAAAACGTCACTAAAAGTATTTATACCAATTGTGTATATTTTTTGGTTCAACAAAAAAGTAATAATTTTCCAGTGAAAGATAAATTTTATTGCGTTCTATGTCTCTAATAATATCCGATAGTAAAATTACGGAGTTAGAAAATTAATAACAAAATGAATTGGTATAAAACATAGACACATTCAATTCTAGCAGTATCGGAATGACACTTTCAAAACAAGTATATTTACATAAATACAGCACTACTAAATACTATCATAATTGTACACGTGATTTCCTGGCCCGTAACATCTCAATATCAGTTACGGCAAACCTTCGGTCAAGTACTTGCTCATACAGTGTTAGATAATTCCACACTTTATAAAATAGTAATTACGGAGTTAATGATCATATTAATGACCTATCCAAATCATGCAGACAGCTGTTGATACAATGTTTATCTGCCATTTTTGCGGATGAAATGATCATCAGTGATATTATGATACTGATTTTTTGCTTTGTGCCGTACTTAAATGTTTTATGCTTTGAATTTTTATACCATTTTAACTATAGATAATGGTTATAATATTCTTGTACATTATACTGTTATTAATATTGATTGATAATCGAATGTGTACAGCCCAACTCAGACAGCGACGTGTCCCGACGACTCATCTCGTCGGGAGAAAATTAAACATGTTTAACTTAAAACTACGCCTGACGCTTACGAAAGACGTTTCGTAGAGCCTCGTCGTACGACGCTGTCTGAGTTGGGCTTTATGATAATGACGATGAAGAAGAATGTAATGAACGATAATGATAATTAGGAAAATGATGATAATGACCAACCATGATTTGAAGGAAGTATACCGGTAATGGATAATGCGTAATGATTATGACGTATAAAGACATGATTTGAGGAATATAAAGCGATGATACCGAAACATGAAAGGCAACAAACACAATTTTTATTATTGCTATCATTAATAAATTAATTACTGGTATTATTTAATTGTTGTTATGGCCATTCTACAGATTATTATAATATTTATCACTTGTTTTCGACCGTTTCCAATTTTTATTTTTTACAAAAAATGAGTAAGGACAATGACATCATAGAACACAATGCATTAACGAAATGACAATGATTACTAGCAATGTACAAGTTGTTTTTGTGATAATATAAAAGTCATTAATTTAGAAATTGTCAAAAACAACTTAGTTGAAAGAGAAATGAAATGATCAGGTCTACATAGTTCGAAACAGATTCTGATATATTCAGATGGACAACACAGCAACTTCTTTCCGTCATCGCTATTACCGGTAAACTAAGTATTAACTTAAGCATCGTCTTAGCAGATCATTTGAAAAGTGTAGTAAAATCTATTTATATCGTTAGCAAAGCTATTGCTATGAAACGCCGATAAACTTTTGATGAGCATGGTGCTGCAGGATAGTGAAATAAAGCCAATTTACTCGTTGACGCCCCATATATACCTCTATACAACCATTATCTATGTTTATATTAAATCGATGTGGAAACCAATAAATTTAACACAACAAATTATGTTATGTCGTAAATATTTGACCGTGGGCAGTAATGGCGTGTATCAAAGGTCACGAGGTATATTTACCATTTCATGATAATAATTGTAATAAATTACTTGATTTCATAAAATCTATTAACAAAAAAAAAGATAAAAGTGTAAGGTAATGCGGTTTAGGTATACGTAAAAAGAAAATTTTACTATGCACGGCTGTAGAGAGCGGTTAAAAACAGACGAGCCAAAGATTCTTTAAATATAATTATTAATATAAAATATGACGATCTCTGCTGTGGAGTTAGTGTTAACTCTTCCCTGGTTAGGGTGGGTGGTAAAAATTGAAAATGTCAGACGAGGGGAGCTTACCGGACATCTCTTTTTATTTGGTTATTTATTTATTTATTTAAAAAAAAATTCATAGGCATCCAACAGCGGGCACAAACTCACCAATTACAGGATGGGTAAACTATTTTATAATTTATGGTGCTTATAAACCAAGTCTTATTTAGAGAGTGGAGTTGAAAGAGTCGTGACACTACTAACTGGCACTAGGTCAGGATTGAACCACGGACCTTGGGATTGGAAGGTAAGCACATTAACCACCAAGCTACAGCTCCACTACATCTGTGTTGACATTAGCATGGAGATCAACGGCTGGTAGTACAATACACTAACATGTCTAAAAATCAATAAAAGTTTACTTTTTTGGCAAATATTCTACAAGACATTTAACAAGTCATTGGTTTTTACTTGGATTATGATTTATAGCGACATTTATCCTTAGAATGGGTACTTTAAAATGACCATGTTTAGTGGGATTAGCAAAGGGATTTGATAGATGGATCAGAAGATTAATTTATTACGATAAATCCAACGATAATTGTTAGGCCTATATGAATTTACTGTGAAAAATGCAGTTCATTGAAAACTTTCGTTTTCTAAAAAAAGTAAAGGTTGATGTCCGCAATCTTGAAATTTTGTTTTTACGTTTATTTTCTAAAACAACCTCTATTACACACTTCATTGTGCAATAAATAGCAACAAATGGTTTATACAATTATTTTAAATTATGATTTATTTCTCCATTACATAATTTATTATACAAGTTACTTGTTTTTGTTAAACTCTTTTAGAGAATGGCAGTGTTCATAGTTATGTGCATATCATTTCTCTTTTATATCGTTACAGTGTTTAAAATATTCTTTTTTAACCAAAATGTAAACAATTTATTTTAAAAATGAATACAAAATAAATACAGTATTCAATAATTATAGTATAGCATAGTTTACCATCATCTTCATTTTATCGTATTACAAATTCCAGTACATCAACCTTTTTTCCATATGACTTATAAAAATATGCATAATATTTCTTTTTTATATCGTTAAAACAATGTTTAACATACCATATTACTTTATAAGTAAACCAAAATTTAAACAATTTATTTAAAAAATTAATAAAAAATAAAGACATAAATTATTCAATTATAATAACACATTTATAGAAGTTTACCACCATCTTCATTTTATAGTATTAAAAATTTACATTAAACAACTTTGTTTGTGATTGTACCAATTTCATCAATTTCACATTCAACAACATCTCCTCTCTGAAAAATATGAAAACAAATCAAAATAAATTCTAAACAGTTTATAATTGAAACTGATTCGGAATTTTTAATTTATAACCCAAGTCAATAATTCATTTCTCGCTTTCCTGAACCAATCAGGTTATTTTTAAAATGTACATAACAGTATTATGACTAATAATACATGCACAGAGATAATTATGAATCAAGTAATTAAAGAGTACTTACCTTGAGAAATATCGGGTTCGGTTTCCTGAAGACGCCAACTCCAGGTGGTGTGCCTGTTAAAATCAAATCACCTGCCTGTAATGTCATAAACCTGCCACATAAGAAAAATAGATATAAAAATACTATAAAATAAAATATTTTTTTTCACAATACATAAAATACAGTAACTAAAGGGGACAAATTCAGAACATATGTCCCCTTAATAAAAGAGTGTCCCCTTAATAAAAGAGTGTCACCTGAGTAGGGGTTGGGTTAAAACATATGTCCCCTTAATAAAAGAGTGTCCCCTGAGGAGGGGTTGGGTTAAAACATATATTTACCCTATTTGTTTCTGACTATCTGAATTTACACACATGGCCATCTGATTAATGTCTTTAAAGCCACGTTCCTTACGTTTTTTCGATCTAATTTAAGGTCACAAACTGCATTTTAAGTAAAATTAAATACTATATGGGCCGATTGTGATTATTTTGTGTCGTCAATAAACCGTAAAAATGTGAAATATAAGTCTATTTAATTAATTTAAGCGCTGTAAATACTAGCATGCATTGTGCTTGGATTGATATTTTTGTTTTTCTTCTGTGATTCACCAACTTTTGATCGATCGTTAAGGCCAAAAATGGAAGAATCGTAGCTTTTCAGCAAAAATACAAGGTTTTCTCCAATTTGTATCAACGGATTCTGCCAAAAACAGAAAGATGACATCAAAGCAAGCATAGATGATTTAAACTAATACTGAGTTACGTCGTCCCTGATTCATCCAACCTTCACTTTGACAAAACCCATATAGGACTAATTAAGATATGTCATAACTTATATTTAAAGTTCATCCCTTGGATAAACATCTAAATGTAAACATCCTAATGTCATTATATCAACACTCTGGGGCAACATTATCCTCTTTTCAAAACCCACTGTATAAATAAATTAAACATTCTTTGATGGTACAGTGCTCAGTGACATGACAGTTTCTCTCTTAATGCTAACTAAGCCTACTCAACAGGAAAATTGTGTAATTGCAATATTTAGTTCAATGAAATATTTCATGTGAGTTACTTTGAAGTGAATAATGTAAACATTAACTCGCAAAGGATTGTATTGGCTTACAATACTTTAATGGCAATACCATTTCAACCTTTTAGTGAAGATATAGTGAGGAAACAAAATGGGTTTGCCTTTCTGACTAGGAACTTAGTGTGGTGGTAGTACTTAGTACATTATTATGGGAACAGGGAGCCCGTTCAGACTTTAGAATTTACACATGCAATGGTCGCGTGCCACAATAAGGAGCAATTTGACCTTACTAGAGTAAAAAGATGCATGACCCTTGCTGGTTAAATTATTTTAGTTTACTTGTGTAAATTATTTTAGTTTACTTGTGTAAATTATTTGTAGTCGGAACAGTTCGTCTGGTTAGTCCCAAGACTAATTAAGTCTGAACACAGTTTTAGTGTGGTGGTAGTACTTACTGTGAAATATATGCCACAATTGCATCAGTTTTAAAAACTAGTTGAGTTGTATTACTGTCCTGCATCGTCTCTTTGTTCACTCTGCATCTTATTCCCAGATTATGTGGATCTAAGTAAACAAACATTTAAATATAGAATCAAGAATCTATGTGGGGACAAAGAAGTAAGTACTGCACAGAGTTGCTACTATGTTAATAGTTAGAATCTATGTGGGGACAAACAAGTATGTACTACACAGAGTTGATACTACAGTATATTAATAGTTAGAATCTATGTGAGACAAACAAGTATGTACTACACAGAGTTGCTACTATGTTAATAGTTAGAATCTATGTGAGACAAACAAGTATGTACTACACAGAGTTGCTACTATGTTAATAGTTAGAATCTATGTGGGGACAAACAAGTATGTACTACACAGAGTTGCTACTATGTTAATAGTTAGAATCTATGTGAGACAAACAAGTATGTACTACACAGAGTTGCTACTATGTTAATAGTTAGAATCTATGTGAGACAAACAAGTATGTACTACACAGAGTTGCTACTATGTTAATAGTTAGAATCTATGTGGGGACAAACAAGTATGTACTACACAGAGTTGATACTACAGTATATTAATAGTTAGAATCTATGTGAGACAAACAAGTATGTACTACACAGAGTTGCTACTATGTTAATAGTTAGAATCTATGTGGGGACAAACAAGTATGTACTACACAGAGTTGCTACTATGTTAATAGTTAGAATCTATGTGGGGACAAACAAGTATGTACTACACAGAGTTGATACTACAGTATATTAATAGTTAGAATCTATGTGGGGACAAACAAGTATGTACTACACAGAGTTGCTACTATGTTAATAGTTAGAATCTATGTGGGGACAAACAAGTATGTACTACACAGAGTTGCTACTTGAATACTTAGAATACTTGGCTACCGATCCCAGGGTACAAATCCTGTAATATGTCAGGTGTCTCATGACAAAGAACTCCACTCCCAAAGACATTTTTTTTTGTTTAAAACTTAGGATACGGAATGAATTTTTTTTTTTTTGGAAATTTATAGAAAAAAATCTAGGAATTTTATCTAGAGCACTTCCTTGTGCACATAAGTCAAAAGCATAATTTTCTGAATTTAATTTACTAGTTATTGTGAAATGTTGTTTAGATACCTGATATGCTATCTTTAGTTACAATAGCAGGTCCAAGTGGACAAAATGTATCCATAGCTTTGCCTAACAACCATTGTTTTCCATTGCGTTTCATCTGCCAGTCTCTAGCACTGACATCATGTGCTACAGTGTAGCCAAACACATAGTCCATTGCATCACACTCCTGTAAATAAAAAACAATAAAAATCTACAAATGTAAAAGCTGGTCCTCTATCAAACTAAACATCAAAGCACTAGAAGTAAAATACACAACAAAACCATTAATGCAGTAGGTCTACATTCAACTTGTTTGGATAAAGAAGGGATGAGATATGGCGTCAAAAAAGCCTACAGATGTACTGTCCTCCAAAACCATGAACAATAAAAAAACAACTTTGAATAGGCCATTTCACAGTTTTAATAAAGTTAATCACTTCTGTAGAAAAAAATTTAAAAAATAATGTTTTCACTTGTAAATAAACAGTTAACAACTTTTTGCTTTAAATCACAGTTTTTTTAGGTAAATAATTTTTTTTAAATCCAAATTTTGTTCAAAGTGAATAACTATTATGTGACATTAAAATGGCATATTCATCGAAAACATAACATTAACAACAAATTATTTTTTCAGGGGGACAATATATTATCTTTAGCTAATGACCATTACATCTATTTTAATTTTCGTCATAGAGGTCATGTATTAATTTAAACTATGATAGTAACTTTTATTTTATAAATAAAATTGATTAGTTGATTTTAGCGTACTATTCACCTTAACATTTTTACAGCTTTTGCCTATAATGATTACTAACTCAACTTCCCAGTCAAGTTCTTTAGTGATATCAGGATAAATGATATTATCTGTAGGCCCAACGATGCAGTTAGCAAACTTGTTGAAGATTACTGGTTCAGTTGGAACTGGTTGGTTCTGCTCAGCACAGTGGTCCACGTAATTCATACCAACGCATAGAACCTTCTCTGGATTTGTGATTGGTGCTAAAAGATGAACGCTGCTCCGCTTGACTACATCCTGGCCTGATGATATTATGCTATATAAATAAAATAAAAATATGAATTATTAGAATTTTGAGGCTAGTTAGTACAGTATTTTAATAGTGCAACTATTCATAAAAAAAAAAAACTGCACAGCTTATTTTTATAATAGCATGTAAATTGTTCAGTGTGGATTGTCACACTGCCAAAAATAAGTAGTATTAAATGCTGTTGGGTCCAGACTGGTTATATATAATTACAACAATGTCATGTGTCTTTAAATGTTTGATTTGATTTAATAAACATAATATTATCTAATACTAAATTTGTCCACAAAAAAATGTACTAGGCCTATACCTTTTAGCTATATCTAAATTATGTTGGCCACCCTTAATAAACTGCACCATATTCCCACACTGCAGCTTCCCACTTGCCAGTAAGTCAACCACATCGCCTCCATTCTCCAATTCAACCCCTACGCTTTCCTTTCCATTATCTGATGCAAATTGAATAAATCTCATTTTCTCATGAAATTGCCGTGTCTGAAATGAAACACACTGAACGTTTGGCCTGCACACAACCCTTACTGATTGTTTTATCAGCAGTGAAAACATCAGATTTTTGGGACAAAAACAGTTGCCTCGCCGACGAGGTATATTCAGAGCGTCATTCTGACGACTCGAGCATTCTCTACTTCTCTACGGAGCGCCATTTATGCCTTTATTAACTTCAATAATAGAAATAGTACTACGGTAACTGCTCAAGTGGACCCAATTTAGCACCAGGGTAGCACAGTGATATAAAATAGAAATAAAAGTCACTACTTTTAATATCGTTTCGTATATACCCATATCACAAACTGACAAACAGAAACATCTTGGCATTCACATTGATTCAAATTTATCTTTTTCTTTTCATGTAAATAAACTCCGTTCCAAACTGGGCTTTTCCATCTCCATCTTATCGCGTGCTCGGTCATTTAATTAATAAACTCACATCCATACTCCTCTATAACACTATAATCCTCCCACACATTGACTATTGATGTAGTGTTTGAGGAATCAGATCGAATATTGACCGAATACAGACCATTCAAAATAGAGCACTTCGCATTATCCTTAAACCTCATCCTCTCACACCACGAACTAACATTTACAACACCTTATCTTCATACAGTCCAAGATCGCATGCATCTACAACCGGGCTGCCTTGCCTACAGGTCTGTAAATGGTCTTGCTCCGGAATACCTTGCCCTGCGTCTTGCCAGAATTCCAAATCATCGATGTACCCGAAGTGTAAGTGAGAGGAAATTTGTCGTCCCTTGCCCTAAAACTGAAACTTTTAAGAACAGCTTCATCATCTATAGAGCACAACATACCTGAATTTTCTACCCACCAAACTAAGAAATGCGGTAACAATAAACAATTTTAAGTCTGCTCTAAAAAAATATTTAATCCCAAAAGAAAAAACTCAACGTTTTGTATAGTATTGTAGGCTATATTTTTGTATTTAAGTACATATATTATATATTTAAATTGTTTGAACATAGTTCATCCGTTTTTTCATATATGTTTTTGACTGTCTGCATATGCTGTTTAGGGTCACTCTCACAAAATAAGGTTTAATAAAAAAATAAAATAGAAATAAAGTCACAAAATTTTAATATCTTTTCGTATGTTAATACAATGTGCTCAAGTGGACCCAATTTGGCCCCAGTAGAGCACAGTGATATAAAATAGAAATAAAGTCACTCAATTTTAATATCTTTTCGTATAAAACACTGTGCTCAAGTGGACCCAATTTGGTACCAGGGGAGCAGTGATATAAAATAGAAATAAAGTCACTCAAGTTTCAATCTTTTCGTATGTTAATACACTGTGATCAAGTGGACCCAATTTGGCGCCAGTAGATTTTTGTTAATGGAAAATAATAAATATTGTTTTTCTTTTATTTTGAAAGAGAGATATTTTGAGGATTGTAAATGTCAAGTGGAACTTTTTTTAAATCAGAAACAAAGTTGCATGGCATTATTTTCCATTAAATAGACTGCCATAAAACCTCGAAAAGAAGCCCATGTGCTCCTTCATTTTTAGTACTCTTGGGTGGGCTTCTTTTCCACATGGAGTTCTTTTCGAGATTACTTTTGCAAACTAAACGAGGGGAACTGCTAACTTCCCGCCCGGAAAATATTTTATTTACATGATTTGAAAAATCTTCTAATGTAAATAATTAACAGCATCAAAATTTAACAGTGTGGCGTGTTGACCGCGAATGACTAACATACCATCTTTACCATAATACACCTGCACAGACTCCAATACATACTACATACCAAACTGTTTAAAATAGAGCTACAAGGTACCCGAAAATGACATCTATTATGTTTTCAAACAACATGCATAAGAATCTTCAGTACCCCGCCATGCTTGGGGCTGAGCAAAGACCGTTTTTGAAAAAAAAAAGAGCTGTATACAGTAGGTTCCCGCCCGAAAAAATGGCGTTACATTATTTGAATAAAACAAACTATATAAGACTCACCAGGACAATATATGAGCTTGTCCCCGGAAAGTGCAACTATTCATTGAAATATAGAATTAAATATTAAGTATCCAGTACTAGCCCATCCATGGTTGGGGCAGAGCAATGAAAATAGAGCCCAGAAATGCACTTACTTATACGTATTATTATACATAGTCACCTATGATAATTATGATAATGTTAAAATTTCAACTATCCAGATGCGACTTCAACATTTTAGGTGGGGTTTTCTACTTTAAAAACTCGACTTCGTATATGCCTATGGCCTAGCCCGGCGGCGGAATTAGTCTAAGCTTCGAAATTGGTCTGGAAATCGGCATCTTTGCAAATGTTCTATATTTGATCTTATTTCACTCTCCATTAACCCTATGCAAAAACCATCGGAGACTATCTGTTTAAAACATGTTTATTCTGGGACGGTGCGGCCATACACACCAACTACTATGAAGAATCGGACATTTTGCTACCAATGTTGCAACATTGATTAACAAAATCAAAATTTAACAGTGGGGCGCGAATGACTAACAATACCATCTTTCCCACTACACCTGCACAAACTTATTTGTATAACAACGCAGGGCTTACCAAACTGTTTAAAATAGCTACAAGGTCCCCAGAAATGACACCTATAGTATTTTGAAACATGATATATAAGAGTCTTCACTACCTCACCATGATTGGGGCTGAGAAAAGACAATTTTGAAAAAAATATTTATTGAAATATGAAATTAAATATTAAGTCTCCAGTTAAGCTCACCATGGTTGGGGCAGAGCTAAGAATGAAAGCTGAGTCCCCGGAAATTATGAAACGAAATATAAAAGTCTTCAGGACCAGCCATACAATGGTAATTGTTTCCCAAGTGTGAGACATGCAATGCACGCGGCCGTGACGGTAATTCAACAAAACAAAATTATGAAATACAAACAGAGCTAGCACACAAAAGCCTACTTACTAATTTTAATATTTCTATAATTTAGAAAACAATTAGATTTATCATATCACCTTTGATAATTATAATGTTAAATTTCAACTATCCAGATGCGAATTTTAGGTTGGGTTTTAAAAAAACTCGACTTCATATATACTTCAATTTCGAAGATCTGCTTAAAACATATTTATTTATTTATTTATTTATTCTGCCATAAAGTTTTATTCACAACATATTAGTAGGCCTACAAAAATACAATTATCTTGCATGAAACGGATATTTAAAAGTACACTATAATGTGTAACGGTAGAATTACAATTCTAATGTAAAAAAATAACAAAATAAAAATTGAACAGTGTTGTGTGTTGATCGCGAATGACTAACAATACCGTCTTTCCTACAGCATATGTGCACACTCATTTGCATAACAAACGCACGGCATACCAAACTACGATGAGATAAAATTAATTGTCTTCTAAACACGTAACGAAAAAAATTAATTCCCTTTTTTTACATTAAAATAAATTGAGGGCGCTAAACATAAAATTTAAACCATCGAAGCAGTTTGCAAGAGCCAAAAAAAAAGATGGTAAATGTGCTCTCCCTGCCTCAGCACTAAGGCCCTGCCACAGCCTTTTGGGGTCGTTTCCACCACATCACCAGATGCATTGATGTTGTCGCCTCATGATGTGTGGTGGAAAGGGGGACGTATGATCTGTGAACCCCAAACACAGTGGCCGCATGCCTTTAACTCTATTCCACCGACCAGCGTGGGAATCGAACCCACGACATACGTGTTGTTAACACGACGCTCAGACGACTGAGCTAACTGATCATTTTGGTTTTAGCAAGCTTAATAGGATATTTATGACGTAATGATCAATTACGTAATACACGTATAAATAGACTATTATCAACTTTTCAGTCATGTACTTGGTGGCGTAACGGGTAATGCTCAGTTTTGAGTGCTATCGGCTGGGGTTCAAACCTCGACGGATATTTTTTTTTATTTTTAATATTGTTTTTTTTTAATAGAGATGACACTGTATTGTCGAACATGTATGGTACCCTACATTTTAATATTTCTATAATTTAGAAAACAATTAGAATTATCATATCACCTTTGATAATTATAATGTTAAATTTCAACTATCCAGATGCGAATTTTAGGTTGGATTTTAAAAAACTCGACTTCATAATTATGCTTAAATTTCGAAGATCTGCTTAAAACATATTTATTTATATATTCTACCATAAACTTTTATTCACAACATATTAGTAGGCCTACAATACAATATCTTGCATGAAACGGATATTTAAAAGTACACTATAATGTGTAACGGTAGAATTACAATTCTAATGTAAAAGATTAACAAAATAAAAATTGAACAGTGTTGTGTGTTGATCGCGAATGACTAACAATACCATCTTTCCCACAGCACATGTGCACACTCATTTGCATAACAAACGCACGGCATACCAAACTACGACGAGATAAAATTAATTCTCTTCTAAACACGTAACGAAGAGAATTAATTCTAATTTATATCACTCTGCTCCACTGGCTCCAAGTTGGGTCCACTTGAGCACAGTGTATTAACATACGAAAGATATTAACATTCAGTGACTTATTTCTATTTTATATCACTGTGCTCCACTGACGCCAAATAGGGTCCACTTGAGCACAGTGTATTAAAATACGAAAAGATATTAACATTCAGTGACTTATTTCTATTTTATATCAATGTGCTTCCCTGGTACCAAATTGGGTCCACTTGAGCACAGTGTATTAAAATACGAAAAGACATTAAAATTCCGTGACTTATTTCTATTTTATATCACTGTGCTCCCCTGGCTCTAAATTGGGTCCACTTGAGCACAGTGTATTAACATACGAAAAGATATTAAAATTAGTGACTTATTTCTATTTTATATCATCACTGTATGTGCTCCACTGGTGCTAAATTTGGTCCACTGAACCAGAGTTACCGTAGTACTATTTCTATTTCGGAAGTAAATAAAGGCATATATGGCGCTCCGTAGAAGTAGAGAATGCTCGATCGCCGAAATGACGCTCTGAATATACCTCCGCCGACGTTAGAATTGCCCAGGGGCGTAAAAAATAATACAGTAAAATATAAAATTCCGTTTCGTTTCAAATCGTGCGGGGTTACCGTTATCCTTTGTTTTACCAATTTCTTACGCAATCGTGTCAGGTGATATCAGCGCTCAGTATGGAGGTCAGGTGATCGTGATAATCACGTGACGTACAACTCAACCACCGGTTCTTTGCTGATCTCTTTATCCTGGTCATTCTTGCAAGTGTCATACAACACGAGCGGTCAGTGCCTTGCGTAGTAGTGCTGCTGCAGTTAGTATATCAAAGGATCAAGGCTTCGTCATGGCTCCACCAAGGTAAAAATATTTTTAAATATATAAAATATATTATAATTTTGTATCCATTTTTTTAACGGTTTTTTAGTAATCTAGACACATTATTATACGAAATTTATGAATCGTAACTTTGTGAATATGATGAAATCAGGAAATGGTCCAGCCTGGCATATTGCGTTTTCAGATATTTTTTTGTTATGCTTGGCCAATCAATTTAAATAATGATTGGAACATGATTTACTAAATACTTTCCATGCATCATATGATCATGATCATATTTTAATATTGACAAACAACCCATGGTTTGTTTAATTGAAAATTATTGTAATCTTGTTGTGCTTTTATTTACAGACTTCCGTGTCCAGTAGATTTCACAACTGATCCTCAAGATGCAGCCTATGATGGGATTGTCCTTGTCACAGACTCCTTGGAGAAACTCACAGGCAAACTAGAGTTCCTCAAAGCACCTCTGGAGACCCTCAAGACTGTAAGAATACTTTGGTGTGGATATTCTGATTTTATGTATCCGTTTTAATAAAGCGTTTTTCCCCCTCGGTTCTCCTTTTTTATACGTATTTGCACCAAGTACCATTTAACTGCAAAAAGATTCTCCATAACCCATAAATCTAGTCTCTCTGTCACTCACACTTTAATTGCCATAAAATAAAAGATATTTATGCATGTAAAATCAATCGGGAACCACTTTTGATTGGTCAGTATTTGCATCCTTTAAATCTTGGATCATTGAATTAATTCTGGGCACAACTTTTGATTGGTCAGTATTTGTATCCTTGAAATCTTGGATCAATGGATTAAATATATGTCTGTTTGTAACAATAATGCAAGATTATGATTTAAGCCAAGTCATCTTTTAAGTCATCTCATCTGTTTTATAGATTGACGCTTCAGTTGGTTCAGAAATCGTCGTATGTCCTCTACCAGCAGAATGTAAAATCAAACGTGTGGTCTTTTCACCAACCGGGCCTCTCAATCGTGATTACGATGACGTCAGAGTATTTGCTGATGCAGCTTTTGCTGGTATTAAAAGGTACAAAATAAACATACCTCCATGAAATAAGTTAAAAAATCATATTTTGTAATAATACTGTATACAATTTACAACCAAATACGTATGAAACGCCATATGTGCCAAAATATTTATCTTTACTAATTACGGGCTAGAACCTAGTCTAGTACAAACCTTTCAATAAAACTTTCAGTGACGCCCTGAGATACTCTAGGTGGCAGCAGATAGAAAGTGTTCTTACCTTTTATTTCTTCTACTAGAGCTTTGAAAGCAGGTGTAAAACGCCCTCTACTTGTCCGTGCTGAAGATGACAGCTTTACAGAAGCTTTACTTATATCTGTGCTTGGTGCATTCTATTCTTTATATGTTGTAAGTAGCATATGATTATGAAAAGTTGAAACATATTTTAAATGGTTAAATAAAAATGAAAATTACAGAAAAAATGACAATGCTGTGTCTGGATCTCAATAGAGATACAAATAAAATAATCAAATAAACAGTAATACAGCCAGAAAGAAATTGCAGAGCGTTTCAGTAACACCGTTTCCTCAGTGCAAATAGTAAATGTAACTAGACTGAAAAGATAAATATAAAATATCAATAGAGAATTAATATCTAACAAAATTACTTTTAAATTTCCAATAAACAGCCTCTTGAAATTCGTGATTTGAAGAATGAACGCATCAGTAAAGCAGAAAAGCTAGGCTTCTTGTGTTCAGATAGCTCACAAGGTGCACGCATCAAGAAGTGGTCAGAAGCTCTTGAGAGTGGACGGTAAATAGTTACTAAACATGTGGCTACATTTATTATACTATTATGTATGGGATTCCATAATCATAAATGAATAATAATTTATTGCCGGTACACTCTTTTGTAACAGAGGAACACTCTTTCGTAGAAAAGGTTTAACAATATACAATAATAATCAAATTAAATTTTATTAAATCTATTTCGATCAGTTCTAAAAATACCTTTCTACAATTTCAAACAGTCTTGTAGCCCGTGATATCGGAGGGTCTGACCCAGAGCGTATGGCCGCACCAAGAGTCAAGGAGTATGTACAAGAATTATTTGGTGGTGAAGATTCCTCTATCAAGGTAAACAGTTAACACGGTTCTGGTAGACAGTTAACACAGTTCTGGTAGACAGTTAACACAGTTCTGGTAGACAGTTAACACAGTTCTGGTAGACAGTTAACACAGTTCTGGTAGACAGTTAACACATAGTTCTGGTAGACAGTTAAAACATAGTTCTGGTAGACAGTTAAAACATAGTTCTGGTAGACAGTTAAAACATAGTTCTGGTAAACAGTTAACACGGTTATGGTGAACAGTTAACACAGTTCTGGTAAACAGTTGACACAGTTCTGGTAAACAGTTAATACAGTTCTGGTAAACAGTTAACACAGTTCTGGTAAACAGTTAACACAGTTCTGGTAAACAGTTAATACAGTTCTGGTAAACAGTTAATACAGTATTGCTTTTTGGACCCCAGGAACCCACTTGCTCATATTTATGTCTGTTGTGTCTTTTTTAAAGGTTGAAGTTATTGATGACGATGAAACACTGCTTTCAAAATACCCTTTGTTCTCCGCCGTCAACCGTTGCGCTAAATACGTCCCTCGTCACAAAGGATGCATTATCAAGTTGGAGTACTCTGGTCAGGGAAAGATTGAAAGCACTATGATGTTGGTGGGAAAGGTAACGTATTAAAGCGTGGTTCTCACTAGAGATGCATGCAAGCGATTCGAATAATCCATCGCATGTGATTGGTCAGTTACGTCCTTGCGTTGCATCACTATTGGGAACCAAGCAATACCGCTGAACAATATTTATAAACAAATGCTTCTTATTATTAAATGGCTTTGATGTGTAAACTAAATTGTTACCTTATTTGTATTACAGGGTGTGACCTATGACACCGGTGGAGCAGACATAAAGGCAGGGGGTGTTATGGCTGGTATGCATAGGTAGGCTTCATTTTTAATTTTGCATTAACACACACTCAACAATTTAAACAAATGGATACATACCTATTATAATATGCAAATGTTTGATCTAAATTATCTTCTGTTTGATAATTGTAGAGATAAGTGCGGAGCAGCTGCTGTTGCTGGATTCTTTCAGACTGTGAACCTGATCAAGCCAATCGGAATCAAGGTTGTAGGAACCATGGCAATGGTTCGCAATAGTGTGGGATCAGGTACTACTAATGTATATATAATTTAATTATCTAAATAATTCCCCCATGATTTAATCTACAGAGTTCTTAAACTCTGTATACACTATTAAAGTAGTTTAATAAAAAAGGTGTGATGTGCTAAAATATGGTAGTGGTACCGTATCCTCAAATATGGTAGTGATGTACACAAATATGATAGTGATATGATGTCATCATGTCCATATATGGGCACATCACTTTTTTTTCTCACATAAAGTGTGATAGTGTAGACAAGGCTTTAGATTTGTCACAAGTCTTTGGTTATGTTTGTTTGTTGAACTAACAGACACTAGAGGGTGCTATACAGTATACATAAGATAGATAGAAAGATTGTATTTACTATTGTAATATAATATGATATATAATATGTGATCTGTATTGTTTTACAGAATGCTACGTGGCTGATGAGATCATCACATCTCGTGCTCAAAAGAGAATTCGCATCGGCAACACCGATGCCGAAGGCCGCATGGCGATGGCGGATTGTCTTTGTGAGATGAAGGAAAAGGTAAAAAAATTGTTTCTATTGGCTAAACTTCGATATTAATTATAAGTACGTTGTTGCTGCTATTTAAAAAAATACAAAAAGCATAAAATAAATGAATGTCATACAATCCAAACTATGATGATATGATATTGCAAAATGATTTGTATAAACACCATACTAAATGCCCAAAATATATACATAAAAATGCCAATATGAACTTTTCTATGCAGGCCACCAAGGAAGTGAATCCTCAGCTGTTTACAATAGCTACCTTGACGGGCCATGCAGTGCTAGCCATGGGACCAGAGTATTCGGTACGATATATGGTTTTCATTTTTTTTTTTCATAAGTCGTGAGGTGGTTTCCCGAAGTAACTTGCCAATTACAGGATTTCATAATTTATCATATCAACTTATAAGTCTCTAAGATTCGTTAGAAGCCTGGCACTAGGTCAGGATTGAACCAAGCATGTTAACCACCAACCTACAGCTCCACTGGGTTGTTAACGCTAAAATTATTTCAAAATAAGTAATTATTTTCATTAAAAAGATTCATTCGGTTGGTATTCCAAATAAAATATAATAGTTAATTATATCACAAACGTAATAGTAAATAACGATTATTTTATTTACCTGACGTTTCGCCAACTGTGTAGTGACACGTATGTCACAGTTGACCTCTAGATGACGGGGTCAACACATTGGTCCACACTTGACTGAGTTTGTAACCGTGCAATTTGAGAAAGCCAACTGATAGTTGGCGAAACGTCAGGTAAATAAAATAATCGTTATTTACTATTACTATTACGGTTGAGATATAATTAACTATTATATTTTAGTAATAATTTTATTGTTATATTAGATTATTATGGATAACGGACCAGCTCGTAAAAAACAATGCGCTCAGGAACTCCAGAAAGGTTAGTTTTTGCTTACTTTAAATTAAATGGAATTGTACCACCAAAATGAACAGTATTTGCAAGAGTGCAATTTACACTAAGTCTTTGATATTCGACCTACTTTGTTAATTAGCATCTATCTTTTTTTTTTAGCTGGCGAAAAATTTGGTGATCCATTTGAAATATCAACCATTCGTAGAGAAGTATGCATTTTAAAAAAAGCAGTAGTCTAGTCTTCTGGAAAATTGTGTTGTAATTTGTAATTTTACAATAGCATACTTGAAATAAGTAATAAGCATGTACTTAATGAGTGGTATTGTTTCTCATCAACAGGATTACAAATTCCATGCTGGCAAGTCTGAATATGAAGACGTCCTTCAGTGCAACAATCAACCATCATCAAAGACTGCTAGGGGACATCAAGGCCCAGGTGCTTTCCTCATCCTAGCTTCTGGTCTTGATAAGGTACGTGTGTTGGGCAGCTTCCGATTTGAGATGACCATCAACCAAACTATGTCATGTTGTCAGTTTGTTCGACACGTTTGATGGTTCCTAGGGTCAGGCAATGACCGACAACACCGCGACCTAGGTTCTTGCAAATCAAAAGCTCCCTATATTATAAAATACAGCCTTTAAATTTGTGCTGATCCTATACATTGCTAACTATACTTTTCTGACAAGAATAATGATTAACATATTGTATTACCTTTTCAGCATGGTATTGATGGTGAAATTCCACTAGCATACTCGCACTTGGATATAGCTGGATCATCTGGACCCTTCCCAGGGGTGCCAACTGGGGCCCCTGTCGTGGCCTTGGCAGCTAAATATCTCATGCCCAAGTAAAAAGAACAACATTTACTGGAATAGGTGTACTATTATTAAGACCATGCATTCGCAGCTGACAGGTCTAAATAAATACGGTAGATGGATGAGGCCAATATATGCAAGACTATAGCAGGCCTACAGAGCAGGACCAATAATAATATAGACCGCTTATAATAGCAGGTCTATAGGCTACTAATACAGTACTAACATAGACCACGCACAATAATATGACCACGAACAATAGCCAGTCTACAGACCAGGGTTGTATAATAATATAGACTGCTTATAATAGCAGGTCTATGGCTACTAATACTAACATAAACCACGCACAATAATATGACCACGAACAATAGTATCCATCTTATGTAGTCCATGATGGTATCGCCACAACCAAAATATACTTCGGTCACAAGTTACTGAATGTTATGCAAGGTGTATCATGACGACATCATCATGACGACATCACAGACTGTAATAATTTGTCCAATAAAACCCCATTATTTTTATTTCCAATGTTTCTGAAGACGTGACGTCATAATATTATAAGCAACTGAAATATTTTTCTTTCATTTATTTGTAGTACTAGAGAATTGAGGTTAAATAATGTAATAAAACACCTGAATTAAAACAATCCGAATTTGTCTTTACTTATTGGAAACTATCCGACAGAACAAAACTAATACTAGAAATAAGAGAGATATTATGGGCATCATAATCCTCCAAACACATACTTTTTCCAGTATATTTGGTGTAAACAAGTTATCTGTAGGCCTATAGCTAGCTTAATATTTAAAAAAAGACGTTTACAATGATAGGATATATAAAAAATACGTTTACTAAATTAAATATTTGGCAATTAATTAATGGGAACACAAAAATTATATATAGTGTACAGATTTATTCTAAAAGTTGACGTTCCTAGACGTTCTTTAGCACTCATAAAATAAATAATAAAAACGTGCAAATTACTTGAAATATTGGAAATTATACCGCGTTAATTAACTTAATGTGAATGTGTTTGCGCTTTCCATGCTGAAAGTATACACAACATAACGCAGTACTTCATCTCTTTCAACATTTATTTTAACTAATCAAGCATTCAAACACACGTATGTTCAATGACACGAATGCTATGTCATATTTACTTTCAAGAACACGTTTAAGTAGATGTGCGATTTGTTTGTCACGGCTTTTACTAAATAAATAGAATGATATATCCACCGGATTAACATGAATAGTGAAGCGAATGGTATTCTCCGGATGACATCAAATTTTCTGTTAAACAAGAATTAACGTAATTGGTCAGATGTTTTGCCTTACTCTGACGTAATTTGTACTTTATACGAAAGTACATTGAAAAATACGCAAGTAATTCGCGGACGCAAGCTACTCCTTACAAACAATTACAAGAATTTACGAAGTTGATTATAATAACAATAATGGTTGTCTTTTATAGCGCTTTTATAAGTCCATACAAATATCCCAAAGCAAAAAAATAAAATTGAGGAATCATTTTCATCGCACCGTTCTACAGCATTTTTAAATCTCCAAATGAGAGCACAGAATATCGGGTGATAAAGACAAAAACTCGGATTCGGAATCGTCATTCTTCCAGCTTCAATTTATTTCGGATTTTACATGAACAATACAAACAACAATAACACACACGTTAAACCTGTGAGACTACAAGAGCGGACTCCGTCACTTTTGATGACGTCCCAGCAATCAGTGACTAACACACATTTACTGATGACGTCTCAGAAATCAGTGACTAACACACATTTACATGATTTGAAATAAGTAAAACAGATTGATGAAAACCATAAATACTTCGTCATAATCAGTTCATATCTATAATTAGAAAAAATTATCAGGAATATTTGTAAGTTGCTAATTTGAAATCTTCCTCCTCGTTTATAAATGTTGCATTGATGATACCTTTCGAAAGGGTGGTAACTACAGACGATGAGTGTGAACTCTTAGTTCGACAAAAAGAACCAAACAGAATATCACGGAATGCTTTACGGAACTGCTTGCTGACAAATGCGTATATTAACGGGTTCATTGTACTGTTGAGCCATCCAAGCCAGCTTACTATTGGAAAGATATACCCTGGGTATTTAATACATTCTATACAGAGAGCTGATAGAACGTTTGTTACAAAGAATGGTAGCCAACAAACGATGAAAATACCCATAACGATACCTAGCACTTTGGCGGCTTTGTGTTCAGTTTTCATAGTGTATGTTAGTTTATTCTTTTTTAATGTACCTCCGCGATGTATTCGTAAATTTACGGGTTTTTCATGTTTGTCTGATTTGCTTGTCCTTGTTATTACGCTTTTTGTACCGGTTAGAATTCCTCGTATTTGCTGCTTAACTGTTAAGTAGGCCTAAATACTTAAATAAATGAAAGTCATAATTGTGCATGGCAAATAAAACGAAATAAATGATGAAAGAAAAATAAATAGCGAGTTACTTGTAAAAATACATTGATTCACAACAAATGGTGGATCTACTTTCCTCCACCAAATTAACCACGGGAACGAAATGGCAGACGCAGAAACCCATACAAACGCGATGAGAAAACAGCTGACGCGTTTCGTCATTTTGAAACGGTAAGTCATCGGCCTCGTTATCGCCCAGTATCGATCAAAAGATATGATACATAGGTTTAATATAGATGCAGTGCAACAGAATACATCTATGGCATGCCAAATGTCACACCAAATTCTGCCAAAATACCAGTAACCAGAGGAGTATTCCAATGAAATGGCGGTAGGGAGGACAGCCACGCCAATTAGAAAATCTGCCAACGCCAACGAAGCGATCAGTAAGTTCGTGGTTGAGCGCAGCCGATGATTCCTAAAAACTGCCACGATAACAAGCAAATTTCCTAATAATTATGGTTATAAAGTCGATTATCAAAAGAATATAGAGAAGACTTGAACTGCGTAATGTAGGCTCAAAATCTTCAGTTGAAGTTACGTTAAGAGTGGTTGCTGAGGTTGAGGTTCTAATAGTCTTTGTAGTGTAAGTCACATAGGAAGTATCTGTAGTGTCATTGTAAGTCACATTAAACTCAGACATGTCACTGAAATGTCACATTACCAACTTGGGACAATCATTTAAAGTACTCGTTCGTTCGTTGACAAATCACAGAGATCATCAATATTGTTCATTGATTTTAGACGTTAAAAATAATGTCTTTCTTCGTTCCATTCCTTCTTCCTGTAACATATAGAAGGTATATTTCCAAATATTTGAAGAGATTTATTTCAGATGTTTAACACAATATGTAGTCATTGTCCTTTATAGATTGGTTGCGAGGTCCTCACAGCAGGAACATAGGTGTGTTGTCTTCTTTCTCAATGTATCTATTGTATGTTTTACTTTTACAATAATCTTCACATTGACTGGCGACTTTGGTATTGACACGGCCGCTGTTTGTTTATCCGTCTTGAATAATAGACCTGTCATTCTTCATATAAATCGAATTCCAATCATTATATTAACGTACTGTCATAAATTATCTTGATATTGCTTCTTGTTTTCAAAACGTAAAATTCATACCTGGTCTGGGATTCTAAATCTTCACCCCTCATCAAGCTTTTATTTCAGTTTCAATTATCTTCTTCTTCGGAGGAAATTAAGAAGCAGTTTCTTCACTTGTTCATTTCAGTTACAATTGGCTTCCACGGAAATTAAGTTGAACCTTAAAGGCAGTTTCTTGGTATTTCCAGACAATGTTGCATAAAATGTTACCTTTTCGTCTTATGAATAGTCTTGCATTAATGCTTATATCGGCCTTCTATATCAACGTCGTTAATGTTTCAAAATGTTAAAAAACGCTTAGTTACAATATTGAGTACTGTACTGTATAAGTATAGGTAGGCCCGTCCAGTCTACTACAACAATTCGCGCCTTAGTGTCTTCATTCTCGCTTCTTTCATTCAAAATGACCATTCAATATCGACGTTTTCCTTTCACCAGCACAATTAACCATGTTGTGTTAATCCGCTTGTTGTTCGAATTCAAAGATTTCCTAATCCGTGACCTGCATACGGAGTCTAATTTGCATTTGCTTAATTAAAAACGAATTTCGATTAAGACAAAAAAAAAAGCAATATGGACGATGGCATTAGGTTAATTGAATATTATTGAAATTTGCTGACTAAATTTGCTGACTAAATTTGCGCAATAAATAGTAGTACAGCATTTAACTACCAACAATTAAGTTAAACGAAAGTTGATTGGTTGAAGCAATCAACCAATCAAAACAGCTAATCCAGGAATCAATTGACCAACCAACATTAACCATTCGACAAACTGACATTAAAACCGAAGGAAGCCATACTTATAAGACCAAAGCTCTTATTTACAAAATCTCTCTGTTGGTCAAGATGTGTTATATAGTGAATGTCCGGTTCTCTAAGCAATTTAGTCCGGCCAAGAGCCATTATTGCACAGGCATATTAATTAATAATACAGTACAAATAGAATTACATTAACGACTGCCTGGTTCAATTTAGTCCCATTAGTCATAAACATAATTGTATGGAAGAATCCAGTCTAGTCATTTAAGTTCGAACTAAGTAAGTTAGATTAGTTAGTGAACAGACTTATTAATTCAAATACAAACAGAATGACATACAAGTGATATACAGTGATCTTTATCTTTTTAATTTGCTTTTTAATTGTTTCATAGTAACCTTATAACATTGACAGGAGGTAGGCTCAAAGGTGCCTCCTGTATACAGTATATTTAACAGGTATACCATACCATTTAGATATTTTAAGAGGCACCTATGAGCCACCGTGTATTTTAACCAAAGGTGCCTCCTGCATACAGTATATTTAACAGGTATACCATACCATTTTGATATTTTAAGAGGCACCTATGAGCCACCGTGTATTTTGACAGGAGGTAGGCTCAAAGGTGCCTCCTGCATACAGTATATTTAACAGGTATACAATACCATTTAGATACTTTAAGAGGCACCTATGAGCCACCGTATATTTCAAAAAGGCTAGTTACAACAGAACAAAACATGTTAATTAAAGTGTAGAAAAATCCACAATTATTGCCAAATCTGACAATTTTTATACGTTAAGTATCAAATTCATTTTGTTTAACAAAAAAAGTAAATACAAATACACACTGAATAGAACTGATTGCGACATATTGGTTGGTTGAGCATTTTCTTCACAAATACAAATAAAACACATTAAATAAAAAACAATTAAATACATAAGCCTTCCTATTACATTCAATGCATATTTCATTAATTCATTTTACATACTACTGCCATAGCATGATTTAAGAGTGACTGAGGAAAGACTAGTTATTGCGTTACTGGGTAACAAAGGCTATGAGGACAAAAATACAAGTTGAGGGCAGCAAATTCCATATTTCATTTTTGTAACCAAGACTTTTTAAGTTGTACAAACTTGAAAATTAGCAACCTGGTCTTTAAAAAAAAAGAAGAAATATACGCTTGGTAATTATTCTGGGGCAACATTTGATGACCATTTTGTTTGCATTCGACGACAAAATAACAAAAATAATAAAATAAATACAGTAATTACATTTTTTCATGTTCATTTTGATGCTTCGATTCACAAATGCATATTTTACCCGTTCACAATTATCTACTCTTAATGAATAGAATAAGATTTGATATACAATAAAAACAGATTTAAACCAATTCAATTCATCTCGATTACATGGAAGATAAATTAAGCTCTGTCTACACTATCAAACTTTATGTGACAAAAAAATGTGATGTGCCCATATATGGACATGATGATGTCATATCACTACCATATTTGGGCACATCACTAGTCCATAAATTATACTATTAGATTTATAAAAAAATATTCTAAACACAATGCTGACAAAAACAAATAGAATATATTTTGTAATTATTTAGTCTTTATATAACTGATTTATTCATATTTCATTAATAGTTTCTTATACTAACGGACTGAGAAGTTGAGTTATGACTTAGTTTGGTCCTTAAGTTTTGGATTCCAAGTATAAAGTTTTGGTTTGAATGTAAATCCAGTATTTCATCTCGCAACAGCAGCAGTTACACAGGCAGCATAAGCTTGGTTCCCACTATGAAACAATACAAGGACGTGCAACACAACGTAAGTAATTTGACCAATCACAATCGATGTGTCACTTGTGATTGGTCAACCCACTTGCGTTGTGTTTACGTCCTTGCATGGCATCAAAGTAAGAACCAAGCTTTAGTGATTAAACATGCATAGATCTCCCTTCAAATATATTTACTTCTGGGCATTACTGAAAATTGAACTGTTAACGGAGCAAACTTAACTTATGATAGACATCCGTGATGTCATCATCTAAGACTCCTGCTTACCTCCAGAGGTAACCAACTTAAACCAACTGCATTGACAGGACCTGTTTGTTTTACTTGCACATAAACATTTGTATCATGAGTTGACAAACATTACAAGAGTTGTTTTTTATTTATAATGCTATAGGTGCTTAAAACAGGTTGCTTATTTATACCACTGTGCATTGTAAAGGTAAGCTTCCTGTCAGACATTGTTAGACTGTAGGATACAGCAAGCCAACATGGCCTTACAATAATGACTGGAGTTGGTTTCTTAGTTGAGTATCAAAAGTCTTTACAAATCTACCTAAACACTATACCTAACCTAACTGGGTGGCTTTTCTTGGAATATATACAAATTATTTGTAGCTGCTACAGCAATTATGTTTTCTTTGGGATGCCATGCAGTGTGCAGGATTTTACGGTTGAAATCTAAACTATCTACACTCATCTCGTCCTTCTTGCGCTTTGTTCCTGTACAAACTTTACGTGGCTTTAGCACCTGCAGTGGCTTCATGTTTTCTTTAGATGCTTCTAATGTTAGATCTCGTTTTGATGTGCGGTCAAACATTCTAAAGAAGTTGTTGTATGAACCAGTCATAATTGCACTAAAAAGCAAGTAATATTTATTTAATTTGGATACATCTGGTACATAAGTTATAAGTTAAACTGGTACATAAGTTATAAGTTAAAATGGTACATAAGTTATAAGTTAAACTAGTACATAAGTTATAAGTTAAACTGGTACATAAGTTATAAGTTAAACTGGTACATAAGTTATAAGTTAAACTGATACATCAGTTATCATTAAAATTGTTGCACAAGTTTTTAACAAAATAAATAAACCAAAACAAAAAGTTACAGTGAAAAAAAAAATATAGTTTACAAATTACAGGGATGTTTTTTGTGAGAGGACATAAAATTATTTTTTTTACTATACTTTGGTTTATAATTAATTTGAGATATCTACACACAGAAGCCAGAACATTTTGTTAGGATAAAAGAATTATACTTTACCTGTCATTTCCATTCCAAACGCATTCAAATTTATCAAAGATACAATCATTTTCATACAATGAACAAAGTTTACTACGTAGATACTCATGCACTTGGAAGGTCTCCACAGGTGTGCTGTCCATGTGAAGATCCCACACTTTAACTGACAAATAATCCCTTGATATAAGATAGCGTCCACTGTGGCTGAATTTTACATCTGATATGGATGATATAATTTCCGAGAAGAAAGACCGGTTACTTGGATCCTCCGGTTCCTCAAATACTGTATAAAAATAAAATTTATTATGTTGTGCGAAATGATCTATATATGGTAATGTTTGCAGTTTTGTGGAAGATCTACAACACCTTTTCATAGATTGACCAGTGATTGTCGCTGAAAAAATGTACTTCTCTGATATCTAAGATTTTTCTATTCCTTTTTTAGAATTCAATTTCTACTCCACCCAAACTAACATTTTAAACTATCTTAGTAAATGGATGTACCCTTCCAAATAATGAAGAGAATTCTAAATTAAAGTACATACAACTTCCTAGTCCTATTTTGAGTCCTATAGTAAAAACTACTGTAAAATTTACCTTATCACATCTCTTCTTGTTTACATAATGTTTTCAGTTCAGTAAAATGATTCCAGACCTCCAAACTTTGGTGGGCGTATCCCACTTTTTGCGCAAAATAAATCCGTAAAAAAATCTTTCCCGAAAGGCGCACACAGTATTAAGTTAATGTTACAGAAATAAAAAATGCAATTAAGTAATTCATGAAACTACACAATTATTATGTCCTTCCATATCTTACTCATTTTCTGTTTTAACGTGGGACATACTAAGTGTTGAAATACGTAGTGTCAAACTTTAACGCTTACAAAAAGTATTTATTTCAGAATGAGTTAGTTGGATTAGTAAACATAATTTAAAACAAATTCTAGATCATTAAATTGTTTGGTATTTAGTTGGTGCAAGTTGTAAATCTTTTTTTTTTGGTAATTGAAAGTTGAGAGGTCTGAAATCAATGCTCAAAACTTAAATCTAAGAACTATGAACCTGAAACAAGATGAAATGTGAAAGGGCTTTTAAATAAATGATAAGAATGATCTTACTTCTAGCATGTTGATCACATAGAGCAGCTGCTCGCATGTCACATAGTCTAATGGTCCCTTTGCTGCTACTATATACAAACAGGTTACATTGCTTGGGATGGAATTCCGCGGCTGTTATCACCTCTGTAAGCTCTTCCATATTGGCTGGTTTTATATCAACAATATCTATAAAGTTAACGCTTAAGGATAAAAAAGCTTTTAATACGTTTTCTTTTAGTGCAATACAAAAATGTTCATATATAGGATGAAGATATTGTGGACGGACATTATCATTTTTCTATCAATTTTGTTGCAAGCATAGGATACCTGGAACGATTCAGAAACATGTGTCCCCTTAATAGAAGAAGTAGTGTTGGCCGTAGTAGGTGTGTAGGGGAGTTCCCTGAATAGGGGTTTTTCCTAAATCGGGGTATTTGCTGAATAGGGGTTTTTCCTGAATCGGGGTATTTGCTGAATAGGGGTTTTCCCTGAATAGGGGGTTTTACTGAATAGGGAATGTCTCAAAGGAGGGGGTTCTACTGTATTTTTATTTTAGCATTTTACAATATTTTTAAAGGATACTGAAGCTCTGGTCGGTGATCCCTAGATGCCAAAGGTTAATGCGGAGGTCATCAGCTGATATGTACGTTTCAACATCACTATTGACGGATATTGAATTGATATGGTATGTGTGAGCATTCGCGAAGATTCTCCTAGGGCTGGCTTCTACCATTAATTCCATAGGGGTGGAATGCGGAATTCGTAAAGATTGAATACTATTGTTTTCACGGATGAGTCCATCATCGTCTTTTAAGTTGAAACCGGTCCATCTTCTATCTCTTTCTGACACTTTCCATAATTTAATTGTCTTATCTAGAAAGAATAACAATATTTTCAGGTATAGATAAAACTACATGCATGGTGCGAATTGTCATCAACATTTATAAGAATTTATTGCAATGTCTGTGGTATGTCACCTTTAAAAAAAAAGAAAAATATTGTGTGTACACTTAAAAGTAGCATTAATCTAAATGGCAACATTATGTCAATGGCTACCAGATGTCTCTATGTAGATGGTTACCTGAACCAGTACCAGTAAAAACTAAGCTGCTTAATGTTCGTACTTACCATTTGTAGACAGGAGAAAGTGGGCATTATTATGTCTAGGTAACCATTTGATCTTGTTAATTTTCTCTTCAATTTCTAAACTTTTTAAGTAATCAAACTCTGGTTCATGACTCTGGAACGTGCTATATACATTATATTCTCCTCTAGCTTGTTGCTGCTGTTGTTGCTGCTGTTGTTGATCAAACTAAAAATTAGAAACGATAAAAATATGATTTTTTTACTTAAAATAAGAATAAAGGCTTAAGTTTAATCAAATAGGGAGCTTTCGATCTGCGACGACCGACGACTTAACCAGGTCAGAGGTCAATCGATGCATATTCGGCCATCATTTGGATCTAGAAACCATCAAACTGTGTTAAGGTGAGGAGGAAGATAACAGGTCTCAATATCAATGTATGCATACAATGAATTGACATGACATGGTTTGGTCATCGAAAACGATTGTTTAATCTGTGCGCATTTAAGTGTTTTTAGATCATGTTCTTCTAGTGACTTTTAAATTTACTTATATTTGATGTGCGTGTGAATTTGATAGGACCTGGTAGTGTAGGCGGACATACTGTTGTTTAATTTGTGATATTGTTTCAAATGTTTTAAATCAGGTTGCTCTATGTGGAATTATTAATTAGCATGAATTATGTATTATTTTGTGTGGGTGTGTGCGTGCGACTTTCACTTATTTTTCAGTGTGGAGTCAGGAGAAAAATGGCAAAGGGCATCCTATGTTCTAGGAGTTTTATGTGCTTTAGTTATCAGATAGTTCATATTGTTTTGACAACTCTCAAGCTCACTTTGTATTACATGACCATAGCCATTTTCCCTCTGTGTGGATGGACCTCCTGACTGTAATAATGAATTACTTGTTTTATTTTACAGTATATATTGATAATATTAATTAATTTGTTGGAAATACTCACTAAATCTTCTCTCTGAAAGATGACTACTCTTCCTCCCTTATCACCGGTTGCAAGTAGTTCTCCATCATGATTGAAGTCTACGGTTGAGATTATGTCCGCTGTTAGGAGAAAAAAACTATCATTAGAACTCTTTGCTGCACAGTACAACTACATACATTACTGATTGGGAACAGTTTCTATGGATAAATGTTCAGTATGATTCAGGTATTTTACACTTACACTACAGTAACCTAAACAAAAAAAAAAACAAATTTGAATGATTTAGTTTATCAGTCCATAAATTATTTTAGTTTCAGATTTAACCAAAAAGGTGAGATGTTGACGTTTTTATTACATAGTGTAGCTAAAGAGGTGCAGTAAGGTTGTTTTTTTATAGTTATAAATATTTTTTACCAGGGTTAGAAAAGCACAATTAATGATAGTTCCAAGTTTCCAATAGCCAACTTGGCTTAACAAGGAAGTGCAATTTAAAAGTACAATATGCGGCATGTCATTGTTAGAAAGAAGTTCTGTTCAAGGTGGAAGGCCAGCCGGTCCAGGCATCCTCTACATTTAACAAATTGTAATGCGCAAGATAGTACATCAAATTAAGTTTAGCACTTCATTTCACTACTGTACTTTTAGGCCATGTGCTCTCCCTCCCTCCTTGGATCCCCACTGCTGTAGTTAATTGCCCTCGCCAGGATTTGAACCCAGTCTTTTAAAAAGCAAGTATTCTACAACAAAAGTAGCAAATTTTTGCATGTGATTACCAAAAGGTGGTGTGCACTGAATCAGGAAATATCAAGGCTATACTCAGCTGCTTCTGGTTTGTAGAGGAGGAAATGACCAAAGTTCAATTTGTATAGGAAGTAACATTGATGTGGAACAATGACTACTGTAAACTACAAATGCAAACTATTATTATTATTAACTCCAATGTACTGTGGTCAATACAATTATTAATATATGTAGTGTACAGAAAACAAATTGCTGATACTTTATATAGTGGACAAATAAATGCTGTTGATAGTGGCACATTCATTCATTAACTATAGGTTTAGCTGTTGATAGTGGCACATTCATTCATTAACTATAGGTTTAGCTGTTGATAGTGGCACATTCATTCATTAACTATAGGTTTAGCTGTTGATAGTGGCACATTCATTCATTAAACTATAGGTTTAGCTGTTGATAGTGGCACATTCATTCATTAACTATGGGTTTAGCTGAAGATAGTGGCACATTCATTCATTAAACTATAGGTTTAGCTGTTGATAGTGGCACATTCATTCATTAACTATAGGTTTAGCTGTTGATAGTGGCACATTCATTCATTAAACTATAGGTTTAGCTGTTGATAGTGGCACATTCATTCATTAACTATAGGTTTAGCTGAAGATGGTGCCACTTAATGAAAAATCGTAAAAATTGAATGCTGTCGTCTTCTGTATGGTGGAATGCAACAGGTGTGTGAATGCAGCGTTAGGCTCTAGCTAAACCATCTTCCATGCATAGTTTTTTGTCTAGTTAAAAATTAGCCCTAGTTCTTAGCATAAAAGCACAAGTACTGTATAGTATCTATGCTATGCAGCATTTAAAACCAACTCCTTTTCGTTCCCTAAATGCTAGCAGACAAACAGCCATCTTATAGAACAGTAAGAGACACTGAATAGAAATGTCTAACAATTGTTCATATTAATATATTACTGTATTTAAAAAAAAATGCTCCAAACCAATTATTATTTAAATATCATTCTGTTTGATTGATTTATGTAACAATAATTTGTGTTGGTGGTCGATCATGCATATCATTTTGTTCCAACAAGTTTCCTGTTTTTAGTAATACATTTAATATATTTCCCTCAATTCTTTAACAGCATATCAATACAGTACAAACACATTAATCAACACATTTATAATGTAAAGAAGCACTCGCTTGCAATTGAATAGACTACTAATACCTGTTGTTTATTACGATTACTACTGTGCACTAATACAGTACTTAGTTTATAAAAAATAAAATTGTCCTAAAGGGTAGCAGCTACAGTACTGTAAACCTTCCAGACAGATCATGATACCAAAAGAAATTAATATCTAACAATACTTTCAATTTATCCAAATTTAGAAAAGCATTCATTCATTCATCAGTGGAAAATTACTTGTGTTTGCTTAGAGATATACAAAAACAGATAAATGAAAAATTAACAAAAACCAAATTACAAAGTGTCACATCACTCTCATACATAAAAGAGTTTGGGAATGGTATAACATAAACAATGTACATTAAAATGTTTGCAGTAGGCTAAAATGAACAAACCTTCAGTGACATCTTCTTCTACAGTTCCTTTCAGTTGTGAGAAACACCAACTTGTTTCACCAGCACCTGAAAAAACAAAAGGTTTTATATCAAGTTGTTGTTGGCATAAAGTGTTTATATCTTTGTATTTTGTAGGAAGTCCAGTAAATAGTACCTGATTGTTGTAGGTGGGTGTGGCCTGAGTAAATCTGAAATGTGGTACAAAATGTAAGTTTTGATTTAAAACAGTAGTTTGGCATACTTAGAATTATACTCACGCTTTCTGTTTTTTGGTAGTGGGAAAAAGGGTAATGTAGTAGTAATGAAAATAAAAAATAAAATCTAACTTATTAGATTCTTAAAGTTTAAATTATATTCAATATGCTATATCAAAGCCTAGCTAGGTTACTACTACTGCTATGTATGGTAGGATGTGTGAATGAATTGACCTGAGAGCAAGCAATGTGCAAAATGTACCCAGGTCAGTGCAACTCAACTGTCCCTGCTGCCTGTTTATTGATATCAACTCAACTGTCCCTGCTGCCTGTTTATTGATATCAACTCAACTGTCCCTCCCTCATTTAATTGAATTGAGAAGGTTGCGCAGCAATGCAGAATGCCAAAACATGAATGTAACAAAGAAATAGATACCCAGCACGGACATAGGCCTATCCTAGTATTAAAAGTTTAGAAAAGAAAGCAAGATTCCACACATTTTTTCAACCATTTCTTGACAAATCCATCAGGTGGCGGTGTCAAATTCAAATACAGTGATGGGTAGGGAAACGTAAATAAACATCTAAATTCGAAAGACATATTGGTTTAAAAGTACACAAGCTATGATTAATGATATTCATTGCAGCTTGACAATGTTCTATTTGTTTGCTTTCTGTCGTTAGCTATTCATTCTACCCTCCGCTCCGCACTACTACAGACAAGTTTTGAATGTCGTACATACAAGTACAATACAATGACTCTTCGGAATGCATACATGCAATCAATCAACAAACAAACTCACCTGCCATTTTTGTTGCATAAAAATATCCGATGCAAAATCTCACTCAAAATACCTAATTAAGTTGTCATGACTTTTTAAAAGAATTGCAAAAACGATTAGGACGATCAATTCATGATAAATACAGGAGGCATTTTCACTCCTATAAAATGGCGAATTTACAAGAGGGAAGTGTCTAGCATGACGTCAAATGAATTCAGTTGTTTGAAATGTTGTTCTCCACTAACAAGTGCCGCATGAGGGCGACATTACTAAAATACAAACTATCAAAGAATGGATGAAACTTGATGGCAATCGAAATGATGCAACATTTACCAAAAATACGTACAGTATTACCCGTATCACTAAATAGAGTTCGCTAAAATTAATATTTTTAGGTATGGTTGGTTGCATTTGGTTGGGGGAATGGGTAGAAGAATTTTGTTATCTGGAACTGTTGGGTTGTTAGATGAAGACTATCAGATAGTTGGATAGGATGTCTTTTATGGAGAGTAAAGTAGGAGAAACAAAATCTAATTAGGAAAGAGTAAAATCTACATCATTTCTTGACGTTTATTTATATTTGCTCATTGTCGAAGCCTACGTCATCAGATCAACCAGTATGCCGACATCATCATTTCTAAATAAACTCATTCATATTATTTACCGATACATAGGCGGCTTGACGTACGTCTTGAATGTATATTTATTTAATATTATTATTGCCTATGTTAATTATTGTAGGCCTGCTATTTGACAACCAACTTACCTGAAATAAACATAATGACGCAAATCTCAATCAATTAATTATTTATATAAGTTATAGAAGCCTAATCCATCCACGGGAATGAGATGACGTGTAGGCTTACTTATACACGCATTTACTCCATGATGGTTTCTAGGTGGTGGGTAGGTTCCAAGTAAAACTGAATCAGACCTCATACATTGTTTATGGTTTGTTGTTTATTTCGACACAGTGTCACAAAATATAATGAAATAAATAGAGACCAAAATAAGTTTAACAGCACACTTTATGTCACTGGTTCCTAAAACAAATTATTTATGTACGAGACAGAGCTAGAAAAGAAAAACATGAATCGAATTTTCGTCAAAGTTAGTTTTTCCAATGTAACATAAACATAAACAATAACAAGTTCGTTATCGTTGTCGTAACATTGTCATCTAGCGCATTTAATCATTTGCATCCATATAATTACAATAATTCTTATATTTATTTATATTAGTGTTAATCTCAGCATGGAGCTAAATGTTTCCTCCATCATCTAAAGGTCTCTACACTATCAAACTAGTTTAAAAAAAAAGTGTTATGTGTCCAAATACGGCATCAGTGATATGACATCATCATGTCCAATGGGCACATGAAATGTTTTTGTCACATAAAATTTGATAGTGTAGACAGAGCTTTAGGTGCACGGGCGAAATCTTCATCGACCTAGTACAACCGTTTTTCATAATGATATTTATTCTATTTTTTGTTATATTCAATCTTATTTATAGAGAGTGGCCCGAACACCATAATGCTGGCAAAGTGGCCCACATAAACATCATGCATATGCCGATATTCGCGGAAATGATAAATGTATTCAAACTTTGTTAGTGGGTATAGCACTCATAAACCAAATCCAAATGTTTAGTGCCTTATAAATGTGAACAACCGTGAACATTGACAACAAATAGTGGTATTTATTCATTTTTATAGCAATGGCACTGCAATGAACGTTTTCAATTAGAGCGTGAGGAATGTACTGTATCATTCAACAAAACGACATTTTTAGGCTTTGTTGTCTGATAGCTTCTTTTCATCTGAACAAATAAACCCAACTACCCTGTCTACCCATTACTAGAATGTGTACCGTATATGCATGAATACGACTAACACGTGTAGGACAATAAAGAAATAACAATTGGAATTTTTCACATTCAGCAAGAGTTGTTTGTCATGAATTTATACGCTATAATGGTTGTTTTAAAAACTAATAAATATGTTTTTATAACATTAGTAACCAATATTAAAGTACCAGGTATTTAATTTCAGTCGGTGTGTAATAAGCCAAATGTCAGCAGACGTAGCCGATAGCTAAATAGACTTGTTCTTGTTTATTATATGTACTCGCGTTCATGTTCATTGATCGTCGCCCTGTTCAACCGACCAAATTATGTTTGCAATACCACTCGATATTAATCCCCTATAACACTATTGGCCGCCGACTCTTACCTTCGGTTTTTACTGTGTGTTTAGCCGCTGGAAAACTCAACATATTCCGACAATTGGTCAGCGTATTCTGGACGGAATTTATAGCATTTGAGTAGAGTTGGGCCGGTCCGCCTAACATTGCTAGCTCCTCCTTTAACCAC
This sequence comes from Antedon bifida, assembly GCF_963402885.1. Classification (NCBI taxonomy): domain Eukaryota; kingdom Metazoa; phylum Echinodermata; class Crinoidea; order Comatulida; family Antedonidae; genus Antedon; species Antedon bifida. The sequence continues at coordinate 357,304 of NC_136228.1, read as the reverse complement.
CAAGCGGCAACTCCTTCTGGACTGCGCCTAAATGCCGGAGGACTGGTTGAGTTCGGTGTCCATGCTCGTCGAGAAGACACTTGGTCCAACCACGGAAGCATATAAATCAATCCTTTAACAATAATAATCTTTAGAAAACTATAAAAAAAACGATCTATCAAACTCACTCACATCGGACTTTGTACTCTGTCATTCCGAAATGAGAATATTATTTGTGTACACACATGATGATGACGTTTGAGGGAATGCCTTCTGATATCGATTTGTTACTGACTCGTTGTTCTATTGCCTACGTATTGTATTCGATCCATTACGATTTTCACGCTTTATTCCCACAGGGACAATTCATTTATACGGCGGATTCAAACACAATTGACAATTAAAAATGTACTCATTGGTATTTAATAATTATATCTGTACTTGGCTAATGATAAACAAAGCGCAGTCCGGCGGCCGTCGCAATATCAGGTCTACTGAATTTTCTATCCTCCAACATCCCTTTGTTTTGGGACATTTTTGTTTAGTTTGTCACGAAGTTTTGTGTTATTTCGCGTTACCAAATCCTTTACGAATTAGATTGTGGGGGATAAGTACACGTTACATTACGCGTACGCGTAATATGTGTCGTCACAGCGCGCTGCCAAATGTAAAGTTCTGTCTACACCATAAAACTTTATGTGACAAAAAATATGATGGGCCCAAATGGACATGATGATGTCATATAACTACCATATTTAAGCATATCACTCACCTGTTTGTGAAACTAGTTTGATAGTATAGACTTTGTATGAAACAAAACGAAAATTACTACACAAAATTCGGATATGTATGAAACCAATAGTGTTTATTGTTGAATATCAAAGCATAGAATAAAGTGAAAATGGCAACGGAGTGTGTCCGTACTTATTGGGAATTGACTGTTAGCTGGGTCGCCTACGTCCTAATCCGCTAATGAAAAATAAACCCAACCAGATATTATAAAGCTATAATAAGATTGATTCTAATAAAATGTCACACAAGTATACACGGCAGTCAATGGTACGTCCATTTCTGAGCAGCAGTTTTACGATGGTGACGTCATACATTACGTAACATACTTCTTTCCCCATTATACATGGATTTTAGGACCAGCCTGCTATAACTAAACGATTACTGTTGTATTAAGGTTATACGCGTGAAGATGAAATTAATTATTAATTAATAGCTACGATTGAATAATAATAAATACATCCAATGCCCTTATTTGGGCAAGGTCAGATATAAGAATTGGTCTAAAAATGAATGGAGAAAGAAATATGTATTTGAATGACGGGAACCATCGTAGACTTACTGCTAGATTCGGCGAAGGTGAGTCTAATCTATAAAACTCAAGTAGACTCTCTTGCACGACGTCTCGGCCAACTTTTAGAATCTCTTTCCAATTAAGAATTCTAAAATAATTTATTGCAAAAAGGGGAATAAAAATGTAAAAATAAACACGTTTTTGTGGTCGTTTGAAAGTGGACGGTATCGCCTCTTACCATGGGATTAAACGGTATTACGGTTAATATACCCGTTTACATTAGTAAAAATAAACCCATTTTCGTTATACGGAAGACGCATTTTAAATAACGTTATAACAAACTTTATGACGTCACCTTTTCGTAAAAATAAAAAAGGTATTGATATGCTTGCTGTTTGGAGTTAAGTTAATACACAAAGAATGTTCCCTTGCTCAGTGACAGTTTATACACTCACATATTTATAGATGTTCTATAACTAGAAGTATAAATGAAATTTACATATTGTTATGTTCTACATAGGGCAATACCAAATTTAGAGGAATTCCGTATTCCACTCCTATCTTTACGATAGTCATAATATCGTTTGTATTGCCATAGTAGAAACATATAGAAGCATATTTGATACATTTGGTGAGTAGGAGGTGATTTACTTAGATGATTTGACGAGTTCTTCATCCTTGGTTCCATGTTTGATGATGCGCACGAATGCGGAATAATCGAGCCAACCATCGTCATCAATTGGAGCACCTTTGTACATTTGATCTACCTCTTCCTGAGTGAACCGTTCTCCACTCTGCATCATTTTAGTGGCAAAGCTGTAAAACAATTGCATATCATATTAATATGTGTGTACTTAATGCGTGGTTCCAACTAGCGACGCAACGTAACGCAACACAGCGATGTATTAACGCAAAGTGCTATATTGCGTGATCACAACTGGGAACAATTGTATATATTAATATTTGTGTACCTAATGCGTGGTTCCCACTAGAGACGCAACACAGCGACGTAACGCAACGTAAGGGATTTGACCAATCACAAGCGATGCACTTTATTCGAACTGTCGCTTGTCATTGGTCAACTCACTTGCGTTGCGTGTACGTCCTTTCGTTGCGTCCTATAGGGACCCAAGCTTAAGCAAATCGCATATTTACACGACAAAAATGGCATTTGTACAAAGGCATCCCAATTGGAAAACCAGGGGGCATAATATACAGTTTCAAAATAATTACTTTTGGGGTTTAACAATGGGAGAATAAATGAGGATTTATTTATTTATATTTTCGCAAATTTATGTAAATCTATATATGAGCACATGAATGTTTTTCCGCTGCGTAGTAAAGTGGGGTGTGTCGGGAAAACGAATGGGGTGTCGTAATGAGGACAACCCATTGACAAAAATGATGATTATCATGATGACGTTTTATTATGACAAATAATTATTTAAATAACTTACTAATCCTCATTTATCTTTCCTTTTGCTTCAAGATCAAATAGTTTAAATGCATTTAATATCGTATCCTCCGCGTCCGTCCCGTTTAGTTTTTCACCAAACAGTGTTAAAAACATAGTGAAGTTGATAGGTCCTGGTGCATCGGCTACCATCACATCCAGCTCATCGCTTTTTGGCTCTTTACCTAAAATTAAAAAAAAAAATAAAATCATAGAACTTATATGCTTTATAGCGACTTCGTATTCTTGTTCCTCAACACAAATGGTTAAGGCCACGACGAGGCCAAGACGTTTCGTCGGGCCTCGTCGTACGACGCTGTCTGAGTTGGCCTTTACAGTGTTGCAAGTCATTTACGCTTTCTAATATTATGTTTTTAAGGGTCTTTCACGTCTGTTCCGGCGAATAAAACGTCAATGTTTCGTTTTCACGACGATCCACGCGGCGGCGGCGCGTGAAAACGAAACATTGCCGTTCGACGATTTGATTCGCCGACGGCGCCTACGGTAACTAGGAGACGCATCGCGTCAACCACTGCTACTATCCAATCATAATACGTTATTCTATTACTCACCCATAGAGGCGAACATATCTTGTAAATCCTCTCTGTCAATGAAACCATCACGGTTCTGGTCGATCAATGTGAAAGCCTAATGATGTTGAAAGATATAAAAATTGTGACATTATGTGATGTATGTAACTTTTACAAGGTAAAAATACAGATAATACGGTAAGGTTTATTGCAAATAGCGTGCGCCATGTATGATGGGAAGGGTTTGAGAGCAAACGTCACGACGCGTACGTACGTGATTTGTTGTTTGTACGACGTACGCGTCGTGACGTTTGCTCCCAAACCCTTCCCATCATGCATTGTGCAATGACATTTCTCGCGACATCAAGCTATTTGCGATAAACCATGATGCAGGCCCTAATGCAACATGCAATAATTAATAAGGTCAAATATACACACAAAAAAGCTACATCTTTGCCGGAACGATTACGAAACACAGTTCTGAATTCCTAAACGTATAGGCTATACAAAAAAATGTTTAAATGATTACCTCTTTGAATTCCTGGATCTGGGCCTGGTCGAACATAGCGAACACATTAGAAGTGGCACGTTGCGCACGCTTCTTGCTAGACTTTCCCTTCTTCTTTGCGCTGGCCTAAAAATATCAAACAAATTATGACATGAGTCACGTGAACCATGAAACATTATCAGACAATTTGATTGGTAAAGCGAACAATTGTCTTGTTGCGTTGATTGGCTGATAGGAAGTTACACAGAGCTTATGAGGTGTTAGAATGTTGGTAAAATATTGACTGTAATTAGTTGATTATTTCTTGATTAAAAATTGAAGACAAAATAATTGGATTTTGTAGCAGCGGCGTCTTGTGTAGAGTTTGAAAATTGTTGAAAATAAAATAAAATCGTTAATTAATATAAAATGAAAAATATATACTCAAATTAATTTGTTTGTTATATAATTGTTTATTTTTAGTAAGTGATTTAGTGGTATCTAAGCAATGGTAAACCGTCATGTTTTATGTGACTATAAATGTTATCTTGATACAGTGATATTATTAATACTGTAGTATTCAATGAATTCATTACAATAACATCTAGGCCTATAGAAAAATGTTGAATGAATCCGTTTATATAGACAGCTCCATGCCTAAATAAATATATATGTTATCACACTGATGTATAATTAAAAGGCTACTGGCTACAACGAATTCAAGGAATGCCTTAGGTATTTGCGGAATGTCACGACATGGATTAGTGCGCACGAGCGGCGGTCCGGCTCGACATCGCAAAGGTCAATCGTATGGGCAACGCACCCTGGTGCGGATTATTTACCGATAACCCAAATATGGCATGTGGAATTAATATAACATTTATCTAATGAATTATGAATGTTATCCTCGCTCGGGTTCTAGTATCCGTATCACTAGCGATATAATGTTTTTCTACGTAACGTTTAATGTTGATTTCGAGCGATTTGAAGCTAGGCCTATTCGAAAGAATCTAGGGCACTGATGACATTCTTCCGAAATTTATAGAACAAGTACGGTACTTAATTCAAGATAAATAGCATACTTAATTTAATTAACACAATTTGAGTTCGGTGATGCTAGTACGACGCCCTCTAAAGGCACAATTCCTAATATGGTCATCCAGGTCTATTAATGATTGTCTGGTTTAAAAATTAAAGGTGATGTCTATCGTCGGACATAAAGCGATATAACAGTAAATAAATAAAATAGCCCTAATACATTTTTTCCTTATTTTGTTACTGGTTTTCAAATTTGTCACTTCGTTTTATATACATGTTGTAGGCCTACATTTTGATCCACACGGTAACTTTCTCTAAATTGTACATACCTATTGCCTGTAGGCTACATAACTAAATTGTCTATTCGAGACACTTGAGTCTAATTTTTGGGAGGGGGTGTCAATGCGGCGGGGTGAGGTATGGGCGAGGGGTGGGGTATGGGCGAGGGGTGAGGTATGGGCGAGGGGTGGTGTCCTGAATTCGGTTGCACTGCTGAAAATATACTTAAATGTTACAACAGTAGGTCGCAGCACTTTTGCCGATGATAGCCGATGATAGCCGATGATAGCCGCTACATTAATATCCATTTCATCCGAAAACAAATCCGTTAAATATCCACATATTTTGTTTGAAAAGTTTGTAATGTAATTCCTTTCAACATGTCGCAACTTTTATTCCAATTCAAATACCTGATATTTCATGGTGAAAATATAAGTAATCTTGCAATTAATTTAACTTTAATTAAAATTAACAAATTAGGTTATAAATTGGTAAACAAAAAATGTACATGCACACAAACAAACATGCCCTACAGAAAGTTACGTTTTAAAATGGTATCGTACGGTAGCTAATGTGTAACACAAATCAATTCAATATATACTAAACAATATGTGTAGGTACTTAAATAATGCATAGTTACTCACCATTTTGATTTCTAAAGGTTGGGACTACTTGACAAGCGTCGATGCACCAAGAAAAGAGACAACTTGTAATAAGCTACAGGATCATCAACACATCTAAAGGATCTCTCTTCATCAAATTGTGACGTCACAGCACATTCCTAGCGTCGTTCATTCTCATATTCGGATACCTTTATTAAAAAACATTATTATATTCAACTTAACTTAAGCATAATGAACAAAAACAAATGAAATATTCCGCAAAGTCATAAACTATTCTTTCGTAGTATATTTGAATATACGTTATTTATTGAGAAATAGGGATATGCATGTTTTTGCTGTCGTTTTACCTATGATACAATGGAATAGTCCGATTTGAGGGTATCTTGGAATTCTGGTACTGCCTTATTTAGGCACACATCATACATACAGATCTTGTAGGCTTTGACAGACATGTATACATTGAAATAGTGTTAGCGATACCAAGGAATGGTAGGCAACAGAAAAGTCTTTAATCAAAAATAAAAACAAAGACAAATTTAGTCAGCCTAGTTACACACGTCACGTGCGATAAGAAGTCGGAAACGCGTGCCATACGCATGCGCAAAACACATCGTTTTGGTCTCCTACTATTTGTAGAGGAAAGAGTTTCACATTTAAAATTAAAAATTGTATTTTATAATTTAAAATGAATGATATAGAGTAACAACAAAATATGATTGCTCAATGTATGAATTGATATTCCAATACCTTAATATCAAATTGCTTCGGCCTGAAGTATCACAAACACAATACTATCGTGTGAAAATTATACCAATTATATAATAGAAAACGTTTAATTTTTCCACTATTCACGGCCTAATTGTTTTAGTCAGAACATTCTCAGCCTCACACTCTAAGCTCATTGCCTGCACGTGTTAACGATTATATTTATTTTCACTTTATACAAAATTAAAATGCTTTTTTCCTCTCTTTTTACTGCCTACAACAAAGTAGGTTCCTCCACCATCATATTTTTTTTTTTTCATTCCAAGGTAGACAACAAAGGCCCGCTGTAGGGTAGCCAAAAGTGAATAACTTTCATGTGACATTAAAATGGCCTATTTTATCTCCTTTTAAATCGACCGAAGGTGTGCAACAATCATTAATAATAATTACAACAATTTAAAATATTTAAACACGTAAAAATAATTCAATTAATTTCCCAGCAGTATAAGCTATTTCGTATTTTATAATTTCCGTATATTTATTTTGTATGTTTAAAATGTCAAATATTTAAGCTGGACCAATACATTTATAATTTATCTATTATGCAATGAAATGATGAGGGTCTATCCTAGTATATGGAGGAATTTAGCTACAACTCACTGCTTACAAAAACATAAAATGTACACCTATCATCTTCCAATAAAGTAAACAAACAGCGCCCTCTATCTACAATATTCTTCACTTCCGGGGAAACAAAAACGTTAGAATAATCCATTTTGAACGGGTAGAATGTACAATTCAGGATACATTATAATTGCATTATTTTGTTTTAACAATTTATTTGAAGACAATAAATAAATGTTTATTTGAAATTGTATTAAATATGAATATAATAACTATAGTAGTTTGCCGCATAATTAAAAAAGTAGAAAAAATTCATATACGCACAGCAACTTTATGCAATAGAATAGCCCAATCAGGGCCGATTTAAATGTCAATTTACATACGGTACCAAACAAACAAAACAGAAGCTGGTTGTTTAAAAAAACTGTTACAGCTGATCGGTTGTATTTTAAATTTTTAGTTTAAGAAGTGTCAAGTATGCAAAAGTCATGAATACTGCAGAAAACATTAAATCATATAGACAAATACTACGTGTAATTACGTTACTTTTGATCCTACAGTTGGAGTGTTGTGAACCAGTGTTTGGACGTATTGTTGACAAGGACGTTTCAATTTCTGGGTACAATGTTCCGTCTTTGATCCTAGCAATGGGCCGAAGTTTCAGTTTTGGCTCCGATTCTAGTTTACTTTTTCAACTAACGTGCCCGACCAAGGTAAGCATGATTAATAATATTATTAAGTCGATTTGCTAGGCTATGTTAAGTATAGTCGACGTAGACGTAGCCTTATCGGCGCTTATCCCAACAAGGTAGCTAGTCGATCTAGTAGAAGAGGCTACACAAACTTCCCAGGTTAATCGCCTGGAAACACAATTGGATACGCCCACCAAGACGTCAGCTTAATTTCTTGAACTTATGATTTGTATAAACATACTCCATGGTATAAACCTAGGGCCTAGACAAATAGTTTTATAACTTGAAAATGAAAGTAAACAAAGCAAATTTATTATTCCCATTATTCAGTGCAAGAATCCTACTAAAAATAATGAATTATTGTTTATTATTTTTCTTGTTATTTAATTGAATTTACTCAGAGACCTTCTACTAAATAATGATCTAATAAATTTAATTGTTGAATAATTGTTTATTCCTGTGCTTTAGGAGATTTATGACTGGCTGTCAAAAAGGTTTTTGAGTGATAATATATTGTGCAGGTACAGGGTTTAAAAAAATCTTTAATGATCGCATTCCGTGTTTCCTTTCTTTGAAAAAAGACTTCCTGTGATAAGACTTCCTTCCACCAGTACTACAGTAAATAACAGTAGCATACATTTGTGTGTGGACTTGATTTCCTGCACATAAATGTTTTAAAACACAGTTGACCTTGCAGTATGAGGTCACCACTACAATTAGGACTAAGGCCCTGTTCAGACCCATGGCGTTAGACCGTTTTAGCGTACGACGCTAAAAGAATGTGTGTCTGAACAGTTGGGGATTAGCGTACAACGGGTTGTACAACGGTTGTAGCGTTGTAGTGGAAAACGGTTGATAGTACCGTTTTAGCGTACGACGCTACTGTAAGTCAACGTTGTATCCAATCAGAACGTTTCCTGTTATGACGCGAAACAAGGTTTGACCTAGGCTGACATCTTGTATCGTCAATGTGTGAGAGATGGATTTCAACAACAAAAAGGCCAGAATAAATAAGGCCTAACTAGGCTACAAATACAACTGTTAAAAAAAACTAGGCTACAAACTACATGTATCAATTGATTACCATTATATTTTCTAACAAATGACATAAATAAATTCACCTTGTATTTAAACATAGTGACTACGACCCCGTCCCCTTTTAGGCCTAGGCCTAGCTAAGAGCCATTCACGCATTTCATTCAAGCTAAAAACTAGCTTGGTGGGACATCAAGTCACTCATTCATATATGAGGCAGACTAGACTGGACAAGTTTAATGCTGAAAACCCCCTAACTCCTAAAAAATTCAGTAAACAAACAAGGGGAGCTGTGTCATTTTTATTAGCAAGTTAAGGGTTTTTTTTAACTGACTGGTCTGGACTAATCACAATCAATTTTTTCCACCCATGTGATTAACACAATCTCCATCTTCATCATTTGGAGGCCTGCTTTATTTTCGTAACACAAGAGCCTGGGGAAAATGTTTTTTTACTACAAAATAAAACAATAGAAATATAAATTTGGCTTTACTATATTTTTCTTAAATAAATGCTGAGGTATGTTTTATTTACGGCAAATGTTGTCATAATTGTAGGGCTGAGATCTAGGCCTATATACAGTGGAAATAATGATGAAAACACGTGGGTAAGAGCACATGAATATGCAACTAGAACCAACCTAAATGACGCACTTCCGTTGTAACGATAATCGTACGCTATGGGTCTGAACACCTCATTTTTTTCTCTGCGGTTTGTAATGTGACCTTGCTAGTAACGTTGTACGCTAAAACGGTCTAACGCCATGGGTCTGAACATAGCCTTAAATATTCAACTGTACTAATTACAGTAATTCAGCTGTCACAGGTGTTGGTACAGTAATTAGGTAATTAAACGTTTGTTCTGCTGCAGCCTTTTTAGTAGTAAAATATTAATAGATATAGCCAATTATTACTAATTAGTCTTAATAATATTCTCAACAAGACATGAGTATCTATAAATTACTGATCATTACATCTACAATACTGTCAATCAATTTGCAACATTGTAGAATATTCGGTATGTCTTGTGTTGTTTTCTTGTTTTAATTAACATTACATTAAAATCCACCAATCAACCAACACTATTGTTTTAATGTTATGTAACTTTAGCCTTCCTTTGTTACTGTAGACATTTATTATAAAGAGACTATAAACTTAAAAAATTATTACTGTATTTTAAATTCTATTTCATACATAGCTTACCTGGATAAACCAAGATAGGCCTTTTACCTCTGAGGGGAGAACAGAATTTGAAAAGTAAACCCCTCCCAAGATAGTGGAGCCATGTGACTTCGCCCATGCATACAGTATCTCACCATTTCTTTTTGAAATGTTGAAACGCCAATATGTTTCGAAAACCGAGAGAACATATTGTACCTTGATCCATTGTGATTGAGACTGTTAGTATAACATCAACAATACAGTACAGTTTTTTTTTCAATTCTGCTGTGATACGTTATTAATATAATATAAGAGTATTTTTCCATACATGTTTGATGCAAAAATGACCGGGGTAATACTGTTAAGTGCTTAGAGGTTCACAACATTAGGCGCTATATAAATCCAGGATATTAATTATTATTATTATTATTATAAAATTTATCTATTTTACTGAAAGTTACTTAAAACTCAATTTGGATAAAAGGGATGTTATATTAAATATCCAGTTTTATGATCTATGCTTTAATATTTAAAAAGCAATTACCGGTAAAACTGGAATGATACAATTAAAGAATTGATTGCATCTGATTTGAATCAATGCATTCATCTGTACAACATTAATGTTAACATTCTCTTTTTGACAGAATGATCATTTTAATGTTTATACTGATGTCTACTTATTAGCATGTAGCTATGGTGACAGGAGGGAGGTAAGTGTTTAACAGTTGATGATTATTACTTTGATGCATTTATGACTGCTTTATGACATGTGATAATATTATGTTATCATTTTTAGTAAGACTATATTGGTGTACTTACTACTTGTTGCTCATGTCTTTATCCTAACCCTTTATAACAAGAATGTTTTAAATTTTATTAAGCATACATTTTGTAAATTGTCTATCTCAATGTTGGATGTGGTTATGTGATTATTATAAAAAATTGAATTTACTTAAATATACAAAACATTAAATTCATGTAGCACAGCCTCCTGGGGCTGTTGTTAGCTATAAATGTTTAAAAACCTAGACGGATCGTTCTAATCCCCCATCATCAGTCAAGAAATCATTCAAATTAGATAGGTACTTATATAAGTACTTACTTACACTAAGTACGATATTATTATTCCATAAATTACTGTTAAAAATAAAATTTAGTTTTCTGTCAATATAAATTTATTATGAGATCAAATTAATTTGCTAAAGGTCAAACAAAATCTACATTTGACAGGTCGTCAGTGTTTCTTCACCTAAGTTGGTTAGTTTACTTAATCAGTCATCAGTTTTTATTACTTTTTGATTATGAAACACAGGTTATTGACATTTAAAATCTTTGTTGAATCACTGACTATATAATGTTATAGCAACACAGTAAACTTGTATCTTACAAAATCTATTAATAGTTACAGCTTAAAAATTATAAAATATGACTAATTTCACCAAAATTATGTCACTAATATTCAGTGTATGATTATTTCGGCCTCTGGTTACGAATGCCTAAATTCATAACTTTATAATTTACTCACCAAGGCCGGAAACGAGAGGTTTGAAACAGACGAGGCAGATATGCTTTAAATATAATTATTAATATAAAATATGACAATTGGGGTGGGTAGTGAAAATTAAAATTTCTCATGCTGGCTATGGCCCTGCTCACCATCATCTTTATTGAGTACAAGGGTTAGGTCAGCTTTAATACTATACGTCTTTACACACCATTGCCTAGAGGGATGGTTTTTTTGTTGTAAAGTATGGCGGCCAATATGCACACAGTCACCATAGAGATATTATAATATGTATATGGTGTCACTCAGTAATACTGTATTGTCAATCAAAATATTTCCCAAACTATTTAGCTTTCATTTTAATGTTATTATAGTAATAATTGAAACTGTTTTATATTTTTGTTATTTGATGAAAAGGTATCACAATGGAACAATGATATGATGGCAGGCATGTGTCACCAACTAGGAGAAGTTGAACCAAACACGCTAGACGGCTTGCCTTGCTTGCATATGAAAGTTCAACAGGATGTGGACGATCCCGGCTCTTTCTACTTGAATCATACGTTTTCTCGGCAACGCAACTTCCTTATCATGACACTGATATGTCCGCCAGTTAAACCGAAACTATCCGGAGTTCTTGTGACTCCGACTACAATCTGTCGGGTAAGGTTTTTTAATATTGATATGTGTTTCAAATCCACATTTCAAATCGGATTAAATTTAATGCGCGGTTAAACTTAACGAAGGTGACATATAAACATTAGTACTGTAGAATAATAATAATTTATACGGTATCTAATTCATCACATGACATTTCATACAAATTGCATAGTAGGAATTAGTATGTACACAGTACTTCATAAATTAATATTTTTTTCAAAACAATTATGTTATTTTCGAGGCATTAATGTTCAGAAAATACATAACATTAATATTTATTATGTAACAGACAAATGATTTAATCTTATAAAGTCTACTGCTATAAGCGACAAAGAGATGAATGGCAGCTGGACAAACAGCCCAGGGGTACGGAATTGATCAATGATCCAATCCACTACAAACTAATTATTACAATACAGAACATGACTGTAATGTGTCGTACCATAACAGTGTATAGAACCACTCACAGGAACACATTTGTGCCTTAAATTCATTTTGTTGGTTTTTACTTTACAACCTGATACTCATAACAATTCTACCATATCAAAGTGTGCTGTACATTAAAATTATAAGATGTAAATAAATACAACTTTGTTAAGCTCTGTCTACACTAAACTTTATATGACAAAAAATGTGATGTGCCCATATATGGACATGATGATGTCATATCACTACCATATTTGGGCACATCACTACCATTTATGGGAACATCACATTTTTTAAACTAGTTTGATAGTGTAGACAGAGCTTTATTACAGTATATAAAGTGGCATAACTTTTGATGTGATTTAAAAGAATCCACTATTAAATTACAGTACGTCATCATAAGTCATCATAAATAACAACATAGTGATTTACGAGCTAAGTACCTCATTATATTTTTTTAATTTCGCAATATTCGGGGAAACTGCAACCTACATCTGTTATTATCAAATGTAAAGTACTGTACATAATTGACGTAGTTTCTATTTATCTATAAGTTTATTAGAGAACACTGACCTGTAAAAGCACTGACCATGTAGCAAGTTCAATGGTATTCAGTTCAATAGTGCTCAGTTCAATAGTACTCAGTTCAATAGTACTCAGTTCAATATCAATGGTATTCAGTTCAAAGTATCCAAAATCATGAAGATCTATGATGACCACAAAATAAAGACAATTTAAAAAAAGCTGTTATGGTCAGTGAATTTGGGGATAAAAAAAAATACCACTAGACTAAAAGGATTAACATAGATAATGCTGTCAAGCCTTTTAATCCGGGTACTGTACCCATAATTTCAATTCAATTTTTATTTTGGAAAAACAACAATACAAATAATAATACAAATAAACAGTTGTAATCGATTACAAACAAGGTTTGAAAAGTACTATACTGTACTAAAGGTCTGTCTACACAATCAAACTAGTTTGACAAAAAAAAAGTGATGTGCTCAAATATGGTAGTGATATGACATCATCATGTCCATGTGGGCACATCACATTTTTTTGTCACATGAAGTTTGATAGTGTAGACAGAGCTTTAGAGATCATTATGTAGTAGTTGGGTCCATTTCCTATACAGTTTTCGAGACATAAACACAAGTGATGTGAGTGGCAACTATTTTCAATCTTAGTTTTCAATTTTAACTAAAATGGATTTATGAATGTACTCATATTAAAGGAGTTATTTCAATGTTTTTACAAAAATACATCAGAGTTAAGGATGCATTGAAATAAATGACTTCACAGTTGATAATTAACTTTCATTGACGCATTTCTTTTATTACAATTTAATACAATAATATTTTCTCTTGCTGCGATGTTTATAATAATCTGTCTCCTTTCAACTACATTCTATTTGAAAGGATTTATGAAACATTAAGCAAAATGAACCTGCAGCTGTTAACAGTAGCATTGAATGAATCAAAGAAAGTCCATATCACATACACCATTGACATATTACAACTTATGTTAATTATATTTCTAAATATTTCTGAACAGTCGATGAAAACTTTAACAATTCTTAAGACAAACCTAAAGACATCGCTATTCGCTGATGTACTCGCACGTTGTTGATGCACAAAGCACCATGAGCTCCACATGGGTAGGGGATGCCGGCGCTATATAAGTTTTTATTTTTTATTTAAATTATTATTATTTTACCTTTAATTTGTAAACCGATTTGTGCCGCTGTTGTAAAAGCATCAATCCAAATAAAGTTATTTATTTACTCTGTTCTTTCATGGTGCATTCAGACTATAACCTGTAATTGAACCATGTGACTTAAAAGTAGGTCGTCTATTATTCAGATCACATGACATTTGTTGAAGACTAGCATTCACATTAGCTTAACAAGTATTAATGATTTTTAAAATAGCAAACATTGCCAGCATTCGGTGATACGTTCTTTTAGCGTTAGTATAGTATCATTCTGCACTATTGACAAATATTATGTACACACTATCTAAAGCTCTGTTTACACTATCAAACTTTATGTGAAAAAATGTGCCCATATATGGAGATGATGATGTCATATCACAACCATATTTCGGCATATCACTACCATATTTGGGCACATCACACTACTTTTGTCAAACTAAATGCTGAGATGACAGTTTGTGCTGTACATTTGAACACATGACCAAATTAAAACCATTCAATTCCCTGAACAGTGCTTGATATCATATAGTTAATAAGATACTGTCTGTGTCTGACCATTGCACACACATATATCCTCTCATTCCTTTAACAATCAACTGAAGGAAATTTAATGAGTCAATCTAAAGTTTCACGTTTATTTATTCACATAACATGAAAATGGTTTACATGTAGATGTACAAGAGTAAAGTGAGGAAATATGATGAATAAATAAATTAGTTTTTGGTATTTTCTAGATTTGTCTATCAAAAAACATTAATCACTAATAATAAAAATAAATGTGTCTGATCGCGAGATCATGGTTCGAAGCTCACTATTGCCGCATTGCTTGTATCCTTAGGCAAGATACTTTACTTAAATTTGCCTCTCTCCACCCAGGTGTATAGATCAAGACACAACTTGGGGCTGATTACTAGCTGCATTATATGCTGCATTATATTATTATATTTTTGATTTAAAAAAATGACCGGGGTAATGTAAAGTGCCTTTGAGCATGGTTATTCATGAAGAGGGTACTATAGAAAAGTGGTAATTATTATATGAAAATGTGTTTTTTTGTTTTACTGTATGTAGTCACGGCTGACCACAATGAACAAGGACAGTCACCTAAGCATGGACGAGATCCCTGAACCAATCATATACAAGATACTGGTAATGATATGGGTCATCCTCATGGTGTGCTGGATTATCAACTGGACTATTTTTAACGAAGTAAGCAACTTTTCAATCAATAATCTTTCTTTTCAGAGTTGGATCTTTTTTACCGAAGTACGGTAGCCACAGTTATCAAGGCCGTAGCCAGGCAGACGAGGTACGCGACTCGTCTGACAATTTTCACTACCCACCGTAATTCTCTAGCGCAGATCATCATATTTTATGTTAATAATTATATTTAAAGCATCTTTGCCTCTTCTGTTTTTAACCGCTCGCTACGGCCTTGGTTATGCGTTAATGAGTTTAAGATTTTAATTTTCTCGTTCTTGAAGCGTTGAGCAACACTCTTTCTTTTCAGAGTTTTAGATTTTTATTTTCTCCTTTGTTTGATCTTGTTGAGTTTTTTGAGGAAGGATAAATAAATTAACATCAACTGTCTTTTTTGAATTAGTGTATACATCACAAGTTGTTAGTCACATATATCACATGTAAATGAAAGGAAATGATGGGAGGGTATTTACACAACTAATGCATTGCATGCACAGGAGTCATGGGATGTTTTTAATGCAATTCAAAAGCCTTACAGGAACTGAGTGTCATACTCTAATATTCCAAGACCTGCTTTATATAGTGAGTTGTTCAGTTACAAAGACAAAAATCCCTCCAAAAAATGTTATTTCATTATTTATTCGGTCTATTTCAATATACTGTACATAAAAAAAAAATTGAAGTTGGGAAGACCAGGGCCAGCCTAAGTGAACTTAATCACTGTAGATGTAGCTGAGCCGGTTGGGGAGCTACGATTGCAAATTCTGAATATTAATTTTAAATGATTCATAAATTTAATATCCATACATTTCGTTTGATATCTTTCAAATTTAATTACCCTTTAAACCACGCTCTTTAACGTTTTAAGTTAAATTTCAGTCTATTATTAGAGTTACATTCATTGTGGTTTAGCTTGCTCTATGTCAAATGCCAAAGAATATGCTGATTAAACATTTCCTGATGGGAACTGCTTGCCTATCAGAGTTAAAGTACTATAGTATAACACCAGATGAAAACTATCAGAATTTCAGAGTTATAAGTTAACTGATATGTATGCACTTGTAAGTCTACGATTCTATGCTTAAGCGGAGATAAGCATAGAAGGGAGTTACTTTAACTGTAACCATTTCTTGGCAGCAGAAACAACTAATTAAATGGCAGTCTCAAAATAACGGTTAAAAACCCCCAATCGATTCGGTGTTAGAACGGCATTTTAGATGCAATGCAAAATAACAGTTATTTGAGTCAACAGACATTGAATCAACTACACTGCAGTAACATTTGAAATGACCGCCAGAACCCATTGCAATTTGGGTAATGCTAACGATTTACATCGACGACCACCTACTGATTTAAACGGTTATATTGGAGCACAAATTTAGCAGGAATGTCGTCGATATAAAAAAAGAATTATATTTTAAATCTATTTAGAAATAAACAATTTATTCAGCACTATGAAGCTGACACAAGCTCATACACTCTTGAATGAATACATGTTTATAAAAATGTCTAGTTAAATTTTAACAGGTAAATACCTTTATTGATTGAGTAATTGCTTTGAAGCTATTTGGTGAAAACCATATTATAAAATTATTAATTTTAGCGTATTATTATTATTTATTGGCATCAATCAATAACTTGACATAAAACATGTACACACTAGCCAGGAGCATGTTCTTGTAATAGCTTATCACACGCATCATGATTATACAGGAGATATTGTGAACAAGTTATAGAATTATGTTTTATTCATAACAGCGGAATAATCTAGATTGTAAAGTGATGGTAGGATAGGCTACAATTAATGCAATTGAGAAAATACTCAACATAAATCATAAGCTATCCAGCTTAACATAAGACCTTGATGATAATATCCAATTTTAGTTTGATGTGTAACTCAGTCTAAGAAATAAATGGTTCATTACAGAGTTTAAAAAGCAAAAAATGATGATGATTTCTTAAATAATATACAAATTAGCCTATTTCTTAAATTTATACTGTATTAGATTTGTTAGCTTTGATGTGAAGTTAAGAAATAAATGGTTCTTAAATAATATAGTTACTGAGTTTAAAAAGCAAAAAATGATAATGATTTCTTAAATTATGTACAAATTATCCTAATTATTAAATTTATATTGTATTAGAATGTTTAGTTTTGATGTGAAGTTAAAGCTCTGTCTACACTATCTAACTAGTGTGATGTTTCCCAAATATGGTAGTGATATGACATCATCATGATGGCCATATATAGGCACATCAAATGCTGTTGTCACATAAAGTTTGATAGTGTAGGCAAGGCAAAGACATAATGGTTTTATACACAGTTTTAAAAGGTGTTTAAAAAAGAAATTATCATCTTCATTATATTTTGAATTACTGTAAGTCTGTATTTTTATAGCCAAGCTGTCTGAGCTGTATTGCAAAAAATAAAAAATTACCAAACATTTGTTTTTTGTATTGCAGTGTTTGTTAACATAAAATATGGAATGTGTCACTGTGTTCTTAACTCAAGACTGATAAATGGCTAGAAATTATCGATATTATGCCTTACAATGTTTATGGCTACACATAAAATATTTTGTACATTAAAGCAAGTCAGAAATAAACAGATAGGTTTTTAAAATGGTTATAATAGTAAATCGCAAAATCAAAAGTACTATTATCACATTCGCCTAATAAAGTTGGTTTTCACCAATTATTTATCAAATGTCGTCAACGGTAGAAACCTCTATTAAGTGGCACATTCAGGAATCAACAAAAAGTTAGGGGTTAGCCGTAGTGTTAAAACATAAATCTTCACAGGACAGTGTCCGCATGAAGGGGTTCTACTATGGCCTTTAAAATTTGATCGACATATCAAGGAAAGTAAAACATACTTGAATCATGTATGCAGTGTAATACAGTAGCCTAGAGTTACACAGTGCACAACCTGGAACATGCATACTTCTTATATAAGTTGGCAAATTGTATGAATAATTGAATTGTCTCAGATAATTCCACTATTCATCAACTACAGACCTACACAGAGCTATACCTAATGATCTTTAACACAAAAGATCTATCTTACTGCTTCTGTATTACATTAATGATGTAATGTAAGCTATTCAATGAGAATAATGTCCAAAAATAATAGGCCTAATTAGGCTTTCATCATTGATATCAGTTGAATTAGAGACACCTTCACAGAGAATAGTAGTATCAAGTAATTATCATATTTATTGAGGGTGATCCATCCAGCAATTGCTGATCATTAGGGACCCTCAGATGTTCACAAGACAAAAGTCTTATTACAAGACTTTGAGAGTGGAGTTGTAATTTTGTCCTTAGAAAAAATCCTGACATGTGACAGGACTTGAACCCAGGACCCCTGGAGTGGTAGCCAAGCATCATAACCACCAAGCCACAACTCCACTATTCTTATAATGTTAATAGATGCAAAAGTTTAGGTGCTCAATAATTTATAGAATTCTTTATTTACCAAACTGCCTCATACAATATGTTTTTTAAAGCCAATATTACAGAAAACAATTAAGTATTTTTTTTATTGTACAGTATAAGAGTAAGACGTAATGCATTGCATTTTTGTTTCTTTTTAAATGTTGTTTTCTGCACTCATTTTCTGTTTTTCTTTATAATGGATTAGTCTGTCCAAAAAACTTCCTCTACAATAATGTTTTTTTAAGCCAATTTTGTTGTTGGTACTCATTTTCTGTTTTCCTTTATGATCCGAATTCGTCTGTACAAAATACAGAATGTATGAATTACTAGCTGACTATGTTTATAGTATGCGATACAAAGTGCAGATTCATCATCATAGTATAATGTTTTGCTTTAATTAGTTATCCGCTTGGTATACCAAGCGGATAACTCCTTGTAATTGTATGAGATCAATATTTTTTTTCTGTATTATTCTTCTTTCCTTCCTTCCTTTTTGTGAGTCGTGTTCCTCTAAAATGTGTAAACATAACATTTCATAACTTTGACAACATATGGGCATTTACGTGAAGTTGTGCACCTCCTATTTTTGAATGACGTCATAGTTGCGCAACGTGACTTATGCGCAATTTTATGAATTTCAATGATTGATCATAGATTAAAAACCAAAAGTCATTTAGTATTGACACTTTGACAAAATTTAAGTCATATCAGGGGCAAACTTTCTACGGATTAAAAATGGCATGTTTGACAAGAAGTTACGCGCGCACGCGCATTTAAAATTTCAAAATGCGCAAAATTAATTTCTAATCAACTTTTTACGCGTTTCTTATCATTTTGAGCATGTCAAAAATTCCCACGGGCGCGCAATTTTTTATGCGCGCGGTGCGCACATAGCGTTAAAAACATATTTTTTTCTCTTGAATTATATTTTTCAAGCCTTTCCCAGTGATTTTGAAAACAATTTAGACCTTTTCCAGTTTAAATAACGCCATACGAACACGTTGAATTAGACAATTCGTGCGCGTTTTTTATGAAAAAGCTTAAAAAATCGTCAAAATTATGTCTTTTTTTAAACAGTCATAGTTTCTAAAGTAAACCGTTAACCGTTTATTTTTATTACAAAATCTAGAAGTTGATGAGTTGTAGATATCGGATCATGCATCAATAAGGCTAAAAAAACATTGTGACGTCATCGTATGGCCACACGAATGTAAAATATAGGATTTTTGTCTCTTTCGTTATTGCTCATCACATTCAATGGAGCGCATCGCGCTTATCTGTATTCCTTTTTCTCCTACATTTATATATTGTGTAGGTCAATCAACTTTCTTTAGCATGAGATAAAAATATTTTAATTTTTATGACGTCATCATGCCTAAAAATTTTAATTACGTGGGTCATTAATTTCATCTTTACAGTAAATTTTAATCTGTAATAGCTCGTAAGAATAAAATGTGATAATCACGATTAAAACGTTTTCTGGAAGCTATTGGATTGTAGATACGAATTCATGTAAACATTTTGCCAATCGGATGTTGTGACGTCATCATATGGCCAGTTGAATAAAAAAAGTCGTATTTTCATATTTTGCGTAATAGTTCATCACATTTAAAAGGGTGCGCATCTATATTTTACGTATTCAAATTTCTTCTACACGTTAATATGTTGTTCCTGAGATAATTTCCTTCTGAAATTGCTATCTAAGTGTTTCATTTTGATACCGTCGCCATGTTAAAAATTGGAATAAATGGCGGGTCCCGTAATTTCACCTATTCTACACTGTATGTAATATGTATACAGCTTATACTGTTTGCATGTATATACTATATGACACAAAATTCAGCACTAACAGCATGTCATATTCTTCAGTTCTTGTCATAATGCCATAATCTTTATCTGTGTGCAATATTCCAACGTATGACGTGCACGTGGCGTTTGTCGTGGTGCGGATAACTAACTCGTCAAAGTGACGAGTTTCATGTCTAGTATATGCTGTTATTGATTTCAAGATATTTAACTGATGGATAGAATTAAAGGACTTAAGACGACTTACTAACCGCTGAAAGGCAACATCTCAAGTATTTACTGATCTATAATTCATATTACAGTATTTTTGTTTGTTTATAAAAATCTGTTACTAACATACTGATAGCTCTGTCTACATTTTCAAACTTGTGACAAAAAAATGTGATGTGCCCATATATGGACATGTCATATCACTACCATTTTTGGACAAATACAGTAACTACCATATTTGAGCACATCACACTTTTTTAGTCAAACTAGTTTGATAGTGTAGACAGAGCTTAAAACAATGTTCATTGTATTGTTCCAGTATCATGCACTTAAAGTTTATTGACCTAATAGCCAATCAGGTTAATTACAAACATTGTACTTTATATTGATATGAAATCATTATTTTGTTTGCAGTACTCCAACAGCCTACACAAGTTCATGTTTGTGGCACCTACATTTAAGCTTACTAATCTAGTTTTAGAAATGATTTACTGGCGTTATATGGATTCCACAGGTAATTGTCTAAAAACAGTTTTAATTGTTTTTTTTATTTATATTTTGTTTTTGTTTCTTGAACAACAATTTCTCTTAATTCATCTAATAAACAAACAAAAGAATAAAACGTATTGTACTTTCAAATGATTCTTGTATTTTAATTCAATTTGGTCTAAACTATTATTTATTGTTTTTATATCGATTTTTTGAAGGAATTTTTGGGAATAAATTGAATAAATTTTCTTTAAATCCTACTGCAAGTCACTGTTAAATAATGAATATTGCTATACATATCATATTCCATCATTTGGGGCAATTTTGTTTTTCTATAGCAGATTTCTCATTATAGACATTCCAGAATTTGTCGCTGGGCAGTTTAGCAGATTCCATCTTTACATTAAATTTAAACAACTATTCACAGAATACTTGTTACCAATAAAAAATGAATCAAACATTTCACAAAATACACATACAAAAAAAATCATTAGCTTGAGATGTATTCTGCGAAAAAGATGATATAATGAGGAAGGGAGTAATGACCGTACGACTGTTAAGGTATAACTCATGAGCGTGACGTTATTACAACAATTCCAGCGTTATATTATTTCTCAGTTTTAACGTTAGTTGACAGAATGTTAAACAAAAGACGTTGTCTAAAGACATCCTGTCTCCTCAGTCCATAGAATTCTATTTTTAAAGAACATTAAAGATGAAATTGAAACTCGTATTTGTAATGTAATGTAATGTACTGCATCATGTCGACTGAATATTGTTACAGTATTATCCCTCCCTTGGGACACCCCTATTAAGGGGACACCCTATTCACGGGACACTTTCACACATGAACAAGGAGAAATATATGTTTTAACATTGCAGCCAACCCCTATTAAGGGACACTTCTATATGCAGACACTTTCACACGACACAAGGAGAAATATATGTTTTAACATTATAGAAAACCCCTATTAAGGGGACACTTTTTTGGGTCCCAAAGGTATCTGTTTAATAGGGGTTTTACTTAATTAGTAAAGACGACCCAAAAGGAATATTAAGAAAACTGAATGAAAATACAAAGATAGTAGGTAGCCAAATACTATAGTTTACACATGAGGAAAGTTAATCAAGTATTTCATTAATTTAACGCAAATTAACGGAAATAATAAAGGTTACTTTACTTCACAGATAGCTTCATTAAAACATCATCATGACAGAGTTAACCAAAATTACTTGATAATCACGAAAATAATAAGATAATTTACAGACGCTGATCAGATTCATTACCTAATGTTGATCATTTCCTATTGAAACTGCAAAGTGGAGCTAGAACATGTAGTATACATGCCAACATCTAATGCATTACAACATTACAATATCTTATGGACCTATAGTAGTACACAGTATGCCAACATCTAATGCATTACAACATTACAATATCATATGGACCTATAGTAGTACACAGTATGCCAACATCTAACAGTGCATTACTGTACATTGCAATATAACATTTTTATGCTTCAATATTAATTACAATATCATTTATCTAATGTTTCAATAGCCAATACTATTATATTATTATGTTTCAAAATTACAATATTTTTAAAATGTTTCAATATTACTTACAATATATCATTTTTCTAATGCTTGAATAGGCCAATATCTGTTATAAAATGTTTCAATGTTACAATGAGTCATTCTTATAATAATATTTGATTGAATATCATTTTTCTAATAATAATAGGTTTAAATATCATTATATTATGTTACATTACAATAATAAAATATATTTATGTTTCAATATTACAATATAATTTTTATTTTTTAATATTACAACATAATTTTTATTTTTCATTTTTTAAAATGATTCTTTTAATAACAGGATTAGAAAGACACACAATAGAAGTATGTCTTTACTTGATTTCAAGTATAGAAGACCTTTTACTATTTATAAGCATAATGATGGCCGCTGAAGGTTGGTGCGTCATGAGGCCATATATCAAACATTGTCGTTCCGCACTCATTCCAAGTAAGTTTTACTATGTATCATAATTTGAGACATATCATTATTGGGCTATTCAAAAAACCTATGGCAGTGTGTTAAATGCAACTATAGAATAGACGAGTGAATCATAATTAAATCTGTTTTCAGTTTAAACTCTGTCTACACTATCAAACTATATGTGACAAAAAATTTTATGTGTCCATATATGGACATGATGATGATATATCACTACCGTATTTGAGAATATCACTACCATATTTGGGCACATCACATTTTTGATAGTGTAGACAGAGCTTAACGTTTTACTTTACTATTTTCAAAAGGATTACCCTTGATGCTCTATGATTTCCCACATTCATTTTAATGATTTAACATAATCTATTATTTACGTTTCAGTAACGTTCTTCTTCTATGTAGCTTCCGAGCTGTGTGTCGTTTATGCAAATACATATTTTTTGGTAAGTTTATAAAATGCTGGATACTCTCTCTCTAATTTGCAATAAGCACGTTGTCCCTTTAAATATTGAATTTAAATTAATGTTCTATAACTGTTAGTCTACCAATGCTTTCAATGCAATTACATCATGAATAAGTTAGTTTCTCCATGGTACTATTAATGTTTTTTTCTCTTTACCTTTGTAGGCATTTGCCATATCTTGCATTATATTTACAATCTATCGCGCTTTGAAATGGTCTTCTGAAAGCATTGAAATCTTGCAACGCCAGATAACAATCACCAGACATCTGGTCTCAATTAAGGAGATATACTTCGAAGGTAACAGCCCCGAAGCTCCTTTACTAAAGAAACTTAGAATCTACACGCGACTACGACAATTGGTGGCGCTGTACACAATAACTTACGCAGTGATCATCACAATTGGCTCTTTTCTTTCACAGTACACGTGGGTCAGAACGATAATATTTGAAATACCAGAGGTTTTAGTTTACATTGCACTTGGATTTATATTTTATCTGCGAGATTTTAGTCGGTACGAGACCGCAAGCTTAGAACTATTTCAAGATAACACTGTTGTAATGTTGTTACCAAGTCCAAATCATAAATGGCCTCAAAAACAAACTTTAATGCTTGGCCATGCAATTAATATGCCACGAGCAAACACTGACTTAAACACGCAGAAAGATGTTCTACCGGCCCCTTCACCGGTTTAAGAGTTAATATGAGTTGTAACTCAAACACACAGAAAGACTTTCTACTGGTCCCTTCACCTGTTTAAGAGTTAATCATCGTTATCTACCAGTTCCTTTACAATATTTGAACTTAAGAAATCTGAAAATGTAATATGAGAACAATTCAAAAACAAACAAAAAACGTTCTACCATTCAATTTACAATGTTTAAATTAAAAAAAATCTTAAAGAAATCTCAAGTCTTGGCA
Organism: Antedon bifida; assembly: GCF_963402885.1. Lineage (NCBI taxonomy): Eukaryota > Metazoa > Echinodermata > Crinoidea > Comatulida > Antedonidae > Antedon > Antedon bifida. The sequence goes on along the minus strand of NC_136228.1, from coordinate 332,549 downwards.
AACAATATAACATTAGCACAGAAAAACAAAGTATTAAACTCTATGGTATTATCACATTTTTGAAAAGGATTTTTTAACAATAACAGTGATTAAAACTTAATATATGCTTTTATTTCAACTTTTAATAATACAAAAAGCATGTACAGTATAGAGAACAGTATAATAATACAGAATAAAATAAAAGTTAAAACAGATTAAATAATAATTAATATAGAAAGAAATTTGATGAATGAGTGTAACTTCAGAAATTGATTTCTGAATGTAAATTAACATTGTTTTAATGTCCTAAGCTTGGTTCCCACTAGGACGCAATGCAAGGCAGTAACGCAAGCGTGTGATTCGTCAAATCGGTTGCGTCTATGTCCTTGCGTTGCCTCTTAGTGGGAACCAAGCTTTACCTTGACCATTGGTAATCAAGGTTGATTATTTTTGTTGTTTTAGCGTTCTTTCCAAATTAATTTTCTTTTTTAAACTGCAAAGAGTAAACACGAGACTGACATTTTGTACTTTTGTAAATATGCAAATGTAATATTTGTAAATATTTTAGCAAAAATTGTATGCATTTCTATCACATTATTTTAAGATTCCTAAAAACAATTGCATTATATGTTAATATACCCTGTTTCCACCGTCTAACAAGTTCTATTGGATGGATAATTATCAGATCTTTGGATCATTTTGGGTGGCAGAAACTGCAACCAAAAATAAATATTATTCAAATAATGAACTTTTATTAGTGTAATGGTACAAATAATGGCATGAGGTGAAAGATGAAAGGTTATATTTCAACAAGGCGCAGTACTATTGAACGACCGTTCAATAGTTCGTACCATTGCATGCCATGTGACTCACAATCATACTATCAAATGATAGGAATTTATTTAGGTTTTATATAAAAATAAATATATAAAAGGATTGTAATTTAGGTATATCATAGTTTATTTCCCAAATAATAACAACTTTTAAGCAATAACTTAGTATATCCTGAAAAAAAGGTTTCTCACAGCACAGTAATTCAGTAAAATTAGTAATCTAAATTTACAATTTTTACAAATAAGGTAACTGTATATTTCTTTAGTGGTGTCAAATTTCATATGTAATATGCAATTCAATTAACATTGCCTACTTAGCACTATTCGGCATTAGAAAGTACATATTCACACAAATAATTTCTTGTGTGTATGAATGTTTAATATTATTTTTTTGTGGTAGTCATTGCTACTATGGTATTACACTGTAGCAGCAATAGACAAACATGCCAAGTCAATGCAAACACCCTTTGATATGTGTATTCACCTACACATAACTTCTTCTCTATTTTCTACCCAAACGTTCATATATTGTGTTGTTTATATCAATTTTTATACCAAGCGCAATTGGTATATTAAAACATAATAAGGAGTAATTTAAAAACTCTTGTAAAAACATGTGCAATCTTAAATAAATATATTATTGTATGTTGGTATTATAAATGTGTACATTTGTATTGTGTTACTTCAATTGTCTTTCAAGGTTAACATTGCTAAGTGCTAAGACGAATGAGAAGAATATTATTATAATTTTGACTCATTTTGCCAACCTACCTTAGAAGTCTCTCATGTACTACTTCCCTAACCAGAACTTATTATTTTGACTCGTTGGCCAACCAACCAACCTACAGTACCTGCCAACCAACCTATTAACATACCTATCAACGTACCTACCTACCTAACTAAGCCTCTCATGTACTACTTCCCTAATCAGAACTTTTTGACTTTTTATGGCTCCTTAAGCTTGGTTCCCACTAGGATGCAACACAAGGACGTAAGTGCAACGCAACCAAATTGACCATTGACCATCGACAGTTTGGATAATCCATCGCTTGTGATTGGTCAAGTTATTTACACTTACGTTCCTGCATTACGTCCTAAACATTTATTTAACATTTATTTACTTCCTTTTAAGATAAAACAATAATGGAATAAATAAGAAATAACAAATAATAATAAATCTTGGGGGGGGGGGGGGGAGGGAGGAAGGAAGAAGGCAGTCCAAGTGGGAACCAAGCTTTAATTTCAAATCAAGATAGTCTCTGCTATGTAGTCATCGTATAATTTTACATTCATATTAAACATAGGCCCCTACAATCCTTATTATGCCTGTGATGTGAATAACATTAAATACAGAATTCTACGTTAGACTATTATATCATTTAGTAAGGATTCAGACCTCTTTATAAGTACATTCATAATATATCACATATGCAAAGTATCCTAAGACATACTACACTTAGCTGTGAACTTGATTTTAATTTGTTTAGAAAACGAAGTAATTTTTACATTTTAAAACATCACATGCATTTACGATTGCATCTAACAAGATTAGTAATTTAACATCACACCAAATGCAAGTGATGAATAAATTTAGCATTTCTTAGTTTGTTGTAATGCAAGCTGTTTGTGTAAAATGTTGTGTAGATCTTAAAAGCAGTGTTATTAATATTCAAGACACTTTTTAATCAGAACACTTGGAACATGGAGGTTTATTTGTTACCTCAATGGTTGAAGCTCCAAAACATGAGAGACAAGAATTTCAAGAGAAAAAACAACCATCAACAAATGCCAATCTGTAGGTCATTGAAGACTTGGCTATCAAACTATCAATTCAATTTATTTATTTTCCAGAAAGACATATATAATATGGACCAGAGATTCCAAAATAAATATTGAATTGAATACAAAATATACATTGAATAAAGTTAAGATGACTATAGCGAGGCATTTAATAAAAAGGCAAACTGCCTTAAAATGTAAATGTGACATGTTTCGAGAAACTATTCTCATCATCAGAACAGTAAACAACGCCTAGAGTGCTTATATACCAATAGGACATGTTGTATGTAAATAAGTAAGTAATTAGGATTATTGAATTGAAATCACTGTAAAGTACTCTCCTGGTTCTGAACAATAAAAAAAAACAACAACAACAAGTAAACTTGAAATCTGTATGTTTGAAATAGGTATGATGAATCTAAATATTGCAAGCATATCAGTGGAGTCACTATCAATGTGGAATTGGGGGATTGAGAAAAATATGCACTCCTACATAGGGTTTAATGTCACAAAATATTCACCTCTATTTGTAACCAGACACAGGTATATCCAGTTTTTTGGTTTTCACATTTTGAAATAAAATTATTTATTGACCAACCACCGGCATAATGTAGCATAACATGTATGTACATTATCGTTTTTATGTCATATTCACTGTAATAAAATGCTTTATAAATGCTAATTTTACAAATCATTGATGATGTTGTATTACTTTTATAATCAAATTATAATTTCCTTCTGCATCCAATTTATAAACCTAATCTTGCGTTTGTTATTGCTATTGAATGGATGACGTAATTACCAAGAAAAAATATTGAGTTTGCTGAAGCAGTACTATTGTGAAAGCTATCGCTAAAGCTCTGTCTACACTATCAAACAAACAAAAATGTGATGTGTCCATGGACATGATGATGTCATATCACTACCATATTTGGGAATATCACCACCTTATTTGGGTACACTTTTTTTTGTCAAACTAGTTTGATAGTGTAGACAGAACTTAAGAAGTACACATTAATGGAAGCCAGTTTGGTTGTATCAACATTCAGTGAAAATGTTATTTATTTTAAAAACAAGATTCCTCAGAGAAATGGATAAGTTAAGAATATACTTACAGAAAATGTTGTCTGATGTTGTTACTAAGCAACAGGTCAAATATTGCGCAATAATGCTTCTTCTATGACCTTTATGGTCAACGTCTCTGGTTGCAATGCATGCTGGGTGAGAGTGAACGGTCCATGCTCCGTGCGGATTAGGTGGGTCATATGAGCACTAGTACCTAAAGCTAAAGAGGAAAATATTTCCAAACATTATTTTCCTCTTTGAAAAATGAAACATATTCCAGTCTAAATTCAATAAGAGTTTGAAACAAATTTGGCTAATTAGTGAAGCTGGTATAAAAATACTTAAATATAAATGGTAATTTAAATAACAAAGGTGCATATTTCCAAAACATCATTTTCCTGTTCGTCTATTTAGATTCTTCGAAAAACGAAACTTAACCAAGCAGTTTGAAACAAATTTGGACAATTAGTGACGCTGTGGTATAAATATACCAAGGTAAATTTTTCGGATTTGTTTAATTTTAAACCAAGTAAAAAGGAAATCATATTTAAATATTATAGTAATATTAACCAATTCAATATTGATATCATCACGTCAATAGAATGTCAACAAAATTTAAATTAAACATAAAAAAGAAAGAATGTCAAAATATCATTCTTTTAGCCTACTGTAAGTATAACATACATTACATACACTCATTTTAACTGCAGGATACAAATCTTATACAATAATACAAAATTTATAATATTTAAATTTTTTTCTTTAACATTTTGAAAAGCATCTTGTTTGATAATAATTTTCTATTATAAAATGTAGATTTTAAAATGTACTTCTGGCAATATGCGAAAACATAAATATTTTTAGAAATTTATCTTATACATATTTTTAATGTTTCAAGTAAAATTCATTTTGTAATCGTAAAACTCATTTTGTTATCTCAAATGTTTCAATAGAGCACAATTAATTGATTAATCCATCATTAGAATTTAATTTATCTGCTAAGGTTAAAAATGGCAACTAATATTTCATATAAAAATAATTTTACATAATATTAATTACTTATAGACGAAAAGAAAATGGCTACTCTATCAATCAAACCTACATTTCCCAAGATCGTGAATTAAACTTCTGACATAAAAGCCGCCACCGCAATGAAGAGCTGAAAAGAGGTAATAAAGCGAGATAATCATAACAAAATACTATGGACAATTTGATGTATAGTAAATATTAATTATAAGGGCCACAAAGGGTGCTTTCTTAACAAAGAAATGTTGAATTTGCAGAGGAGAAACTAGTTCGCCAAAAGCGTAAATAATCTCAAAGAACAGCAACACTCTGAATTAGTATTCTTACATAATCTCCATGGAGGTAAAAATATTATTGTTTTTTTTTTTATTTTTACCTCCATGGGAGAACTAAGATTTATTATTAAGGAGAGTGTATTTTTTATGTTTTAAGTTGACTGTACTCTTGTAAATATATAAACTTATTTTAATTACCATAAATGTACAATATTGAATAATTAGTAATTTTTAATCTTTTATCAGAGAATTGTGTTGTTTTTATGTTGTTATAGTGCTTTTCTGTGTTGGTGCAATTTTCTGTGTATTTTTACATTTTATTTATATAGTTGTATGATGATATGTCAGTTTTTCAAAACAAATTTCTGTTAATTTCTTTTTAATGGACAAAATAAAGATACTATTACTACTATTATTATTATCAATATTTCTTTATGGTGAAATTTACAAAAAGTACTTTAAACAGAGGGGTTGAAATTGTAGGTTATATTATACTATTTCAATCAAACCTTTTGTTGTTGGATATATGTATCCCTGAGTCATTTACACTAAACTTGTATAGTCTGTACGTTAAAACGGAAATTTCTAATTTCATTTAAGTCACTTGGGTAATTGAAAGGAAAATCCAATTAGCAATAAACATACATGATTAAATTATGGATCATAAAGGTAATTTTTGCTGCAATAAATGACGGTAATATGCAACTTACTAAGGTTGAAATGAGGTGAAGTGAACTGTGTACACTCTAAGCTGTGAACTGTGACAAGTCTGGCTGGCTTAGGATCTACATGCTGCCCTCTATGTGCAAGATCAGACATCCTCTTTCCATTTATTTTAAGAGCTGAGTAACTGAAATACAAATATATTTACATAAATGTTTACACTTAGTTAAGTGGTTAAGGCAGAGGCACTGCAAACCCCAACCATAATATCAGTACTTTACTTGACCATTGTTCATGTGGTTGAGCACCGTTTGGAAGAAGCTCGACATGAAGAAACCCACAGGGTAAATGAAAGCTATTGTATGTGGTATTCATCTACAGTTCTTTGTATGTATAAAGATATCATCAAATCCGGCATGAAGTGCTTTGATCAAAGTGTTACTGTATATAAGATCGTTCAATACACCTCCTTCCCCCACTATGAAAAACATTTATTTTGCAGAAATTGTTAGTAATATCATGGAGGAAATATACATATATATCGTATATTTCCTCCATGGTAATATCATGTCAACTACTTACATTGGTGGAACTTGTAAAATATTGCCTCTAAATGTCTCCAACGCTTTTTCCAAATCTTCTCTACTTACATGACCTAGAAAAAATCATAAGATTATATTACATATTTTTAATTTCATACACATCCAACAGCGAGCACAAACTCGTCCAATTACAAGATGGAGGATAAAATATTTTAAAATTGATCATGTTTATAAACTAAGTCTCATTTGAGGCTTAGGGAGTGGAGTTGAAAGAGTTGTGAGCTACAACCCATTCCAGGCACTAGGTCAGGATTGAACCCTGGACCTTGGGATTGGAAGGCAATTAACCACCAAGCTACAGCTCCACTACACTATTATGTTATACAATATTATATAATACAATATTGAACTAACAAAAAAATACTGTATTTGAAAACATTCAACAGTTTTTTTATTAGCTTACAATATGAATGAGAACACACAACTGTTCCTGTAGAATCATAAGTATTTGTTGCAGACCCTAAGCAACCAATTGCGTCATATTTCTGAAAATATAACAAAACATAACCGGATACATAATGCAAATTCATCACTGAAAAAAGCCCGCACATATTCATAGAGTGCATGACCTAGCTGTTAAAGTACAGTTGCATTTTACTTTAGTCTATCTCCTTCCTATGTTATTAACCATTATTGTTTTATGATACAAAAGAAAATAAATTTTAATTGAATAGCCAATCGGGTTTCTTTATTATTTTATTTCAAACCAACACAGCACCAATAACAGATTGAGAATACAATATAAAACACAATGTGTATAAAATCAACAGGGGTCAATACGTTTTAACAACTACGGCCAATCGCTGTTCAAGGAAACCCATATTAATTATATAACGGGGTAACTCACAAAAACACAAAACGTGTTTTATTAATGTAATGGAAAATGGATGGAAACTTACCTTATTCCCTTTAAGAACTTGTGTTAGATTTTTCGTTGCTAAACCAATTCCAAGAACCAAAACGCCCTCTGCATTTTTATCCAGCGTTCCACCATGACCTATTTTGAATTGTCTTCTAACACTAATAGGTAATGCTTCACTGATTTCTGTTAATTAATACAGTAAATGTAAATTAATACAGACATATGGTTTGCCTGTGCAAAAATATCAATGAATGGGATTTCTACCCCTGTTTACCTTCACGTTTCAATCAGCAACCCAGTGGTGTAACGCATTGGGGCTGCTCATGCTCTTGGTTTGGGCCCTCTGGGTTTTAACCAGTGTCCCAGCGAGAGCGATCATAGCCACGCCATTGTAACCTGAACACCCCTCACAAAAGCAGCAATTACACCATGGATGGTGGGCACAGCACTTTGACAGATAAATCGTTAATCCCTAGGGCTAGGATATGTCTACTACTACTAGTTATATAGCTTTATTAGATTATAATAAGCAGGCTGTGTCACAGAGATAGGTCTGAGACAATTTTTAATTTAGGCGCCTAGGCCTAGTACTTAGTTAGTAGTGGCCTAGGCCTATATAAAAATAATAAAAACTGTTTTCTGTAGAAAAATATAGCCTAGATTCGTCATAAAACATGTAAATTAGTAAATTTATGTATTTATTATTAAATAACATTATGCTTCAAGTGAAAAATGGGAATCAACGTACTGTTCGCCCGTTGCGCTAGGCTAGTAGGATACATCTTATGACGCCATATCATGCCTACCGTTTACAGACAGGTTTGCTTGTCATAACATTATTCTAGAGACCCGTGTGGTAAGGCCTAGGATTAACTGATGTTTTGAAATTGCATAGCTTTGTTCAAAAACAGTCTTACCATTGAATAGTTTAATTTTAATGTTATTCAATAAGTCACTGCATGTGACTCCTGGGGGTTTATTAACTGCAATGAGCCCATTTAAATTCAACAATCTCCTCCTCATAATACTCTCAGCTAGGCCGCCATGTGCGTTTCGCACAAATCATCATATCGCGTCACAAAAACTTATAGGACACCCTCAGCCTCGTTTTAAAGTTAGCATAGCCTTTCGAGGACAGGCGGAATTCATATTGAGAGAGATGATACAGTACTAATTTCACACTCGTACATTGCTATACAGTACCAATTTCTTATTTTTCGTTAAAAAAATTATTATTTACTTCACTATTTGGCTGGCCATTTTATTTAGAGGTCACCTTCCGTTCACTTTCATTCGCTCATATTGGTTTAGTAGGGCTACACCCAAAAGGGGTCAAATAAGTTCAAATTGTGATATATTATATATAGATATTGATGTATAGGCCTATAGTGTATTATATGAGATGAATATTAAGTATAACATCTGCAAATATACACGCATGCAATATGTGGTTATCTTTTACAAAATGATAAACACAATTTGAGGTTCTTAACAGTCTGTTAATTCTCACGGTTACACCTCCGGGGCGGTGGTTGTTTATCTAGAATGTAGATAGGGCCTAGCGTCGATTGCATGTTACACACATGTTTTTATCGCAAATAGCGAGCGCGACGCATGATGGGAAGGGTTTGGGAGCAAACGTCATGACGCGTACGTACGTGATTTGTTGTTTGTCCGTACGCGTCGTGCACGGTATCTTCGTAAATATCATTTTGAGACAAAAAGCCTCGTACTATAGAGGGCGCGAATCCGCATAGTTACTATAAACATCGTGTTCAATGGAGCGTGAAGAGCGAGTCGTGAGGATTGTTTATCATTTTTAGATCGAGGTATACCCGTAGTAAATGGCTTACCATGGTTTATATAAATTAATTTAAACAAAGTTACATTAGTTTTTCACTTTATATATGTTTAATAAACTGGTTATTAAAAGAAAATTTCGCATAAAATTGGTTTTCGTATTATTTTGTAGTGTTTTACTTGTGAAGTATTTAAGCGACCCTGGACAAACAGCGCCACCACGAAATCGAGGTAGCGCTAAATATGAACTCGGAAAATCGTCTGCCACACAAAAAATATTGCGTATTGAAAATCAGGGACTTCGCCAGCCATCTAGGCCAAGGTCATACTGTATTTCAATAAAAAATCAGATTTCCGTATCGGCTTAATTTTACGCAATCGGTCAATGACATACCAATAAATTTACACTCACTAGGCCTATTCTGACGTTCTTTACTGTACTGATTTAGTGTATTTTGTGTATCAATGTAAGTAAACTGTCAAAATGTTGTCTCTTCACTCTAGTTCAATGTTGTGGCTTTGTAGATTGTGTGGCAATAAATTTAGAAATTCCGAAAAAAAATGTAAGATTGCAAATCTTAGGCCAGACATTTCACACCACAATAACTTAGACACTAATATTAGTAGCATTCATCCCCAGTTTGTTTGCACTACATGCGAGTCAAAGGCATACAAATTTCAACCGATAAACACATACAACTGGACAGAACACACAACAGAGTCATGTTTGTCATGTTATTTATTTACAAATATTAAAAACAAAGGCTTAAAAAGAAAACACACAACTTTCCAAAGAAACAACAATGGTACATTTTCATCTACTAATACGAATTTGCCATCATTACCCAGTCAATTTAAATTAAAAGATGCTTCCAAAGATTGGTTTATGTGTGCCATTTGTAAACATGTTATGTCTTTGTCCATGTCTGAAACTAAATGTGGCCACACATTCTGTGCACACTGTTTGTCGCAATTATTTAGTACCCTTAAATGTGATGTAATTCCTTGTATAAAATGTTCTTGTCCTGTAAATGTGTTTGACGTCACAAAGGCATCTGAATTGAGTAAACAGTCACTATTGGGTGTAGAACTGACTTGTAAAAAATGCTCAGACACATTGCTATATCATCAATGTGATAGTCATGAATGTACATCCAAGTGCCAACAAAAGGTGAAGAAAATACAGAAAGCAGTAACTGAAATCAACAGTGAAATTAATGAGGTCATACCAGATGAACTTCACAAATTAGCACATAATGTCTTGCACAAATCCCTAAAAAAGAATAAAGAACTGAACTTGATGACAAAGGGCAGAGTAAGTACTTTTAAATTACATTAATCCAAACTATTAATAATACATAGAGCATGTATTTAAATACTTTTTTAATATCTAATGCATATTATTATTTTTGTACATTTTTTAGTAAATCATACAGCAGGTTTCTTTAATTTTGCAGCCATTGAAAGTCAGTGTTATACAGACATCCAACAAGACACAAGGTATTTGTAAAAAAACTATTACCAGAAGGTCTGCAGAATTTCAACGGTTGGAGAAAAGCATACATGGTGGCGTGAAGCAAAGCCCAACACAACAAACACAGCCTGATGTAGATGTAGGTCTCGCATTAAAGACTGATTGTGATCTTGGTTGGCAGCAGTTTCGTAAACTGAGGAGGTAAATAACAATTTTTAAATATATATAAATATTTCATTCAAGAAAAATAATCAATACAAAGCAGACTACATACAAATTGTAGTTCATTTTATAGAAACAAAAGCAGCATATAGTGATATGAAACCTTTATTACTAACTGTACTATCAATACTTTTACAGGTATCTTCCACCAGGAACACTTTCCTCTGAACGTAAAATGCGTTCCATGCAGAATTTGATAGTGCAGGATTATGTACATGGAGAAATGGTGAAACTAGTGTTCAAAAATGAAACTGCCAGTGGGGAGAATGGTTTTGAGGAAATTGAAGCACCAGTAGTAAGGATCAAAAACATACAATCTTTTGTATTCTCTTACTTGGAGAGTCATTACCAGTAAGTTTAATTTTTAATATAAATGCTAAAGTTTATTAGCAAAACATAAACATTTTCCAAGAATTCATTTTTATAATTTGTTTGTTTTAGATTAGGGAACATTAAACCAAATGATGGAGAAATTTTCCTAAAATTTGGTGGCGACAAAGGTGGCGGCTCTACCAAATTTGAGATCCAGATTTGTAGCATAGATAAGCCCAATGCACTGAAGAACATATTGGTGGTTTTGATGTTTAATGCACCAGATTATACAGTGAATCTGGCAAGGACTCTGCCATTAATAGTCAAAGAAATAACAGACTTGCATGGACAAGTTTGGAGGTAAGAATGAACTATTTTATGTAATACATTTTTTATTCGAATGAAGAAACTCTTACCCTTTTAATTTTGATAAATTCTTATTCTTCATCATAGGGGGTACAATATCAGACTGTTCTTTTTCGGCGATTATGACTTCCTTGTGCGGATATATGGCCTTCTTTCACCTAATGGTAAGTAAAAACAAATATATACATGTTACAGAGAGTTTAAATTAAATAGTATTCCTACAGTTTGTAGATTGTTCTTTATTGACTTTATTTCTTAGGCCGATATGGTTGTTTGTTTTGCCACGCCACCAAAGACCACATGAACAGTGGCATTAGCAAGGAAGACAGAAACATGATGTCACTCCGGGAGGACTATAAGCAATTTGTTGCCCATGGCTCTCATGAAGAAACTAGCAAAGACATATCAAGAAATGTTGTTCGAGAGCCAATGGTAAACATTGATATTGACCATGTAAGTTTTAAATAAAACTATATTACCAAAAAATACGCAATACAAGGCATTTTAACTGCAATGCATTATTCTAATCCATTTTAATTAAATTGTTTTACAGGTTTCAATTCCTTGCCTGCATATTTCGCTAGGAGTATTCAAGAAATTGTACGACCTATTAGAATCGGATGCCCATAACTTGGACCGAAAAATATATAAACTCAGGTAACATTACATACTTTTAAAAAATCAATATACTAGAAAGAAGCCCATTTTGTATTTTAAGTTGTATTATTTTTTAAAATTCAGACAATCAAATCCATCAGAAGAACTGAACAACTTTGAAATTACAATTGCAAAGAAAACAGCTCTAAATGAAGCCTGCAGAGAAAAAATAAACAAACTGCAGATCGACATTTCCAACATGGAAGACAACATGCCCATCTCGCAATTACTAAAGTCAACAGCATTGACAACAAAATTGCAAGCAATTAGAGAACTTGTAAGTAATAAAATGAAACCACATACATTGCAGAAACAGGCACAGGGAGGGTGCCACAAACTCATTAGGTATTCACTGCTCTCGAAATATGACAATCTGCAAATACAAATAAAACTAATAAACAATGATTAATGATTAAATTTGCATACTCTCTCATACTATATATGGTATTGTTAATAAAGATTATTTTAATTTAATTAATTCTATATGCAATGTTGACAGATTGTTTGTTAAATTTCATAGGAAAAATCAATAGAGAAAGATGATTTTAAGGTGGGTGCTGGGCCATTAACTGCAGCAATGGACAATGTGCTGAAGAAGCATAAAGTCGACAGGCAAGCATATCATGGAAAAGCCTTTATCGGCAATCATGTTCATAAATGTTGCAAGGTAGACTGAGCACATTCCATAATAAAATTATAGTAGACTAATAAAATGCTTTTTAGTTTTTTTTGCCCGGTTGTTTACTAACTGTGAAATGTTTGCTCCTAAATACAGATAAACATCATATCACATTTGATCGCCGCATGCCAGTCAACTTTTGACGAGCAGTCAATGGACCTGCCTATAGGTATTGCTAAGGATCTGCAACTTGAATTAGATACCATGAAGGACAAATACATTCCGTTGTTTAGCAAATATTCAATTGTGGAGCAGAAGATTAACCATACCAGATCGCTTACTACTGAGGAAATCAAAGAAATTGGTAGGTATACAGTTTATTAAAAACAATGGTTACTAATTTATAAATGACGATAACAAAATCATAAACAACATACTATTTTTATTATGCTGTAGACAACAACATCCATGATTTTGTCGGAGAGTTCCGGAAGTATGGCCACAGCATCACTCCAAAAATGCACATGCTTGAGAAGCATGTGGTACCAACATTAAAGAGGTGGCAGATTGGTTTGGGGTTGCTTAGCGAACAAGGCGGTGAACAGATACATGCTGCATTTAATAGACAAGCAAGAAGCGTATATGGTGTGCAGTCCGAAATGAGGAAGATGATTTCCATTATGCGGAATCATCTTACGTTGACGAGTCCACAAATCAATAGCAAGGTTGTCAAGCCTAAAAAAAGATTGAGGAAAGATTGTGAGCAAAAGTTATTTTCAAAATTTGTAATTAATGGAAAAAACATAATAATTGAAATATGTAGCTTGTATATTATTTGTAAAAACTTATATTTATATATTTATTTTCAGGTACAAACTCAGTTGAAGAATGAGGTGGTCGGATTATAATGCATATTAACTTGACAACGGTTAATTTTCTATGTTGTAAAATTTAATTCATTGCATATGATATGATGAAACAAAAATCTTTCCTACGCCAGATATCAAGTTGATTATAGTTAAAAAAATGGAATCATTGCGCATTACCATATACAACTACAACTTAACTATGTATAAAATTGTCATTGTAAATAGAAATATCAACCAGTCTAAAAAAAAACGACATATGTTGTTTTTATTGTTGGTAATTCAATCAGCTAATGTATCCACATTATTTTGCTCATTATTTTGTTTATATACTATTATTACTAGCCTATGCCTAAAACTCAGTAGGCCTAGGCTATATTTAACATTAGTATTGATTATATTGAGTCATCATTTGACTAAGTAGAAGTATACCTAACCTGTATTCAATATTTGTATATCCTGATCCTGTATATTTAAGCCAGAGAGAGGAGGCTACTATCTCTCTAGCTTGGCCTAGCTAGGCCTATTTTTACTATTTAGTAGGCTAGCCGGCTAGCCTAGGCCTACTACTAGACACTAAGTTCTAACAGGCCTAGGTCTAATAAAATGTTGAATTACGAACAACCATTTCTTATTCATTTCAATTGTGTTTACTAGCGGTAATAGTCCCACCAATTAAGATACCCCTACTGTACTCTATGCTACCAACACGTCCTACGCCATGCGAGTTCAACTTCAACACGTGTATTTCACCCACATGTTCAAACTCGTATTGCAAAAATACTAACCGATACGGAACCCTAATTTTTTATATACTTGTTTGATAATAGTTAAACATTCTAGAAATAGAATGTGTATATAAATAACGCCTTTATTACATTACCTGCCGAAATAACAAAAATCATCAAAATTTTGGTGAAAATAACAGAAAAAATAAAGACTGATTTTCATTCTTCGTTTACTTCCATACATCGTGAACAGATTCGGCAAATTATTTTTTTGGGCGGTTCAGTGATTACCTCATAACGTTTCTCATGAATATTCAGTTGATTTTATTTATCTAAGGCACATCATTGGTCATTTAAAGTACGGTTACAGCCCAACGCCAATCAAGCGTGTTTTGACCCTTTAAATGTAGAGGGCGCACTCTATACATAGCGCGCCCTCTCTAATAATCAGCTTTTTGTCCATTACGGAGATACCGTGCGTGACGTTTTGGTCCCAAGCCCTTCCCATCATGCATTGTGCAATGACGTTCCTGGGAAATCAAGCTATTTGCGATAAACCATTGCGTGACTATTTAGTTGTTTTGCTAATATTAATTATCCAAATATATCAGGTACATCGGCTGTGTAAATGTTAACAATATTAATTGTGTATGCTATATGGAAGACAGGCGTACATTTTGCAAAATCCTTAATAATACAACTAGGTAAATAGTACCTCCAAATTAATTAATATCATTAATATGATCACTAATTTAGGACGAAAATGAATAATACTATCAATAAAATGATATACATACAATACAAAATATAACATGTGTGCAATAAATTAAAGTTAATGGCGAAATGTTTTTGTTTTTTTATCTTAATTACCTTGCAGGATTATTAGCGGTGTTAACAAACAATAGCTTTAGTCACGTGATGATATTAAAGTTCCATATAAAGAGAGAGAAAGGCAGAGGAAGACATTTCACAAGACTCGAACTGAGTTATATATTCGTTACAGCATCTCATTCTAAGTGACAAAGAGTAAGTTGTGTTGTTTTTTAGATTTAGGTTCAGTAATTTTATTGTAGCTCTTAAGCTTGGTTCCCACTAGAAACACAACGCAAGGACGTACGCGCAACGCAAGCGAGTTGACCAATGACAAGCCACCGATTAGTCAAATCACTTACGCTGCGTTGCGTTCTTGCGTTCACGTCTCTAGTGGGACCCAAGCTTTACACTAAACAGTATATGATAAGTGAGTTTTCAAAAATCACCCGATTAATATTCACTCTTAAGGTAAGATCATGCTTAGTAAGCTAATGAAAAAAAAAACTTTTTTTCCCTCCAGCGACTTTAAAAATCAAAATGCAACGATTTCTATTGCTGCTTGCATGTGTTGTTGCTGCAAATGCGCTCGCTCCTTTGCACAAAGCTAAGGAAAGGATACAGGGACAGTACATTGTTGTACTTAAGGTTTGTGATCGTTTTGTTCACTCGATTCTCAGTGTTGTAGATTCACATGTGATGCCTGTATCGCGGAAGATTAAGGTTTATGATATATGTGTTATGTGTTAATTTTACTCGTGAAGCTGTATCATGAAATTTGTCAGGCCAACTGGTCAAATTTAGACAGGAAACCGACTAGGAATCGGATATTAATTCAACACAGTTAGTAGGCCTCTGTACTAATGGTTAATATTAAGGGTTGGTTGTCTATATTTAGAATAATACAGTAATTGGTATCTTAACATTCGGAAGAGTGTAGTATATTGCTATTGTTTTTGTTCCGAGTATATGGCCAAGTATTACTTGAATAAGCATGTATTACACTTTTTAAATAGGATGATGTTGACGTGGACTCAGAAGTGACTGGTATCGGAGCAATCAGTGGAAGTGTCAATATCAAGAATATATTCCGCACGGTAGCCAATGGATTCTCCGCCATATTGGACGACCAAGCACTTCTACAGGTTAGTGGTAGTACTCAAAGCTTGGTTCCCACTAGCGATGCAACGTAACGCAACCTACGCAACGTAACAAAAATGCCCTTCCAATAATTGTGTTTGCCCCCGCCTGCGTGAAATCAAACGCGCGATGTTTGCAGCACTGTTGCGTCATCGGTTCCAACTTGTAATTACGCAATACAGAATGTCGTTTAAAATGGAACGAAAGCTGTTTAGCCACACATCCTTTCTGCCGATCGACAGAGTTTCCTGTTGCTACTTTCGAGCCGGCATGCCAAATGAATAAAATGAAATAAAAAAATGCTCTCTGTATTTATTTTTATATATTTAACTCCAGATCCGAAATCTAGCCTCCGTATCATACGTTGAAGAAGACGGCATCGTACGAACCACAGACGTCGGCTCCTGGGGTATTGACCGTGTCAACCAGAGATACCTTCCACTTGATGGCGATATCGACTACAAAAGTAAGGCTAATTCATTGTTTGCTATAAATAAATTCGTGTCTCAATGTTCCGCGTCGTGAAAACGCAGTCGATATTTGACGCGCAAAATAACGCGCGAACCTGAACGCCCAGAGCCGGACGACCGGAGCAGGTGTGAAAAAACCCCTATCCTATCATGTCGACTGTGAATTACCTTTCTGTTAAAATATCTTACATTTCAAATTATTCTGAGACCAATACCAATCAAAACACTAAATATTATTCTATTCATTTCAGCCGGTGACGGCAAGAACGCACATGCTTATATAATCGATACAGGTATAAACCCGAATCACGCAGACTTTGGTAAAAGAGCTGTACAGGATTATGGAAATGTAAGTATAGCCCATCCACAACACAACAACATGTATAGGCCCTACCAATCTTTACATTTATGGTATTTTAAACACCATCGTTAAACTAAACTGGTTATCCGTCTAACTAACCAATTAAGCACCACCGTTAAACTAAACTAAACTGGTTAACCGTTTAACTAAAAATAAAATCAAACTAAACTAAATTGGTTATCCGTTTAACTAAAACCACTTAAGCACCATCGTTAAAATAAACTAAACTGGTTATCCGTTTAACTACAAATAAAACCAAACTAAACTAAACTGGTTATCCGTTTAACTAAAAATAAAATCAAACTAAACTAAACTGGTTATCCGTTTAACTAAAAATAAAATCAAACTAAACTAAACTGGTTATCCGTTGAACTAAAAATAAAATCAAACTAAACTAAATTGGTTATCCGTTTAACTAAAACCACTTAACACCATCCGTTTAAGATAAAATAAGAAAGTAAGATAATAATAAGATTTATAAAGCGCACATATCCACAAAAGTGCTCAAGGCACTAACTAAAACCACTTAAACACCATCGTTAAACTAAATTAAACTGGTTATCCGTTTACCTAAACCACTTAATAATAAATAATAACTATAAATAAAATAAACTTAATTAGTATATAGTTAGGCATATCTCTATTAGTTTTCTTTACATAGACTGTTTTCATTTATAAAAAAATATTGGTAATGTAAAAATGCACATTTAAAATGTTTTTGTAGGAAGATTGTAACGGTCATGGCACTCATTGTGCTGGGACCATTGGAAGCTCTACCTACGGTGTAGCAACTGGTGTAACAATCCATGGTGTACAGGTACTTGGATGCCTAGGCTCTGGATCGTGGTCTGAAGTCATCGCAGGTAAAAATCTTCGACATTTCACTCATCTCACATTTTTCATGATCATATTCAATTATATAAACCCTTAGAATAATCATTAAAACCAGTCAGTTTCATGTTTGACTTGAAATGTATGTTGTGGTTGATAGGTTGCGATTATGTCAGTGAAAACGCCAAGAAACCGGCTGTAGCATCCCTGTCACTTGGTGGTGGAAAATCTCCGACTGTCGATGCCGCAATCAAGCGAATGGTTGATGCCGGAATCACCGTCGTGGTAGCTGCTGGTAATGACAATAGTGACGCTTGTGGCTATTCTCCAGCTGGATCTCCAGAGGTTATTGTTAATTATATTTAACACCTTTCCATAATACCCCAAACCGAAGTCAAGATAAACAATATCGCACATAATTTATAATAAGATGATACACACCGACGAATATAAGTTGTAGTTCTTTATAGCTCCACCTTCAAACACATTTACCGTCTAACAGTTTAAAACCGTTAAAATGAAATTGTTTTATTTTGTCTTTCTGTTGCTAACAATACGTTTGACAAGAAAGAAACAGTAAAATAATAAGTATAACTTAGACATGTTGTTAATTATCAACTCTTTCCAATTAAACAGGCTATTACAGTTGGTGCCACTGAGAAGACCGATGTTCGTTCCTATTTCTCTAACTATGGAGAATGTGTCAACATATTTGCACCTGGAACTGATATCACCTCTACCTGGTATACCTCTAAACGAGCTACCAACACCATCAGTGGTACATCAATGGCGTGTCCCCACGTTGCAGGTACGTCACACAATCAATGAAATTAGTAACTCAGACAGCGTCGTACGAGTCGTCTCATCTCGTCGGAAAAAGAGTTAAACCATGTTTAATGTTCTCCCGACGACCTAAAAATACTACCCGACGCTAGAAAGACGACAGGTCTCGTCGGGATTCAATTCAGACAGCACCGACGAGTCAAGACGTCGGGCCTCGTCGTACGATTCTGTCTGAGTTGGTCTTAATATTCAGGATCGGATGGGCACTAATATGCTAATTAGGCCATACTTATTATACTCAAGCTCACTTACTTAATTGTATATACTTACCCAGAATAATATAAGTTCTTGTATACACCAAAACACTGCGAATATTGTTATGACATTGTCCGCCTCCGTTACCTTTCCTTCTTGAAAAACGGATGCATGCAAATTATACTAACGACAACAATTTTACATTTTCTTGTAGGTGCTGCTGCCCTGCATCTTTCGAACGATAACTCAATGAAGCCTACTGAGGTAGCCGGCAAGATCTATTCAGATGCTACACCTGATCTCATTCTTGATCCTCAAGGCCCTAACAATCTTCTTCTGTACGTTCCATAAACGAATTTACGTTCCATAAACGCATTTCTCGTTAAACGCATTTTCACGCGTCAGAAATCAATACCGTTGATGAATGGATTGAAATGTCCGTTTATATACCTACATAAATACGCTTTTATTGTGATATTCGAGTGAAGTAATGCCAATAAAATAACCGAATTATGAGTATCTGTTTGTGTTCTGTTTTATTTGTTATTACTTACTGTTGTACTATACTTAAAGTCAAAGTTAATCATCCTTGAATACGATAAAAGGGATTCCAACCATGCCAAAAAAAAAACCCAAACCGAAGTAAGGGGACACGCCTTCGTCGCTAACCAAGGGTCGATCTAATTGAACCCCGGTCAGCACCAGTTGTGTCTCGGTCATCCCGGACTCAGGCGCCTCCTGCCCTACTAAATTAGATCTAAAACAATCTAGGTGGCATGGTAAAGGGGAAAAAATGGGATTGATATATTGCTTTATTAAATAAGTATGTCTTAAGTCCTTAAAATGGCCCCCATTTTTTACTCAAAACTGATAGTAACTCCTATTTTAAACCACGAACGAACGTAATTTGTTTGACAAATCTTACAATATTATGATAAATCAGTCCAATGGTACAATTTATAATAATTGCATATGGCAACCATATTGGATTCCAAGATGGCCGCCATTAAAAACGTATATATATAATGCATTTATATATTTAATCATCAAATTATGGCTGCCATATGCTATTATTATAAATTGTACCATTGAACTGATTTATCATAATATTGTGGCAACCATATTGGATTCCAAGATGGCCGCCATTAAAAACGTATATAATGTATGCATTTATATATTTAATCATCAAATTATGGCTGCCATATGCTATTATTATAAATTGTACCGTTGGACTGATTTATCATAATATTGTAAGATTTGTCACAAAAATTACGTTCGTACGTGGTTTTAAAATAGGGTTGAAAACATTGAGTAAATGGGGGCCATTTTGAAATCCAAGATGGCGGCCAAAATAGGGTCGGAAAAAATTGGCCCCCAGTTGCAATGAATTCTACTAGTCCTAAGGATTCCAAAACTGCCAATAACTCAACTTGAGCATTAAAATCTCACGGAATTACATTAGGTTCCCCACTATTTCTTCTCTACCACCTATATGATTCTGGAGGATGGGGTGGTGGGGCATTAAGCCCCAATTCAAAAACAACTCAGTAAAGCGTTATCGTATGTTACTCACGTCAGTTTGAGCAATTACAGCAATTATACAACCATACAATATTATAGTACAACAATATAGTAATAATAAGTTGGAATTTTTCCATAATATTAATAATAATTATTAATATTATCATCATCAATTTATTGAGTATATCAACAGGTGTTAGTTCACAGAGTTAGTTAACAACGACATAGAAATATTTCACAATTAGTTATGTTGTTGTTGTTGTATCAGTGTGTATATCTTAGCATGTGTTGCTGTATCAGGTAGCTATCGCATTTGTAGCTTCGGTGTTCAAACAATCTATTTACCAAATTGTATCAAGGCATATTGTGCAAATCTTTAGTAGTGCGTTGTTCTAATTCTTGCACGTAAGCATTTCTTGTCAGGTTCATCATGCGCGACGAGCATTAAGCTCTGTCTACACTGTATAAACTATCAAACTAGTTTGACAAAAAAAATGTGGCCAAATATGGTAGTGATGTACCCAAATATGGTAGTGATATGACATCATCATGTCTATATATGGGCACATCACATTTGTTGTTACATAGTATGATAGTGTAGACAGAGCTTTAATGTAAGTACTCTATACCAAAACAAAAAAATAAAACATTGTAAAGTCCGCAAGAGTGAAACAGTCGCCCAACAACTAACTAAACTGAGATTTCGTGACTCATAGTTGAACAAGTATACTAGTATAGTTTCTTACTGCAACAATCACTACATAGCAAAGCAACTAAATTGCTTTGATTGTATCATCTAATATAAAGTGGAACTTAAGGCCACTTAATAACAAAGGACAACCTGAACTAAAAATTCACCCCTAAGAAACGAAAAATTAAAAGGTTCAATCAACAACCACTTGAAATAAGGAAACTTCAATGGGATGATGATGACGATGGTGACGACGATGATGATGATGATTATAATAGAGATGCCGATGGCGATGATGATGATAACGTCGATGATGATGATGATGATGACGATGATGATGTTGATGATGATGATAACGATGATGATGATGACGATGATGATGATGATGATGATGATGATGATGATGATGATGATAATGGAGATGCCGATAATGGAAATGCCGATGACGATGATGATGATAACGTCGATGATGATGATGCTAATGATGATGATGATGACTGCATCTTATATTTAAATATAAATAAATATTTTTACCAAAGATGTTTGTTGATTTGACTTTATAATTATGCTGATTATATCATCTTCATAACACAGTCAATCAACGATACTATACAATACGTTATATACACTTTGTTGTCAACCTATCATTTACGTATACGTATTTACGTATACGTATTTACGTACCTATATATGAGATACATCTTGTATTGCTAAAAAAACAAGATAAATAAAAAGAAGACAAAACATGAACAAAAGTCCAGTGAATTTTGAGTTGAAGATGTTTAAGTATATTGTACATTGAGTTCTTAAATCTGTTTGTTTTTAGTCAATATATTTGGTGGTAATTCTCCAGCTGCTAATTAGTACATACTTATATTGTCTTATCTTATTACGTGACAGCTATCTTGAGTGACGGTCATCAACTGGGTTAAACACAACAATATGTTTGCTAAGATAATACATTAATATCAAATATTGCCTGTTATTATAATCTATCATTATGACGTTTATTATAGATTATTTTAATAAGATGCTGATAATGGCGTAGTTGAAACAATATAAATAATACACATTTTTACCAATTATTCACTTCAAACATTGACACGAAGCTAAGCCAGTACGTTAAGTTTGGTATATTTTATTATTTAGCCTTTAGGTATTTGAAGCTAAGCCAGTAAGTTAAGTTTGGTATATTTTATTATTTAGCCTTTAGCTATTTGAAGCCAGTAAGTTAAGTTTGGTATATTTTATTATTTAGCCTTTAGGTATTTGAAGGTAAGCCAGTAAGTTAAGTATGTTTTTTAGTTCACTATGTCGGTCGGTCGGTCTGTCGGTCTGTCTGTCGGTGGTCCGGTATCACTATGCGTTTTATCGCTTTTCTGTACTTTTTGAACTGTTTTGATGTTTTTTCTGAGAGCACGCGACTTATGGCTGTTGGCCTTGTTTTCTTTCAGATTGAAAATGCGTGCTTTTATTGTTCTAGCTTTAATTGCTGTGGCCAGTGCCGCCAGCATTGCTCCTCTTCACAAAGCCAAGGAGAGGATTCCAGGGCGTTACATTGTCTCGCTTAAGGTTTAAACATTTTCTTTTTATTTGTAAATCTTGGTTCCCACGCAACAACGTATCAAGCGCAACGCAAGTAATTTGACCAATCAAAAACGATGGATTATTCGAACTGTCGTTTGTATGTATGGTCAACTCGCTTTACGTCCTTGCGTTGCGTCTTAGTGGGAACCAACATTTAAAATATCTCAAATTTCTTCTTTCACTTAAAATGATATACATACAACCTTTCTTTTGTTATATTATTTTGCCTTCTTTGTTGTAGGATGGCATAAATTTGGACCAATTTCTGACTACTGTTTCTGCTAAACTAGCCCTAGAGGATATCCAATTGGACGTCAAATTCAGATATTCCACAGTTGTGAATGGATTCGCTGCTTCCCTACAAGACAAAGCTCTTAAGCTGGTAAGATTAAAAAGAAAATATTCGTAGCATTAATACTGTTCTAAAATGTTATGTTTAAATGTATTTCTCTGTAACAGAGGGGGGTTTCTCAATTTAAAGCTCTACTTCAGAGATACCCCCTTTCCTTTATTTTATTCTCAATATGCTATTCTTTGTTTTTCCCCTTAAGAGAAGAATGGAAATACAGAGATAGATAGATAGATTGATTGATTGATTGAGATTCATGATAACATTGATTATTAGATTCTAAGTGGTAGAATACACACGTGATGGTGTATATTTTCGAGTACTTTCAATACCTGAACACGAGGCATGCTTAGATGTTTAAAGGCCACGTGACGTTGTAATACATTTCTTCGCATGTTTTCAATAATTACAGATCCTCAGCCTCCCACAAGTTGAGTATGTTGAGGAGGACGGTATTGCCAGAGCACAAGCCGTAGGCTCATGGGGAATTGATCGCGTAAACCAAAGAAACCTACCATTAGATAACGTTGCCGGTCATACAAGTAAGTACAGTGGCAAACTATGACAACGCGCGCCGATTGGTTTGTTGCGCGTACCGCGTATGAGTATAACGTACTCTGCGTTCAACTCACTTCTTCGAGCCACTATTTGTGTAATACTGTAATATGTAACTTTGAATGAATAGAATTATATATCCAACTCAATTTAGAGCTAGGGCTAGGACAGCAAGAGAACTTGGCAAAGTTTGACGTAAACTCAGAAATGGCGTTTACAAGTCTAAAACAAATGTATACATCGTGTCTCACTAAAATATTGTTGTTACGAATGTTGCTTTTTAGGCGGAAACGGTGCCAACGCGCATGCGTACATTATTGATACCGGTGTCAATCCAGACCACTCAGACTTTGGAGGCAGAGCTACTAATGATTACGGAAAGGTTTGTTTCATACCTTCTTTTACTTTGATAAAACATGGTTTTTAAATTTTAATTTAACCTAGTCGTTCCTTTAATCTTTTCCTGGCATGAACTTGGATGTCAAATAATCATTATAACCTTAATGTTAATTTTTAGGAAGATTGTAACGGACACGGTAGTCATTGTGCTGGTACAATTGGTAGCGCCACGTACGGAGTCGCTACAGGAGCAACAATCCACGGAGTTCAAGTTCTTGGTTGCTTGGGATCTGGCTCCTGGTCAGAGGTTATTGATGGTAAAAAGTTTGAAACAAATTGCTGACGTTGATTAAATACTAGTCCGTATTTATTTGATGTAAATTTTTAAATTAAATTGGCTTTCAGGTTGTGATTGGGTTGCTAATAATCACATCAAACCAGCCGTTGCATCTCTCTCCCTTGGTGGCGGAAGCTCTTTGACTGTCGACCGTGCTATGACCAGAATGAGTGCAGCTGGTGTTGTCGTCTCTGTAGCTGCTGGTAACAGTGATGCTGATGCTTGTAACTATTCACCAGCAAGATCAACAGACGTAAGTAATAGATATAATTTATATCTGTCCGTTCAAAATAATTACCACATTTCTATAACGCCCTTTTCATAAATAATCATGCTCAAAAGCACTTCAAATAGCACATTATTACCCCAGTCATTTTTTGCATCAAACACGTATGGAAACATACTCCCATAATGCAGCTAGTAATCAACGCAAAGCTGTGTCTTGATCTAACCGGGTACCCATTTATACACCTGGGTGGAGAGAGAGGAAAATGTAAGTAAAGTGTCTTTCCTAAGGATACAAGCAATGCGGCGAGAGTTGGATTCGAACCATGATCTCACAATCAGTAATCCAACGTCCAACACATTGCGCCACACGCTCCAAAAAGTATATGGTTGTCTTAAGACACCAAGTTGAAGTTTCAATCTGAGCTCAAGTGTACTTCCACCAAGCTTGCTTCCTGCTACGTTAAACCATGGACCTATACATTAGGTCCCTGCTTAAATCAAAATGTTACAGAAGCTGCAATGGTCTAAATTACCAACAAATAAATATAAAACTGCGAAAGATAGAATATAAAGTTAATTTCAGCACTGAATGTTTCTAAAATACTGGATCCGCCACATGTAGATCAAACAGCAAAGAGCTTTCATATATTTGTTTAAAGTGGAGCTACACTCAGACTTTCTCAGCTTATATTATGTTTAAGTATGTTTAATTGAAAGTGATTACATACACAAAACAGGGAAGATATGGCAATATTTTCCAAAAACTAATTTCTAAAAAATCGGTCAGAAAATAGTGTTTTTTACTACATTACACTTTTTCAGTAACTTAGGGGTTATTAGTTTACAATACGTCGCAAAACGCGTTACACTTAGCGACTGACGCGTTTTAGTCGCCGGTGAACGCGTTGGTGAAATGTCTCCCCTTTGGTAAATTATGTGTTAGAAAATGGCGAATCAATTTTATACCAGAGAGTTGTAAAATAATTTTTACAACTCCCTGTTTATACACACAATTAATACGATTTGTTTAGGCCCA
The DNA here is from genome assembly GCF_963402885.1 of Antedon bifida. NCBI lineage: Eukaryota > Metazoa > Echinodermata > Crinoidea > Comatulida > Antedonidae > Antedon > Antedon bifida. Next base: position 307,128 of record NC_136228.1, on the reverse strand, counting down.
AGTAATATTTCCGATAAAAATGTCAGCATAATTTACATGTAACATCATGATTTGCACTGTACAACAACAGCATAATAATCTTAATCAAATTGCTTATTAATTTTAAGCTAGGCCTAGCTAAATCTTCTGCTCAGCCTAGCTAGCTAGGCTTGAATTCATGTCTAGGTAGGACTGTAGTCATGGGTTCGAAAATGCTTGGTCGTTTCGTCCCATTTATCGTTCCTGGGTTTTCTCGCACATTAAGAATTGTGAAACACAAAATTCTCTACAAAACAAGACTGGTATTGCTCAGAATAGTAAAGAATAGTAACGGATGTGGAAGCTTATGTCTGACTGAAAAGGCCGAGATTGGGTGCCAGAACAAACTTCACTGCTGTAAGGCTATCAGGCAGCCAGCTAGAGGCCAAGCAGCATCGTTACATACCTAGACTCTAGTAGGCCTAGCTTTATTGAATATATAGCCACGTCTTTCTCAAATCTCGTTAAATTTGACATTTTAGTAATAATCTCATAATTACTTATTACACTGTGAAACATGATAGGGTCACATCCAGAATGTTTTAATATACTTTTCGCCCGTCAAAAATAACATCGCGACAATAACAGATCGCCAGCTGCAGTGTGAAAAATGTTGTGAGAAATGTCACGTGATCATACTCCCTAGCAAAGTAAAAAACCCAATTGGACCCAACGGGGGAAAGTGTCTATTTACGCGAAATTGCGCAATGTATACGCAATAACAATACCAGAAATAAAAAGATCTGGAAAAATTACATACAAAAACATTTTACATTTTTTTTTTAGTGAAGAAATAAATTTTTTAGGAATATTCAAATATACCCCCCTTTTGCATGTAAAAGAATAGGAAATTACAAGGTATCCCCCCAAAACGCAAAAAGGCGTGATTTTCAAGAAAATCATACTCATTGAAAAAAATTTCAAAAAAATATGAAGTATGAAGGATGATATTTTTAAAGAATAGTTGAAATGTATGAAAAATAGCAATTTTCTGGGTGGAGCTCCACTTTAAGTCTGCCCAGCCATGGAAGCTAAAATATTACATGCCACTTGAATGAATTTTTTTTTTTTTAGATTATTTGTATGAAAGTGTTTGATTTGATATTTTTAATTAAAGGCCTTTTGTAAAAAAATTCTCAATCCTGCTTTTTTGGCTGCTACGGATTTTTATTTTCCTTTGTGAATTGTTTTTATTTTTTTTAAAAAGTGAAATAAAGATACCGAGATATTAAATCATTTCCATTCTATTACAGGCCATTACAGTCGGAGCCACTGACTCTGCTGATATTCGTGCTTACTTCTCTAACTATGGATCGTGTGTGGATATCTTTGCTCCAGGAGTCGCCATTACCTCAACATGGCAAGCATCACGAACAGATACTGACACTACAAACACCATCAGTGGAACATCAATGGCTTGTCCTCATGTATCCGGTAATGGATTTTGCTTACTTCTTATTTGTTTCCAAACGTCGTAGAGAGTTAGGCCTACCCCGGTGAACTGCTTCACAAAATAGCCCCCGTATCAGGGGGATTACCACCTATCTGATAGGACAGTGATTAATTTACTATTGGTAATCCGTGGCCACATTGCCTAAGTAGCATAAAATAAATAAATAAATAAATAAAAATAAATAAATATATTGCCTCCTAAAATAGTTTTAAACTATAATCAACATTTTCAGAAACAGAGAGAATTCGAAAAACTAGAATTCATGTGACTATAATAAGAGCTTAGTTATTATGGTAAAATGATAAATACATTGATTCCGAAGGTGTCGCTGCTCTCCATCTCTCCAACAATCCTACGTGGACACATGGTGAAGTTACCTCGCGGATCTTAGCTGATGCTACACCAAACAAAGTCACCGATGATATGGGTACACCAAACCTTCTTCTCTACGCCGACTAAATAGCGGATGTGGATACTTAAATGTAAGTGTATTTTAACGATGAGGTATTTTTTACTTAAGCTCTGTCTACACCATCAAACTAGTTTGATCACAAATGTGCGATGTGCCCAAGTATGGTAGTGATATGTCATCGTGTCCATATATTGGTACATCACATTTGTTTGTCACATAAAGTTTGATAGTGTAGGCAGAGAAGATTAGACCTAAACTTTTTTAATTTAGACAAGTGAAATTCAAATATTTATTCGTTGGTAAAAACAGAACAAAACTTGACATGAATTTGTTGTGAAAATAATGATTTCGCTTTCAACACATTTTTATACACCTTTACTTGTTTTCTTCTAGATTATCGTCAAATTAATGAATAATCAATGAAGCGTGTAACCATTGAGTGGATTATGCCAACAAATGATTGAATAAGTCAATAAAGTTGATAAAGCAAATAAAAAGTAGTTTGTCGTTTTGTTCGCTTTCATTATTACGTAAAACTTATTACATTCCAATTTCCTCTAACGATATCACGTTTAGATTGAAATAAATTGCTATCCAATTAGAACATACAATGAAATCTCTAGCCGTATAAAGCTTGGTTCCCACTAGCGACGCAACGCAAGGACGTAGACGCAACATATCGACGCGAAGTGCCGTATAAAGCTTGGTTCCCACTAGCGACGCAACGCAAGGACGTAGACGCAACATATCGACGCGAAGTGCCGTATAAAGCTTGGTTCCCACTAGGCTGCAACGCAAGGACGTAGACGCAACATATCGACGCGAAGTGCCGTATAAAGCTTGGTTCTCACTAGGCTGCAACGCAAGGACGTAGACGCAACATATCGACGCGAAGTGCCGTATAAAGCTTGGTTCCCACTAGCGACGCAACGCAAGGACGTAGATGCAACATATCGACGCGAAGTGCCGTCTAAAGCTTGGTTCCCACTAGGCCGCAACGCAAGGACGTAGACGCAACATATCGACGCGAAGTGCCGTATAAAGCTTGGTTCTCACTAGGCTGCAACGCAAGGACGTAGACGCAACATATCGACGCGAAGTGCCGTATAAAGCTTGGTTCCCACTAGCGACGCAACGCAAGGACGTAGATGCAACATATCGACGCGAAGTGCCGTCTAAAGCTTGGTTCCCACTAGGCCGCAACGCAAGGACGTAGACGCAACATATCGACGCGAAGTGCCGTATAAAGTTTGGTTCCCACTAGGCTGCAACGCAAGGACGTAGACGCAACATATCGACGCGAAGTGCCGTATAAAGCTTGGTTCCCACTAGGCTGCAACGCAAGGACGTAGACGCAACATATCGACGCGAAGTGCCGTCTAAAGCTTGGTTCCCACTAGGCCGCAACGCAAGGACGTAGACGCAACATATCGACGCGAAGTGCCGTATAAAGTTTGGTTCCCACTAGGCTGCAACGCAAGGACGTAGACGCAACATATCGACGCGAAGTGCCGTATAAAGCTTGGTTCCCACTAGGCTGCAACGCAAGGACGTAGACGCAACATATCGACGCGAAGTGCCGTCTAAAGCTTGGTTCCCACTAGGCTGCAACGCAAGGACGTAGACACAACATATCGACGCGAAGTGCCGTATAAAGCTTGGTTCCCACTAGGCTGCAACGCAAGGACGTAGACGCAACATATCGACGTAAAGTGCCGTATAAAGCTTGGTTCCCACTAGGCTGCAACGCAAGGACGTAGACGCAACATATCGACGCGAAGTGCCGTATAAAGCTTGGTTCCCACTAGGCTGCAACGCAAGGACGTAGACGCAACATATCGACGTAAAGTGCCGTATAAAGCTTGGTTCCCACTAGCGACGCAACGCAAGGACGTAACGCAAGTAAGTGATTTGACCAATCACAAGCGATGGATTATTTGAACAGTGGCTTGTCATTGGTCAACTCGCTTGCGTTGGGCCTAAGTCCTTGCGTTGCGTCTCTAGTGGGAACCAGGCTTTGTATTCAACATCGTTTTCTGCTTTATACGTCGCTTAAATTCAACTTATCGTAAAATGGGAATGCGAGATTTATAAAGAAAATAAAAATCCTTCTCTGCGTATGAAACAGTTGGCGACTCTTTAAAATCTTTATGTTTCATTTTATCATTTCACATAAACATACTTCATTACAATAAATAACAGGCGAAACAGAAGTTACAATATGTATATTTTTCATTAAAATTTACATTAAAATTATTGCACTTATTAATTATGTACATGAAAATGAATTACATGCTTATATATGAATATAAGAGAACCTGTCCAATAAACTCATATCTACAGAATGACTATATATCAAGATCATTGGATTGAAGATTACTAATATGGTATGAAATGGTTTAAAAAGTAGTACTAATTATATAAATTACTGTTTAATTGTCCGTCTGTCAAATGACAGTTTTTAACTATAAGGTTTAACTATACTGATGACACTGAGGCTTTTAATCAACTTTCTGTTTAAATTAAAAATTTGGCACTCAACTTCAACAAAAGCTATAAACACTTAAATGCCCAAAAGGTATTTTCACTCCTATTATACAAAGAGAAATAGGCATTAAATGATATCAGTTCTGTATTCATCAATTACTAATTTTATACACTTTAAAAATTGAATGGAAAGACAAATATTGAATGAAACTGTACATTTGCACTTATACTGAATAAAATGCCGTAATATAACCGGCGGTCTTAGTCTCACTCCAAACTAGGCCTAATTAAGTATGACATTTGTTTTCTCCTCTTAAACAGTAATTGAAAAAAAAAAAAAAATCTTTTTCGCATAGCATATGAAATGACGGAATGTCTACCTAGTTTGAGCCTTGCGGTCGTAGCGCTTTAAAAACATTTATTTTGGTTTGGCTATACAAAAGACAATTATTATTAATATGATTATTAATTATTGGTGTGTGTGTCAATGAATTATGTTTGAGGATGATTTTCTCTTGGTGGTCTAGAGGTATGACACGACAGACTAGTATAGTATTACGCAGGTCAAAGGTTGAATCCACGGTACAAAACATCTTAATTCGTCATAGCAACTTTTAAAATGGAAGTTATTTACCTACTATATTGTTTGTTTTTACAATTGAACTAAAATCAATTATGTAAAATATTTATCCCTATACAATTACTGACATTGTAAAACATTTTGCTAACTATGTATCAACATTAAATATAGTAATGTGTTTTATTGGAAGACCGGTTTTGGCACGAATTTTCTATTAATGAATATTTTTGAATGAACTACAGTAATTTCTATTCGTTTTCTTGAATATTATTTGAATGATAAACTTGAATACAATATCTTGATATTGAATACAATTGTGCACTATTCTGGCATACTGGAACTGTAAGCTGGTTCCTCGTCCGATAACACTATCCCAGACATAAACAATATTTCCGATTTGAATTTCGTTTCAAAGTAGCAGCAATTTCGTCACTTATTCCTTCAGAAAAAGACTTTGCAAGTTTATTGACCTTACGTCGATTATAAATGATAAAGATGACAAATTCAGGGTTTATCGGTTTGTCTCTTGCATGCAGACCAGAGCTATGATGTCTGTTTGATGTCGAAGATACTGAAGCATGACTAAACATGCTGTAAAGCTCTTCGTCGTCGACGTCAGCAAAACGGTAGAAATGAAATGCATCGTCCGTGAAGACTCTACTTGATGTGGAAGTCTGGCTAGATGTACCGCTAAGGTCAGATGTCGGTGACATCAAAGAGGAATGTTGTGGCAATCCTTCTGATTCAGACGATTCTGTTCTTTCACAGAAATTATGACTTTCTTTCCCGTAAGCTCCAAGTTCTTTTTCACAGCCAACCTGTGAGAGGTTCTCAAATGAATCTTGTCTTAAGTAACCAAACTCAAGTTCATCTCCTTCATCAATGTCACTTTTAATCATCTTATCAATATCTTCATTGTCACGTCCTCCTCCAGATTCAATGACGTCATCTGAAATGTACCCTTCATTTACGATGCCTTGTTCAACATCTTGTTTCACTAACAAGTCTGTACTGTGACAACTTTCGTTAGTATCACTGTCTGACATAGTATTGCTAAAAGCATCAGATATTGATTGGTTACGGAAGAACTCCCTGTGTGGTGTGCTATGGACAGAGATCTCTGGGTACACTTGTGAAGTAGTCAATGCAATGTGGGTATCACTGTTCCAACTTGTAGGCGTGTCATCTAAAACAAACAGTATAAATACTGTGTTTATATTGTTTCAAAAGGAAAGTATACAAGACAAGAGCTTTTCTATTTAAAAAAAATTGTTACAATTTCCGCTTTATATTGTTTGAAGGTTTGCATGGTGATATCAAATGTTGATGTCAAATGTTGTTCATATATATTTATATAAGCCAGACATAAACATAATGAAAAGATCTTTATATAGTATATTGAATTTGTATGTAAAATGGGTCTAAATTTCTGTCTACACTATCAAACTAGTTTGACAAGTGTGATGTGCCCAAATATGGTAGTGATATGACATCATCATGTCCATATATGGGCACATCACATTTTATATCACATAAAGTTTGATAGTGTTGACAGAGCTTCAAGGTTACAGAAAATACATTCGAGAAAGTAAGATCAACTTACTATGTTTGCTTCTATTTTTACTAATGTTGATTGCTTGGATTACTTTATGATCAAGCAGCTTCTGACAGACACCTAGAGGGTCTAAATAAAACAAAAACACAAATGTGAACACATTTAGTCTGTTTTTTTTATGTATTTAAATAGTACTACAGTATTTTGTTTACCTAAAACAAAGATATTCATCTCACCTTCCGATGCAGTGTTATTTTGGATCCAGTGTAGTAACTGGTGTCCACTGAAACACTTCCGAATGGCATGCAGATCACGGTACATGCAGTGAAGTACATCCGCTGAAGGTAGCTGCACATTGTTTCCATTGCACGTGCTCAGACTAGAAGAATCGTCGCTGCTATTCATCTTCTAAATAACACAATTGCGCGATTCACACAAAAGAAAAATAAAAAGGCCTAATTGTGAATTCGCTTCCGATCTTAAATCAATGAATTTCCAATCACAACATAATTAATAATTTAAGAGTAGTGAACAGTCATAATAAAATAACATGTATCGCTGTAAAAAGATTTAAAGCCAGCGAAATGTTTCATAGAGGTAACCGAAAATGAATATTTGCTACACTGTCTTCACTGGAATTGAGTACTATTTGCGAGGTGTTGCTTTAATCACATGGTACTAGTAGGTAACTAAGGAATTTCATTCCAAATCATTTAAAAACAGATACAAACAATTAAAGATACTAGTATCACTGCTCTATCACTTTATCAAGAAATCTATGACACAGAACACATTTTCATTAAATGTGGTAAGTTTGTATACATTTGTGTATACGATACTTGGGACTTGTAAAAATACTGTAGATGGGTTTCTAATTTTACTTTTAATACTCTGTAAATTAATAATTGTCTAACCTGTGAAAGGAGTTGTTTATAAAGACAAATTAGCTGCCTTGTGTCCATTGAATGAAGTTGCAACAAATACATTGTGTGTTCCTAAAAAAGACAAGTACAGACATTATGAATACGGATTAATTTTGATTAACTACCATTTCATTTTAATGAATATCAAAATCGCATCCAAAGTCTGAATTACATGAGAGAACTTACAAATATAAAACATTTAAATCAGGCATAAAGTTGCATGTACAAATCCCAAGAACAAATAAAAGTGAATACCAACTTATTGCACTGGAATAAATGTGTTTGAGGTGATTATAAAGTACAATTCCACTTACTGCATGTTTTATAAGCACATCAATGTCCAATCCATCGCCTTCATGGTACATAAACTCTATCATGTGCTGGAAAAAAGAAAAGTTACTACATATTAGTTGTATGTTAAAGATAGAGAGATACTAAGGATGATAATTATTATACATACTCTAACAGTCAACTCTCACAATACCAGACTTTCAGAAAACCGGAAACTCTCTCTACGTTTAAAAGGTCCCAAATTCATTTTTACCATTAAGAACACATTCCGAATATCAGACTTTCCAGACAACCAGACATTTTAGGCTAGCCCAGGTGTCATCGTATGATGATGGCAATGATAAATAATATTGATGACGAATGATCATAAATATGTTACTCACTCCCAGAGCCTGTAAAAGCAGTAGTGCGTGATTGTCCGACTTGTCATCCAATGATTTTAGCATTTCTGTTTCCGATTTAAAATCCTAAAAAAGATCAAATTTATTCAGTTAAAAGTATTGTATAAAAAGTATAAATGTATAAATAATAATTCAACATTCATGAATGAACAAATTACAAAAATAATTTATTATTAAAACATTACCTGAACAATATTTTCCCACAATGCATGGGAGAATTTCTCAAAGAATTCTGGGTATAGCCAGTTGCTGAATGCGATCATGTGATTGTCCAGAAATTCTGTGATTGGTTGAAGACGTTTTGATATAGTGTAGCCAACCATGTTTAGGTTTGTTAACAGTTTGATGGCTTGATGAACAAATAAGTTTAGCTAAAGTAACAGAATAAAGAAAACAGTAAAATATAAACCAAGTAAAGGTAAAAAGTAACCTATATGATGTAATTCCAATTTAATTACACTGCCATCATTTGAAAACAAAACACATCCTCTAAATTCAATATATCAATAATAGATCTGGCATAAGATTATGTGCACAGCGTACTCGTACAACAACATATAGGAATTATTTTTATCCAAATTCCATTTTCAATTTTAATCAGGTTGTACGGCGGTAATTAAATTACATAACTCATTTATATATTGTAATAACTGTTTTTATGAGCTCTGTATTTTAAGTATTTTAATGTGACAATGAAAAAATGTGACAATGAAAAGCAAATTTCCAAAAATTATTGGAAGAATAAATATTATGTACTTGTATCTTCTAGCTAAATTTAAAAAAAAAAGAAATATGTTTATAATGTTATTGTAAAAATTATTTAGTTTTGTAATAAATAAAATAAATCAAAACATACCTTATGGGCAAGCAGCTTAACCTGGCCCTCGATGACTTGTTGCAAATGACACTCACATTGGTGCCAGAGGTTCTCATGTAAATCTGTAAAAAAACAGATTACTTGTCTATTGAATAATTCACCATTTCTAAAGCCTTGACTACACTATCAAACGTTATGTGACAAAAAATGTGATGTGCCCATATATGGACATGATGATTATCATATCACTACCATATTTGAACACATCACACTTTTTTTGTCAAACTAGTTTGATAGTGTAGACAAAGCTTTAGAAGAAAAGAGTTGAATGTTACATTGTCAGGTGTCAAATACTTTGGTTACCAACAAAATTCCCCATTGGTACTCTTTGATTTCTTAGAAGGAAGTGAAAACTCGAAAAGGAGTGGTTAATTTTCAGGTGTTCTTTGTTCACCCTCCATGGGCTACCTCCCCTCAACATATGTATGTATGAATGTTTAATACAGTTGGAAAACAAGAATCAAATATTACCTGCCATGCCCATGTACAAAGGTGATTGCAAGTCTCCAACAACTGTTGATAATAAACCGTTGAACGATGGCATCAGGTTTAAAAGAGCTGCTATGTTGTTGATTCGAACACACATCTACACAAACAGGAGTTAAAGGTTAAGAAATGACCAAAAACAGATTTAAAACTTAAAATGTCTTTATTAGCTAAAAAATGATTACAATTTTGCACACAATATTACCTCTTCAGTGACTGGTTCAAATGCATCACTGACGTACTCAGCGTCGCGGGATAAGTATTTATTGCAATTGTTGGATCCATTCAACATGTGTCGACAACCCCATATCAGACCTTGTTTCTTATTGAACGTAATGCTATCGAGCACCTGTATTCAAATATGTAAAATAGAAGTATTAGCATTGTACAAGATGACTGAATGGAGCACAAATAGTAGCTATCTATTTTTATTGTTGTCAATGGCAGAAGTTGGTCTAAGGTCCCAAATTCTTCTCGACTATGCATTCAGAGTTTATAGAAAATCAGATGTTTTTATTCTGCCCAGCAGTGTTTGGGAATGTTGCCTATTTTATCATAAAAACTGACAATTTATCTTGTGTAACTTGACCAGGAGATATGTTGTAAAGTAATCCTTTACTTTAAAGTTCAATACACTTAATATACTTATAAAATAACAGTAGTCTAATTCCATTAAGTTTATGGAGTATAAAGTGACTACCAGTACAAGTTTAAATGACAACAATACATGGTATTATAAAATCACAATATGTAAATGTGATATTAAGCTCTGTCTACACTATCAAACTAGTTTGATGTGCTCAAATATGGTAGTTATATTCCCAAATATGGTAGTGATATGACATCATCATGTCTATGGCCACATCACATTCTGTGTCACATAAAGTTTGAGAGTGTAGACAGAGCTTAATATCACATTTTAAATATAATACCATGTATTGTTCTCATTTGAATTTGTACTGGTAGTCACTTTATACTCCATAAACTTAATGGAATTAGATAATTAAATATGGTTGGCAATTAAATTGGATTATTAAGATACTTATAAATATGACTATCATTAAGCAACATACCTGTGATGTAATTAGTGTACTTCCAAGCATTGATGGCGTGGCACATAGATCTATTGACAGCATGTTGTTAGCATACAGTTGCAGACAGTCAGTTACAGTCTGATAAAAAAATAAATGTTTCATTTATTTATTAATTATTTTCCAATAACATTTGATTATACTGTAATTTTATAATTTTATAATAATTATTAAAAAAGTTGCATATACTGTATGTCCTCAATAATTTAATTCAAATTGGTTTTTAGAATCCCCTGACCTGAGGGGAGAGTACCCATTTAAAAAAGTGTATAGCATGGTATAAACGTAGATCTCGACAGTAAAGTCAACTGATACTAAGTATCTGTCAATGACGGCCAGGTGTCTTCAGGAGAAGATGGAACAGTAACAGTAATATTTAAATTATAAACTTACCATATACATCTTAATAGCAAGCTCTTCTCTCATCTGAATGGCCGCATCATTCCATGACATTGATGCTGTTGCCATGGATCCTCTTGGTGTAAATGTACCACTATCGCCTCCTCCTTCTCCAACTTCTTCTCTTTCCACATTAATTCCTTCCTTTCCTTCCTCTCCTTCAACGATTGGATAAATTGTATTACACAGACTTTGCATAAACTCTGCAAACCTTTGAACAATACACACCATGTCAACTACGCTGTTAGAAAATGGCATTTTTTCTGGTGGCTCAGAAGGGTCACCGACCTCACTATCTGTGCCAATCCCACGTACACTATCATCGTCATTGCTACCTATCATGTCGGTAGCTTTATCCATCGGCTCCTGTTCTAGGGCGGAAGTATGAGGTGGGTACAACCCTGGGGATTCTGTTCTACTAGATGCTCTAGTTTCAGAAGGACTAAGAGATCGGGGGTAAAAAGTTCCTTCACTAGCAGTTTCAAAAGAAGATGCTGAGAGAAGAAAACCTCGATGTTGTTCTGGTGAAACAAATCTCCTAGGACTGCCTACACTAGATGATAAGTGATCTGCACTCAGTACACCTGATCTATAATTACCAATAAACTTGATTGGAGCGTCTTTGTCCAAATAGCTAAACGCATCCTCATATTGACTACAAGGTGAAGTTGTTGCTGAGCTACACACTTCTCTTGAATCACCTATTCTAAGGAATTTATTAGCCAAGTCCTGCACTTTTTCATTCCGATGAACAGATTGTTCATTCGTCAAAAGTTTAACTTCATCATCAAATTGCGACTGGTCCATTTCTGGTGTAGGGGTGTAAAATGTTGAATCATCTTCACTCAATAATTGTTCTTTTGTTTCCTCAGGTGATACACAAACAGACACATCTTTACTTAATGGTTTGGTTTCTGGCCGTGATACATCTGTGAAACATCTACGACGTTGGTCTTGGTTTCTTCTTGAGTGCTCTTTCTCAACACTACTTGAAAAAGGATTTTCCATTTGTAGCGGAGTCAGGGTTGATAATGTGCCAACCTGGTGACGAGTTAAAGTTATTGCCGCTGCCTTTTGTGAAAGATCTTCTAACACTGGATGATGAACCTAAAACAAATTATACAAATGTTATATTTCATTTTTGTTTTTCATTAACGCTACTATTGTTTATTTAATTAAAAACATATTTATACCGGATAAAAAACATATCAGGTATAGATATTGTACCTGTTTTACATATGGTCCTGTTTTTTTAGAACAATAGATTTTAAAAATTCATAAAAAGACATTAAAAAACCTAAAATAAAACTTTAAAATCACGATACCATACAAAGACAGACAATATTTACAATGTTTTAAAAAGGAGTGAAAAAATAAAAGAAAACATAAAATGCACTACAGTCAACTCTCTATTGGGCTGGCCTAATATGTCTGGTTTTATGGAAAGTCTGGTATTCAAAATGTGCTTTTAATGGTAAAACGGAATTTAGGACCTTTTGGACCTCAAGAAAAGTCTGGTTTTTGGAGAGTTTCTGGTTTTTAAGATAGTCTGGTATTGGGAGAGTTGACTCTCTCAAATGTTGAATTAAGTATAAAGTATGTTTGTTACCTCAGCTTCAACTGTGATTGGAGATGTAGAACTTGTGACGGCTGAGAAGGCAGATGTTTGAGAAGCTTGTAGGAAGGAAGAGTTGCGTGGACGGTGGTTAACATTCATTATTTCAGGGTAGCCTTCCTTAGGTAGCAACAGTGTCTTGTACTGTAGATATAACAATGATAATTATTACTTATTTTAATCTTCTTTCACACATTGTCCTCTTTGTATCTTTTTTTTTCATTTTCTAAAGTATATCTGTTGTTGTTGATTTGTTTAATGTGTAGAAAATAAATAAATGAAAGATTAAAAAATATAATTCATTATACATACGGAAAAATAAGATGACATCGAACATTGTTACTTACTGTATCTTTACTGACTGCTTGGATAACAAGTGATAAAACATGCTGCCTTAACACATCTAGCCAAAGTTTAGCTTGAGAATGAAATTGATGACGCCAAACTTGAAGACTAAAAAAACAAGAAAAACACTCAAAAATAATACCCAAGTGATTATCTTCAACCATGTTATGTGTATGCTTTGCAGGTATTAGATTTGTATCATTATCAATAAGGTTTATCGCAAATAGCTTGATTTTGCAAGGAACATCATTGTGCAATGCATGATGGGAAAGGTTTGGGAGCAAACATCACAATGTGTACGTACAAACAAATCATGTATTTACGCATCGTGACGTTGGCTCTGAAATCCTTCCCACTATGCACCGCTCATGCTATTTGCGATAAAACTTGTTTCTCTATTCTTGGTAAACAAACTTTATTTATAGGTATACCAGTAAAATGATTGAAACCAGAGATGAAATAGAATTTATGTACAGGATACATTACACCCATTAAACACATTAGGGTATAATAACTTTAAAATCTTTTGATTATAAACCAGATTTGATAATTGACATATTTACCGGATTGGTATATATTGCTTCCACTTAATGTCCAGTTGGTTTAGGCGATAAGCAAGACTCAACATCATCAAATCAATCTCATTTGAGTGCTGAAAAAAGGAAATATATTAAAGACTATCAACAAAAACCATAATGTAGTCAGAAATGTGTGTACATTACAGCAAAAGTACAATAAACACCAAAATAATCACAACCTTTAGTAATGTATATCCTCTAGTATAATCCCACCCCCTAGAAATTAAAATTGGGCTAACTTTGGTGGGTGTGACTTGGGGAAATCATGGTTCAGAAAAAAAAGATTGGTAGGCATCTTATTAGAGAGAAACCTACAATACTGGGACTATACCCGGGGATATGCCTGTTTGTGATATCAAACATAAAGTAGGGGTGGGATTATACCCAAAGTGGGACTATATCCGAGGATTTTTAAGAATACAATGTATCAATCTGTTTTGTATGCAAGACTAGTGTTGTTCCATTGCATACATTTGAGGGTAAAAAGGGTCTCTCTCAAAATATACCAAGAAAGCCCCAGTGATCTATGTCAGCATATCAAACAGAAGAAGCCAAAATGGAGTCTAAAATGGACAATTAATTTTACATTGTCATGATGATTTTCTCATCTTTATAGGTATTTCTATTCTTCGAAGTCAGAACATTCTTTGATTCATAGAGATGGTATCCTAGCAACTAGCTCAATTACCTCCAATTTCAGACATTGTTCACACAAAGCACAGACATCTTGCATTAGTAAGTTGTAAAACTCCCGAGCAGCAAGCGCAGTCAAATCAAAGAACCTATTATATCAAAAGATAACATTTATTATAATAACTAAGTTTATAAATATAAATACACAATCAAACACTACTCATTAATATGCAGTGAAGTAAAAGATATAATATTTGTTTTGATGTAAAACAAGAATCCATTAAAAATAAAAAACGTATTCTCACTTTCCAAATGGCTCTTGGTAGTGAACTTGAAAATGATCAACCTCGTTACGGATGTTCAAAAGAAGCAAGTTCATCTGAAATATAAGACAAATTCATCAATGAATTTCATATCTATTTGACATTAATACATTTTTAGAGGGTGCTTCATAGAGTGATATTAGTTGCTGGCACTCGTAGAATTATAATTAAGCAGATAATCAGAAGAAAACTCTTCAAACTCCACTGTATATGCAAGCATTAGGAGTAGATCACTGCAAAGTGTTTGTGAATGACCAATGGAATACGCCTGTAAGCATTCATTGGTTGTAAAGCTCTGTCTACACAATCAAACTAGTTTGACAAAAAAAGTATGTGCCCAGATATGGTAGTGATATTCCCAAATATGGTAGTGATATGATATCATCATGTTTTTTGTCACATAAAGTTTGATAGTGTAGACAGAGCTTTATATTAATAAGCTCTTACCAGCCTTGGAGAAAGAGGAGTTGTATAAGAGTTCAGTTTCAGTTCTGTTGTTCCTATCAATTTGTATCTTTCATACGCTAACGAGACGCTATCCTGAAAAGCACAACAAAATTGTGGTCATACAAAAGTAGATATTTAGCAACCTATGCATAAAATAAAATCATAAAATGTCAGATTTCATTTCATTTTCATTTATCAAAAATGTCATGGGACCCCAAAAGCAACGGAGTCATGATATGTCTCAATATCACTTGAGATCTTTTCAAACTGGCGTGCAGGTGAAATGCTGGTACAGATGCCTGCATTGTTAAATTTTATCAATTGCATTCTACAAATTGTACTCTGTTGATACCTTCATGTACTTTTGTAGGTAGTACTGCAATGAGCTGCATTTCTTGCCTGTCAGGTAGGTTTTCAATTCGACAACTTTTGCAAGTAGGTTGATTAGAGATTCTACAAAAACAAAGTAATATTAATAATAATAATAGTACAACTTTTGCAAGTAGGTTGATTAGAGATTCTACAAAAACAAAGTAATAATAATAATAGTACAACTTTTGCAAGTAGGTTGATTAGAGATTCTACAAAAACAAAGTAATAATAATAATAGTACAACTTTTGCAAGTAGGTTGATTAGAGATTCTACAAAAACAAAGTAATAATAATAATAGTACAACTTTTGCAAGTAGGTTGATTAGAGATTCTACAAAAACAAAGTAATAATAATAATAGTACAACTTTTGCAAGTAGGTTGATTAGAGATTCTACAAAAACAAATTAATAATAATAATAGTACAACTTTTGCAAGTAGGTTGATTAGAGATTCTACAAAAACAAAGTAATAATAATAATAGTACAACTTTTGCAAGTAGGTTGATTAGAGATTCTACAAAAACAAAGTAATAATAATAATAGTACAACTTTTGCAAGTAGGTTGATTAGAGATTCTACAAAAACAAAGTAATAATAATAATAGTACAACTTTTGCAAGTAGGTTGATTAGAGATTCTACAAAAACAAAGTAATAATAATAATAGTACAACTTTTGCAAGTAGGTTGATTAGAGATTCTACAAAAACAAAGTAATAATAATAATAGTACAACTTTTGCAAGTAGGTTGATTAGAGATTCTACAAAAACAAAGTAATAATAATAATAGTACAACTTTTGCAAGTAGGTTGATTAGAGATTCTACAAAAACAAAGTAATAATAATATTAGTAATACTAAACTTTTATAAAGAGATATTTACTGATGTTTCACAGTACTAAAAGACCAACAAGAATTATTGAAAAAGGTGAGATTTTTTAAGTGACTTGAATTGCTTAAGAGATTTACATTGACGGATATGGAGTGGAAGTTGGTTCCAAACTAGTGCAAGATTTAAGTAATGATAGCATCAAAATACATTGTAATTTTCATTTCATTTTCATAATCAATTTATTCTCACCAACTTCTTAATACAGTATCACTGGGAGGTTTGGAGTTTCCCTATACCTACGATTTTTAGTCTTAGAAATTAAAAATTACAAATTGAGAAATGAAGACCAACGTACCTACTCCAACTGTGGGATTGTGGTCCGAGAACAAGCGCTGTAAACGAGTGAAGCAATTGCTACAGTGATCGTGAAGCTTACATGCTGTTTTATACAGTACCTCATACTAAAAGAAAAATAAAGAAAATATATATT
This sequence comes from Antedon bifida, assembly GCF_963402885.1. NCBI lineage: Eukaryota > Metazoa > Echinodermata > Crinoidea > Comatulida > Antedonidae > Antedon > Antedon bifida. The sequence continues at coordinate 290,524 of NC_136228.1, read as the reverse complement.
TAACATATAGCAGTAAATTATATAAGAATATGTTCAATAAGAAAATGATCATTATCATAATTATTATACTAAAGCTCTGTCTACACTATCAAACTTTATGTGACAAAAAATGTGATGTGCCCATATATGGACATGATGATGTCATATCACTACCATATTTGGTAATATCACTACCATATTTGGGCACATCACACTTTTTTTGTCAAACTAGTTTTAAAGTGCAGACAGAGCTTTAGATGGTGATTTTGATAATATCGTATGACTGTATCTCATACTGGAGTATAATTATATTCTCTAATTTCTAATTTAGGCCAGATATAGATTTACGGTTATTTTTTAAGAATAAAATTTTATTGAGAATATTAGGTTCATTTCAGGTCTTTATTACTACTTTTAAGACGTTGTTGCACCCTATTTCAAAATCATTCTTAAACATTAAGATTTGTTACTACAATATATTGCACAATCCCTATTGGAGTATTAGTATAAGTATGATTTGAGTCATCTTAAAAGTATTGACTTAGTATATTTAGATTAGGTGAGGCTTAGATATAATATATATGCAAATATTAATATTTATATAATGAAATAGCAGAAATACCTCTTTCCTAACAATGAGCATCCTGGTCCTTATTTGTGAGATCATTTCCACCACAATACCAACGACGTGAGTCAGGTGATTTAAGTACCATACTTCAATTTCAAGATTACTATAAAGACAGACAATTACTACCAATAATATTATTAGAAAAAACATATGGTAATATAACTGACTTAAACTCAATCAATAAAAGTTCTGTCTACACTATCAAACTTCATGCGACAAAAATATGTGCCCATGTATAGACATGGTGATTTCATATCACTACCATATGTGGGCATATCACTGCCATATTTGGGCATATCACACTTTTTTTGTCAAACTAGTTTGATAGTATAGAGAAAGCCTTCGTCAGTTTAACATTACAATCAAAGGTTTTCAATAAGTACTGTGTATACCAATTTAATACTTTATAACAGGGAAGAGTAAAATTCCCTGCTTTATAACTATTTCATAATAATTCATATCATGTTTCCTTTAATAGTTTATTATTCTTTTGAATGACTCATGCTTTTTTATTCTGTTGTGTTCTTTGTCATTATTTTTTTGTAAAGCGGGTCCAGGTGCAACACTTTCACCTCAATCCACATGACTGAACTACTACTACATTGTATTTATATGCAAGTTTATCTATTAACAAACTAGTTTACCATTATGTATATTATATGTCTGTTATATTGTGGAAATAAATTGAAATTATATTTTTTTAAAAATATTTTATATTGTTTAAAGAAAATCAATTAAATTGTATTGTCTTGAATCACTTACTCGGCTAAGTACTCCAAATAGACCGCCTTCCTGTAAACATCTCCCTAAAAGAATAATCAGGAATGAATTAGAAATAAGTTTCATTTTAAGGTGTTGATTTTTTTTTTTTTTAATATATTGTATTGATTTTATGCTGACCAAATAAATAAATGAAATGAAAAGATAAAGCTCCATATCTCAAATATTACAGATTTGAAATCTTCTGAAACAGTTTTCATACTGTATATATGACCAAGTATAGACCAGGGGGGCTGGGTACAAAGTTTGGCAAAAGTTAGGAGGCGGGGGTAATACTTGGATTGCATTAGGCAAAGGATTTACAAAGGTTTTGTGTCCAAATTTAGCCAAAATATTTTGGAATGCATATATTGGCCTACTTCAGTCATATACTATTGTGTCGTCTTCTGAAGCCAAATGATTTTTATTGAAGTAGATAATGCAGCTTCCTTAATCAGAAAGGAGTAGGTCTACAGTAGTGATGCTTGGTATTTTTATTTTTAATGAGACTACTTACCACCCCATATCTGAGACCAAATTCCTTGAGTAGACGTCTGCTAGACGAGGATAATATCCAACCTCCTCTCAATACATTATGATGCACATTCCCACTTCTGCATTTAAAAAAATGATTAAATCAAATAAAATAGGTAATAAATTTATGTTTTGTCCCATAGTTACAGTTACTGTAGAGTCATTTATTTCCATGAATATGAAATATTTGCAGCTTTTTATCTTATTTTTTGTGTCATTGTATTACCAGGTGTTATGTACATTAACAATACTGTTAACAATACAATTAGCCTATGGGCATATAATTGCGCAATGTTGTGAGTATATTTTTAAAACTAAATAATCATTGGTCACTGTTCATTTTGAATTTATTTCTTTTGTGTGTGCTGGTTTATATGTGTACAGTGTATAATGCATATTTTACTGTAAAATCTTTGTTATATATCCAGATGAGTGCAATATATTTCAACTAGTTTTTGTATATAATATTTTATTCTCTTTATGTGTATTTAATCTTGTTTTAAATGCTTTTTTTATATTTTTATATTTTGTAGTTTGTTGTAAGGGTTGCGGACACTCACACGTTATGCCGCATTATTGATTGTGTCGAATAAATAAATGAAAAAATGAAAATTGCTGAAAAACTTAAAATGAATGAATCATACCTAATGAGTTGGATCCTAAGATCTTTATATTCCTCATGTGTACTAGCCCAGTACATTGGGTTACATAGACTACTAGATGCGCTGGGCAATGCATAATGAATCATACCTAATGAGTTGAATCATAAGATCTTTATATTCCTCATGTGTACTAGCCCAGTACATTGGATTACATAGACTGCTAGATGCGCTGGGCAATGCATAATGAATCATACCTAATGAGTTGGATCATAAGATCTTTATATTCCTCATGTGTACTAGCCCAGTACATTGGGTTACATAGACTACTAGATGCGCTGGGCAATGCATAATGCCAGAATTTACTGTACAATTTGATAACAGTTCGTCTTTCTTGTTGCTGCCATAAATCATATGCATTCCGATTCTGAAAAAAAATTAAATAAATTAGAACCCTTCATTTTGGACACTCTATTCAAGGGCCACCCCTGGGACAGAGACACTGTCTTGTTATGCACACTACGAAAGGCAATACATGTTCTAACAATACAGTTATTCAATAATAATAATAACGTTCAATTTATATAGCGCAAGATGCAGGGTGACTCTAAACGCTGAACAATCAACAGAAAATGTAAAAAGCAATATTCATGGAACACCTTGAAACCAGGGTTTCTATTAAAATTTCAATAACTTAATATCAATATGTATATTTGCTTGGAGGTTGTACCAGTGACCTAACAAATATTGAATTACCTTGATTAGATTTAAGCCTGTTAAAGAAAAGTGGAATGCAATTTACCTCAAAAGCAAACGGACTGTAAAATGGATGCTTATTGTTCTCAAGGAGTCTAAGTCTGCTAACAAGTTCATCTATAAGAATCTAAAGAGAGATGAAAAGAATAAATTAAATGAGAAATATCATCAACATATACAGTAGGATCTCTATTTTGGTACACCCCTACACTTTTCTGCGTCCTAAAGGTGGCCCCTTAAAAGGGGTTCTATTTTATATTGTTTGAAGGTTTGCATGGCGAAATAAAATGTTGATATGCAGTTTGCGGTACACCACGTATATTAGCTCTGAAAAGAACTGTTTTAGTAAACATTACAAATTATTTACAAATACAGTTTAATGTCTTACTTTTGCCGGTGATTTTCTGTTGTAGCCTTCTGAAATAATATCGTCATAGTATAGATGTCGCTCTTCGTTTAAGTCGAATGCTTGGCGTACAACCACGCATAAAGTCTGTACTTGTATTGAGGTATCCGTGTCATCATCGATCTCACTGTCATCAGAGAACGTTGTCTTTGTGTTGGATTCGGGGATTGGAATGAAATTGAAGGTGTGTTGAAAGTTGTTGGTTGTTAGTGAATTTGAGGCTGAGGAAGGAGGGGAAACAGAGCCTAGCACTGGGAACTGGGCACAAAGAAGGGCACGTTTGTACACTGAAAATTCCTGCAAACAAATAATAATAATAATATATTAGGCTTGATAGTGCACATTATGCTAATAGCCCCAATGCGCTTTACATTAAAACAAAAATATACAGAGAGAAATTAATCAAAAGATAACGTAAATAGATGAGTTTTTAATAATTGTTTGAATGTAACAATGGTGGGTGTTTGTTGAATAAGTAAGTGGTAAGTCGTTCCAAAGAGCACTGAGGCACCGATGAATGAGCGACTTCCATAAAACTGTGTAGAAGGGCAGACAATAGTACATTATGTATTAACAATTTATTGTATTAGAAAACTAATAAATTGTAAAATATTATAAGAGATAGGTATACATTAGGTCATGTGGTAAAGATGAAATAGTCACATTGAAATTGCAATGCAGTAGTTTTAACGAGTTTTGAACAATGGCTTACCCTCTCTTTTGAATGCAAATATTGGAGAGTACTGTAGGTGAAAGGGTAAGCATATTTACCTAAGCGGTTTAAGCTTTATTGCTATGATTTCTGATAACATTTGCAAATGTAATCATGAGATAAAATTTAAATAGTGGCTTGATTTGAGAGAAACACATTTGCCTACTTGAAATAAGATACAATGAGACAATTGGCAATCTAACATTAATAATCTAATAATTGCTTGAAAAAAAAAGTGAATGATGTTTGAAACAGCTGTATAATTAGGGCTATTATAACCTTATAACTGAATGCAGGGGCAGATCCAGGATTTGTTGAATGGGGAAGCCCTAACATTAGTGTGTCAATAATTGATATCAAGAAGTAGCTGTCAAAAATAGAGCATGTATCCTTAAGTTCTTCCACTGGATCCGCCTCTGGTGTAAGTACTTTTCTTAGAAGATTAAGGGCCTGACTACTTTTTACTGTACAGATTCATATATATATATGATGTATATGTATATAATAGAATAGATAATATAAGTCATGAGGGATGATAAAACATATTAATATGAGATAAACTAAAGTTCAAGTTCAACTCTAGGTCAACACAGAGTTGTTCTTCACTGGGGTCATGAAACTTTTGAAGTACATTTAAAAAAAAAACAAGAAACAGATTGCAAAATATACTTGAAGGCTAATAATATAAAATTATCAAATATCATTAAATGAATACCGCAGACCATTTTTGATCTGGTCAGCGGAAAGGTTGTAATTACAGGAAATCTAATTAGTATACATCTAAGTTTAAACTGACAGAAATACATAAGGCTATCGATAAATGAAAAAACAACTTACGGATATAGAAAAAGAAAATGTTTTATTTGGTGAAATATTTTATAATAATATCAATTTGTCAAACCAACTTGATGGATATGTTAATACAGTAGTTATATCTTTTGGGAAACTACACTCAATGTTTTGGTCATGTTTGTGTTTTGGTCATGTGTTTTTCTATTCAAAAATTAGTAATAAATCAAGTAAGATGTGATGTACATCTTTCGAGACGAGACACTTATCATAACTCATCATGAGGGCCCTTGATTATCAGCTCTGCTGTTTATGGTCACCCTCTAAAAATGAGGTAAAATCAAAAATAAATAAATGTGAAAACATAAAACATGCTTTATAATTTTCATCTGTTTTAGAACTAAACAACAACAGTACAAACCCTTTGATCCAAGACGTGTTTATGCTGTCTATCTGAGTCCATACCACTGACAGTACCATCTTCAATTCCTGAATCTCTTCCGTCTGTCTGAGGTACACGGATCTTACTGTAGGCATTGGCGTTTTTCCCAGGGAGACTCATACAACAAACATTGGAACTGAAATTGTATAAAAACACTACTAAAACATGTTGCCTGTCTAAAGCTATGTCTACACTGTAAAACTAGTTTGACAAAAAATGTGATATGCTCAACAAATGGTAGTGATATGACATCATTATGTCCACATATGGGCACATCATATTGTTTTGTCAACATTAAGTTTGATAGTGTAGACAGAGTTTTATAATGGTAGTGTGGTGACTAACAAGTTGAGTACCAGTTGAGATCACTTTTCTGCAAGTAGTATTTAATCTAATTCCTGAATAGCATTCTGTATAGTAGCGTTTTCTACATACATTATTCTGAATATGTATTTCTGAGTATATATTAATTTATTATTGCAAAATGTGATGAAACACATGGTGAATTAGGCATAATATGATTAATTGATTTTGCATAATATTATTCCAAATAATGTAATACAAAATAAAGTAGCTCTGTCTACACTATCAAATTTTATGTGACAGAAATGTGATGTGCCCATATATGGACATGACGATGTCATATCAATGCCATATTTGGGCATATCTCTACCATATTTGGGCACATCACACTTTTTTGTTATACTAGTTTGATAGTGTAGACAAAGCTTAACAGACAGAAGGGAATATGCCAGGAAGGTGCAATTGGGGTAGAGTTGTTAGAAGAACCAAAACAACTGTAATAACTTACTCTAGGTTTTTGAAATAACTGTGAATGCTTTGAACGGAATTTCCATGCCTAATAAGAGAAAATTTAAATTACATTTAAAAATGTTGGTGCATCCATAATATAATAAGCTAAAACATCATATGAAATGAATTGCTTCATCTCCTTTTTAGGCAAAAAAAAAATAAATTAAACACAAAAAATAATAACAATAACATTAAATATCTTGGCTAATCTCCTAAAAAAACATGATACATTAAAATAATAAAATAAAACAGCTTTTCATATGCAATAATATGCCTTTTAAGGCAAAAAAACCCATTAAACACAAAAAAGTAATAACAAAAACATTAAATATCTTGGCTAATCTCCTCATATAATCTTACAAAAAAAAAATTGGATACATAAAAATAATAAACAACTTTTCATGTAATACTAATAACTATATAATTAAGCCCTGGTTTCCTCTATTTTCATATAGGAATTTATGATGACTTTAAAATAACACAATGGAATTTACCGTATGAACACATAAACATAATACAGTCTACCACTTCCTTAACAACCTTATACATTAATGTATAAACATTTTAATAGGGCAATACAATTGAAACAAAAAGTAAGTCTTGTAATGTTATAATAGGTGTATCATGGGTTTTTTCACCTTGTCATGTTGGGTTTAAGCTTCATGTCTTGTGACTTGGAGAATACCCTTTTCACATCTGCATAAATTGTTACAACTTGTAACAACTTGTAACCAGGTTTGATCTTTTGATTTATTACACGTTCTCATACACACATACGCGAAACCTGAGAAAACTCAGAAGGAAAGTGTAGTTGCGCGCTATTTGATTGGCTATGATTGGTTTAATACCAGGGCAATGCACATGCACACAGTAAGAACTCGGAACATCTCGGAACAAAAACAGGTATCTAATCAGTGTGTTTTTCTCCCGAGAATTCACAAATTTTCCACAAAATTGTATTCACACTATGCAAACCTGGTTACAAGTTGTTACATTTTGCAGATGTGAAAAAGTGGTATATATGATTAAAATATTGCCCTCCTTCTCCCAATAAAAAAATCTTACTTGACCAAGGATGACTCTGGTGATGAATCGTCATCATTATCCAAGGAATCCATTCGTTTCCATGCCTCGCTCTCCGCTTTAATCAAGCTAGGGAAGAGTGAGTCTGCTGACAGTAGGACTGAGCTACGCCCTCCATCGGTTGATGACGACCTCCATCTCGGTGATGTTGCCATCATCGGAGGATTGTCACGGTATTCCCATCTGAAAACAAAGATGACCGTATTTACGACTTTTGATTTAAAAAGATTTGTATTTAAAAAAAATCTAGGCCTAGGCCTATTCTTCCATAAAAATACATGACATTCATTCCAACAAAGGCAAAGACTAAAGTATCAAATAAAATTTGATCACCTTCGATCAATCAATATTCCGAAATTAAAGTCTAAAGTACATTTGTGATTGTTATCAAATGTTTGGTAGGCCTACGTTCTACTACTCTAGGCCTCGGTTATTAATTGTTTCTTATCTGAACGTTATCAGCAGTCACATCTCGTCGTCGGTATCATCCAGGCGCGTGACACCGGGGGCGGATTGCAATAAAGGTCTTAACGGCGGTCTTAGACTTAAGCCTAGGCTTTATACCGCCCTCAATGGAGGTCTTAGAATAAAGCCTCTTGCAATATAAAGTCTAAGCCTACGAGAGGACGTTTCGCGGTCTTAGATTCTAAGCCTCCTCGTAGCAGGCTTAGAATTCGTCGCGAAGACAAAAAAAAATGGCGAACTTTATCGCGGTGCAAGGCTATCGCGAGAGAATAGGTCGTATTTTTCGCGATAGATTGCATCCGCTTGATAAATATGATGACAACGAATTATATAGAAAATTTCGGTTCAACCGGCAAAGTATAATGACGCTTAGCGATAATCTAGCAATTGATTTGAATGTAACGAATAGGAATAATGCAGTCCCACCGATCCTCCAAGTGTGCACAGCACTTAGATTTTATGCAAGTGGGTCAATGCATAACATTTCCGGCGATCTTTCTGGTAAGTATTAATATTAATAATTAGCACAACTACAATAATAATATTGTTTAGTTTTTAGTGATAATAATGAAGGTATAAAATTAGTAAATACTTAGTCTAATTAAGTAAAATAAATTATAATTATTTAGGCCTAGGCCTAGACAATGACTATCGCGCCGGCGCTAGTATCGCGCCGGCGCTAGTTTACTCTCTCGCACCTTAAGTTTATTTACCCATTTAAAAATATTCACCAGCTGCACGGCGGCGGTATGGTGAGTGAGCGGAGTCAACAAGCCAATTAGTAAGCTTGTACTAGTAAATAGGCTGCTTGTTTGTTTTTTTAATTTAGTTTTTAATAAAAATAAAATTATGGTAAAAATATCTATAATTTTAATATATAAATTAAGTTACATTTTTCTTATAAATTTATAAAATTAAATTTATACATATTCTCTATTATCAATTGTTATTTAATACTTTAGGTTAATTCAAGATTATAATATGTTGTATTCCTTTGTTTGTAGGAATTCATGAATCAACAGCTTGCCGAATTGTAAGGCAAGTTTCACTGGCCTTACAGAGACATATGAATGAGTATGTGTTTTTCCCGATGGATGCAGCAAGCATTAGGGAAACAAAAATTAAATTTCACGACATATCTGGTTTCCCAAATGTCATTGGAGCGGTTGATGGCACTCATGTCCGGATACAAGCTCCAACAGTTGACGAATTTGTTTATGTTAACAGAAAAGGATATCATAGCCTGAACATCCAAGTCGTATGTGACGCAAACATGCGATTCACAAATTGTGTAGTGCGTTGGCCCGGTTCAACGCACGATTCCAGAATTTTCAGAGAGAGTGGTATTGGCGTAGCCTTTGAAAATGGTGAAATGCCAGAAGGATATTTGTTGGGGGATTCTGGGTATGCTTTACGGCCATTTCTGTTGACACCCTTTATAAATCCAATTACTCGGGAAGAACGAAGGTATAACAATGTACATTCCATAACAAGAAGTATTGTCGAGAGGACAATAGGTGCATGGAAAAGGCGGTTTCGGTGCATGCACGAAGAAAACCGTATGCAGCCTCACAGAACCTGCGCTGTGGTAGCAGCAACAATGGTCCTTCATAATATGGCTCGTAATTTGGGTTTACCAGAAATTGAAAATGAAGAGGATATTGATATAGGGGATGCAGGGCAGCGCAATGAACAAATTGAAGACAACAATGGACGTGCAATCAGGCAGATGGTTGCAAATGCAATTGCTAATTAAATTTGCAAAAAAATGTTTATACTGTATAAATGTTAAAGGTTTATTAGATTCATTTTTTAATTAAAATAATTGTGGCGCTGCCATAACAGCATCATCATTGTACATAATACAGGTATTAATATATTAAATACAGTATATTTAAATTGTATATAAATTGTAATTTATATATAATATATTAAAGATTTGTAAATTATTTGTAAACACCCATAGAAATTTAATGAATTACTCATTAAATACAGTATTTAAATTGTATATAAATTGTAATTTATATATAATATATTAAAGATTTGTAAATTATTTGTAAACACCCATAGAAATTTAATGAATTACTCATTAAATACAGTATTTATATATAAATTGTAATTTATATATAATATATTAGAGATTGTTAATTATTTGTAAACACCAATAGAAATTTAATGAATTACTCATTAAATACAGTATTTATATATAAATTGTAATTTATATATAATATATTAGAGATTGTTAATTATTTGTAAACACCAATAGAAATTTAATGAATGACTCATTAAATACAGTATTTAAATTATATATAAATTTAATTTATATATAATATATTAGAGATTGTTAATTATTTGTAAACACCAATAGAAATTTAATGAATGACTCATTAAATACAGTATTTAAATTATATATATAATTTTTTTTCTTCTTTATACCTATATTTTATATTTTTAAATTTATACTAACAAATATATTTTTATTAATATTATAATCATAACAATAAATATTTTAAAAATATATATAAAATATTATTTATCACATAATATACAATCTAGGATAATTATTGGATATACAAAATCATTACACCCAACTACTATCTTCATCTCCTATATACGGAACATCATTTGGATAATAGAACAAATCACATATCTACACATAATCAAACATCGTATACTCTATCTCTAACAATATTTCAATCTTCTATCGACTAAAGCTGAAGTATAGTCGTTATCTCGGGACCGTTCTATGGTCACCACCAGGTAGGCTTACTTCATCAAGGCTTCTTTGAATGGATGTACTGGTTGGGAGCAGAAAAGCTAGTAGACCATACCCAGTACCGTTTTGATTACGATCAATCGGGAAATTACCTCACGACGTTAAATATAAAGGCCCCATGGAAACACTATATATAATAATACTGGTACTAAAATTCTTCAGCATGAATCTAAAACAAAATTACAATACCAATCAATTCATTTTCAATTCAACTTTATTTCAGACTGAACTGTCCATATGGAACAATACAAAAATTACAAATTCCAAAAAAAAGGAGTTAACCAATATTAAATAAACATCAACGACTAGGCCTACTATCTAATAATAATTTATAAGGGAGGGAGGAGGTAGGTAGTGGTGTATAAATTAAACTTGTTAGAAAAACATTAAAAAACAAGTGCAAGTAGAACACATTATTAATATTATGAATATTATTATTAATATTAGTTTAAACCAATTAACAATGTCAAGTAACATGCATACCTTAATTCTTTTTTATTTACTGCTTTGCCATTCCATTAAATATATATCCATGTTTTGTAGTACTCTGTAGGCTAGGCCTAGTAGTGTAGTGTCAACATAGGCTGATGATGAATCTGTAATTACTTGCTACTATCTAGGCCCTACTACTACTAGGCCTACTACTACTAGTACTATAATATTATTACAATTTAGTACACAGCCATGCAGTAATATTATTTTGATTCTCAGTCAATGTTTGTTTCGTACAGCATTTTGGCAATATCATCGTTGTAAATTGCTGCAAAAAATTACACACAAAGTTCATGATGAAATAGTATAATCCAGATGTATGTAAAAAATCATACTACTAGCTGAGCCTTGCTTGGCCTTCAACAAAAGTGAAACAGGCCTAGTAGTATAATTCGTTGTTTTCCATCTTTATCTATTCTCTGACTGTTGAACTTGTTGAAGTAGGCCTCATACACATTTGTCTAAAAAGGAAAGCATATATTATTATAAATAATAATAAATATTATATAGTATAGGTATACTACTATCGTATTACAGTATATATAATATAATATAATGTGAAATATTATTAATTGGCCAGTCTATTATTATAGGTCTATATACTCTACAGGCTAGATAGTACATTTGCCGGCTACACATGCATAATAATAAGTGGAATTTAATCTTGAATGAAAGGTTAGGCCTACACTAATTCATTAGGCCCGCCTAGCTAGGCCACGGGCTGTATTATATGCAGTACAGTACTACTATAATACTACTAGCTAGGCCTAGATAGACTAGAGGAGCCTAGGCATAGAGTAAAGTAGTAGTAATAAACAATATAAAACTTACTAATTAGGCCTATATGTAATTAATATTCAGCCGTCAGTGGTATAAAAATGTGTTTCGATTTTGTTCTAATATTTCGTTTACACACACACCTCCTTATTAAAATCCACACGTGCAACGTACACGGTTGCGGGGTCTCATAAATATTCATAAATCATCCCTTTTTTGTAGTAAATGGCGTGTTGTTATTGGTTGTTAGAAAAGTCATTTAATGATTGATAGCACTTTCTCGCGCGAGTTTTACCCACGTGTTATTTTGTCTATAGCTTGAGGGCGTTTATCTATTTACGATAGCTTTTATTATTTTTGTACACACAAATAATGCCCTCAACGGTGGTAACTAAGGTTTTCTATCGGGCTTAGCTTAGACCGCGATATTGCAATCGACTTTGCTGAGAGGCTTAGCTAAGACTTTCGCGAGGGGTCTTAGGCTTAGATCTAAGCCTAAGACAAAGTCTTTATATTGCAATCCGCCCCGGGCATCGAGAAAGAAAATACGCGGAGGAGACATCCAGCTAGCTAGCTCACTAAACACCTACCTAGAATCCTTCCTAGCCTAGCCTGCCCACCGAGCATAGCACTTTTACACGTATATATACACTTTATTTTAAAGAAAAAGAACCTCAGAACTCACCATTATTCATAGAATACGAGGAACTTAACATATTCCCTGTAGGCTCGTATTATATAAGGAAATTACATTGCGACAACCAAGGTTGACAGAGAGGGGTAAAGTCCCTGCTCAATATACAGTGTACTGTACCCTTTGTGTTGTTTACAAAGTGGGTTAAACCAATATTTTAGTCGACAACAGAGAATGTATTGTCTGTTCATAATCTTAATTTCAGCATTAACACCCGCATCAACATCAAAAGTATTTTATTATTTTGCTAATAAATTAATTTATAGTTTTTACATATGTCATATCACTATAAACATCAATTCAATAAGTGTGTAAATGCTTCAATTTGTATTGTAATCCCCATTAAAAAAATGAATTAGTCCAACCAAAGAGCGAACTTTAAATGCAAGATTATGGGGAAAACCCTGTAGAACATTCAGAGCAGCAGACAATAATGTCTTAGATTAGAACTTTTGATTTTAACACAAAGTAAAATTAAACATTTGTAAGGTTTTAAAAATTAGAAGGAAATGAGAATCATTTTATTGATAACATTTTAAACTAAAAAAATTAAATCGTGAACTACCGTGTTATGTTTTGGGGTTTTTTCCGTTCTTTTCATTTTGTTTGTCAAATGCTTTCTCTATTACATCCTCGATTTTTCTCACAAAGGCTAATTTATTAATTGTGTAGGCCCAGCCACTTCCTTGGCGTAATAGGGATATACCCGCAACAACCAAACATTATGCAATTGTTGTGACGCGCGTCTACACGTAAAAGCTAACCTTGCAAACATATTTCAAAATCAATTTATTTGTATTTTTGACGTGGATTTGTCAATTCGGAATTTTAATTAATTTAAACGTTTGTTTTCTACAAAAAAAATTTACAAAATAAGTAATAGATCTGAATGATTGAACATCACGAAGCAAAAATACTAAAAACGATGTCCAGATAATTATAATATTTAAAAAAAAACATTAAATTATAAATTCATATTATTTAAAGAATTTAGAGTGTAATTATTACTATTAATATGATTTATTTAGATGTATTGTACAATGTTATTTTGGGTGCAACATTTCACGTTTAAATTTAACTGAATATTCTATGAATAAACATTCTTACCCTTGCTGCCAATGAATTATTATGAATAATAATAATAATAATAACAGGATTTTTATAGCGCACATACCACTCAAGAGTGCTCAAGGCGCATTAAAAAAAATAAAACAAATCATACAAATGCCCGACAAATAAAATTCAATTTCTTTGGAGGGTCCCCATCCGTTCTCGTTCTGTCGCGGTCTCGGACCCCTACCTAGGTGACCAAACAAAGGAGCAGAATACACATTTGCCTTGCCACAGACGACCGGGTGCTCAGAGACAACAACCAAGACAGAGGCACCCCAAAGATAATGCTGGTCAGGAAAAAGTATACTATACAATTCTAGAACTAATCTAAAATAAACATTCTTACCCTTGCTGCCAATGAATTATTATGAGTCTAAAATAAACATTCTTACCCTTGCTGCCAATGAATTATTTTATGAATAAAACATTCTTACCCTTGCTGCCAATGAATTATTTCCTCATATCGGACAGTTTTCCGTCCACGGCGACGACGTTTTCCGATCAAATCCGGAGTCGGTGAAGCATACTCGGAAAAAAACATTTTTTTTGGTTATTATATTTCGGCTTGCTTACAGCCTTCCTTTGCTCGACTAAGTCCTACATGCGAATGTACCTAAGGTGTGTGTACTGTTTCAGTATGGTATTTCGTCCTACCATCATTTCGACTGTTTCGGTATATCGTCTACCAGCTTCTTTCAAAATTTGCTATTGTATTAATTACCTTCCCAATCACAGCCCAATATAATATGTTAACGATAGTTTGAATGACAATCGCAATTATTCATGAATCCGGTTTAAAACACCGTTTATTTTAATGTAGACATCTTTCATTAGAAGACAAATATTTTATACAAATACATTTTACAAAATACGCTTCAACTTTCCTGGCATAGATAATGCCTCATATAACACCCATGTTTGTTGACTTGAACTGTATTGCAAGGATACATTGAATACATTATTATTAAATGTATTCATCATCATCATCATCATCATCGTCATCATCATCGTCATAGTCGTCGTCATCATCAACATCATCGTCATAGTCGTCGTCATCATCATCATCATCGTCATCAACATGTTTTGTAGAATATGGTGTGTCTCATTAATAGGTCTTTTTAAATTTACCCAAGGTATCATTATTCAATTTAATCAAGTGAATTTAATATGTATATCATCCCACTCGCATATTGAATAGTAATATATAAAAAAGACCTTAATTGATAACATAAAAAGAAACAATTTTTCTATTTGTAATATTGTTTTTAATAATGCATACCACCATAATCATTTAAAAATGTGTATTTGTGTCAATCATGGTTTCTGTTATAGTGTTAAGTTTTCTCTTTTTCACAATGACTTTGATTCTTAAATTTGTTTAAACCATTTTGATTTTCTTTTGCTATGGACTGTGTGAATTTTACATCATTATTATATTAAAATTTACAGTTTTATTATGTAAGGGAGATGAATAAATTTGTTTTGTTTCTGTAACAAAGTTTAATATTAATAAATAGCAACTAAGATCGAAACAATAAACTATATGTTATTGCTTATCAAAGCTGTTTGAAATGTTTTTTCTTCAATCCGAGTTACTTAATCATTCCGATCCATTTATTCGATTTGACGAAATGTATTTTTTGTAAACATCATTTCAAGATTCTATACAAAAATACAATAATATGCATACTGTACACATACAATTTTTGTCATATAAAATATTTTCAAATATATTTACTATGAAACCCATACATACAACCGCCAAGTGGATGCACAATGAAACCTAACCCCCCTCCACCCCTTCCTTTGCAACACTCATCATAATAATGATATTGGTTTCTGGATATCACCTGTCTCCCATAACCAGAGAGCTAGCTTCTGACTCTGAGCAAGCACAAACTGTATAGGTACAACAGCCAAGTGGATGCACATGAGTTCATAGCATTGCACTAGGCCTGGAGTAAGACTGGGAAAGCAGCTTTGCACCAAGTTCCTAGAAAAAATCACATACATTATTACAATGTATAACCACCACAATGGAATAACATATCAGCACCCTCTCTCCTACTACAATCCCAAAATGAATATTGTGCAACACCCCCCACCCCCACAAAATAAATATCAGCCCCCCACCCCTGTCCCTACCACAATCATCACCACAAATTGTATTAACCTCATCACCACCAACCCTGGTACCACAATCACTAGCGCCATATTGCTATGACTATTATGACATAACAATACCCATCATAAACAATAATATATAATAAATAAACAATGTACTTCTGGCCACACATACTTATAGAAATCTGTTGCGATTATCCCTGGAGGAGGACCATTGATATCTATGGTGGGTATCACACGGCACTCTAAAGAACTGCCCTGAAAATATAATGAATCAAGATTTGTTATTGCCATCTCCATACACCAGAAATCATATAAATACAGTTTATTCAATATAATACAATTCAGTTCATTTATTTAAATATCTAAGAACAATAGTATAGAAATAAATAAATGTAAAATAGGACCAATAATGGACTCAATAATGCCTTTCAAACCTAGACTTTCAAAACAGTAAAATATAACAAATATCTAGTACAATGGTTTTATTGATATTGAGTATAAAAACAGGCCTTTATGTATACCATTGGTTACAGTGTAATTGAGTATGGAAATATGCCTTTATGTCTACCTACCGAGGTATCTTCAAACCACAAGAAGTATGAGTAGAAGAAGTCGCCTTCTCTGTAGGCCACAGATATATATCCTTCTTTAATGAATCTGTGTAATTTACCGGTCATTGACCAAACCTATGATAAAATGAGTAACAATACAAATAAGAAAACCTGCAAGAAGTTACTCCAGTCTTCTGCTTAATATGATGACACCCTAACATTACTATGGTATTCTCATGTTCTAAAATAACATGGTGAATGTGTATGAATTGTATTATATATTTTTAAAATCCTATACACTAGATACCCACATTACTGAGAACACCTGTGAGTAATGTGCTGGCAGGTCTGTGCAGCTTAAATTGCCGGTAAACAGAAGCAGTGATGAGGGTTCGATTGGTCTGCTTTTATTCTAGTTTTTTCATTTTGGTTGTTTTTAGTTTCAAGGTTTTTATTTGTCATGGTTTTTACAAGCGTTGAGCACTTTGTGGACATGTGCACTTTATAAATCTTATCTTATCTCCTTCGGAACACCCCTATTAAGGAGGCATTCTCCTGTGAAACTAAGAATAATGTGCAATATATGTTTTAGATTGATTGATTGAATTGATTGAATTTATTTGAGACTACATCCAACTCCTATTCAGGTGATGCTCTATTAAAGGGACATCTGTTGGGTCTGAAGGTGTCCCCTTAATAGGGGCTCTACTATACTATGAAGTGCATTTGTTAAATCCTATAAAGTAGTATTATTCAGGGAACACCCTATTAAGGAATCACACTCTGAAACAAAGAGCAATATATGTTTTAAGACTATGCCAATCCCTATTCAGGGAACACCTCTATTAAAGGGACATTTCTTGGGTCCCAAAGGTGTCCCCTACAGGGGTTCTACTGTATTCTACTTTACCTTATCATGGATTAGAAGAGAAGCATCTCTTCCATCACTCCCCTCTGTCTTTGTAACATTAACAGCTGGTGCTGTAATAAGATCAGCTGTCCTATCTATATACACAAAGTGCACCAGACCTGGAAACTTCTCAAGATACGTTGTCATTGTTATGTTCCTTTGAGCTTTCACTGTAAGGTACTGTTGGTAAAGACTTAAATTGTTTGCAGTGTGTTTCTGTACACTGTCCAACGTCTTCTCATAAAGAGGTCCAGAATGTTTCGGAGATAGATATTTCAATCTGAATATTGTTCGCAAGATTCTTTTAAGTTCTGATACAGCAGATTCCAATCTGATGATTAAAAAAATATTTTGGCATATTACTACTATATTTGGGCACATCACATTTTTTTGTCAGTGTAGACAGAGCTTAATACAGTACTTCAAATTTATAACATTTTATTTTCTGATGGCAACTTGTACAAATGAATTTCTTTTACAGCAATCTTTTACGGAAGCAAGCAATAAGTGAATGGAATTTCTTACCTAGGTGTCATTGGTTCTGGTATACCACTATCAGAATACTGAAAAAGCCCAAATTTACGACAATTATCCCAGCAAGCATTGAGAGCATTAAAATGCCTCAAAAGAACACCCTAAAACAGTAAATAATAATACAATTTTTAAAAATTCTACATTTTAAATTTGTGTTGGTATAATTTTCAAAACATGTATAAAATGTACAAGACCCATGTTGTTTTTTTTTGTACATATTTGTTTTTGTTTATGAATGTTGGGGCTCTACTTTGCCAACTTTTATTTTCAAAATATTGTACTAACCCTTGATTTTTGTAAAATTTCTCTAATCTTTTTAATATACATATCAATACCATCGACAGCTCTTTTCAATGTCACCCTCGTCTGACGTTCGACCTTGTCATGATCTAGGGGTTCTAAGGAATCCAGGGCCTTACAAAGATATTCAGCTAACTTGGATTTCACCTGCAAAAAATGTTTGTTTTTATATGTTTGACATTCTTACACAACAGGATCTAATGTTAGCTTCTCTTAAGCTCTGTCTACACTATCAAACTAGTTTAGTGATGCGCCCATATATGATATTGATATGATCAAATATGGTAGTGATATGAAATCATCATGTCCATATATACAGTATAGGCACATCACATTTTTTTGTCACATAAAGTTTGATAGTGTAGACAGAGCTTAAGGAAATAGATATGTATGACCTGAACAGAACCAAGAATTCTGGGATTTAAACACAAGCATATATTTTTTTTTCTTTACATACGCATCCAACAGCGAGTAACTTGCCAATTACAGGATGGATAAACTATTTTATAATTTATCGTGCTTATAAGTCTCATTTGAAACTTAGGGAGTGGAGTTAAAAGAGTCATGAGTTTACAACCCTACAATCTATAAGGATTGAACCCTGAACCTTGGGATTGGAAGGCAAGCACGTTAACCACACAGCAGCTACAGCTCCACTAATCCATATGATTACACTATGACAGCAACAAAAACAGACAATATGTTTATATAAAATTAGGAAAAGAAATCACAAAATTTCACCTCTCACTTAGTATGACCATAGATAGGGATTTGAACAACAACATTTTTCCATGTACACTTTTTATATATGGAACGAATAAAGATTTGATTTGATTTTGAAAAACAGACAATATGTTTATATAAAATTAAGAAATCACAAAATCTCACCTCACTTAGTATGACCATAGTAATACCCGGTAGAATTGGAATAAACTGAGCAATGTGAGGAGTGTATTCACACGAATGACTTCTAAGAAACACAGGTATTCGTAATTTCTCATTTCTTGGAAACTGTCGTGGCTTCGTCGGTTTTAATGTGGCAAATGTAAAGATAGGATTCTCTTGGAACGAAGGCTGTACCTCTTCAGGAACTGTATCATCATCAGAATAATCTGTCTGGAAAATGAGCAAACATTTTAAAATCTAAATTATCATTTCTCCTGATTAGCTGAATTAGACAAATTTAAAAAACTAAATTTTAATTCAATACATTTTATTTTAATGAAAGCAAATGATAGATCTATCAATGGACTATTTAAAGTCTATAAAGTTCTGTCTACAATATCAAACTTTATGTGACAAAAAAATGTGATGTGCTCATATATAGACATGATGATGTCATATCACTACTATATTTTGGCACATCACATTTTGTTTGTCACATAAAGTTGATGGTGTAGCTTAAATCAATAATGAATTGCAATCAGATGGCAGCTGAAGTCACAAGCCTAATTGCATATTCTCTGAGCATCAGAATAAGACACTAACCACAGGTTACTATACTTACCTCAGAGATCTGATTCTGTTCATCATACAGAGCTTTAAAATCAATAGTTCTGTCATTTTGAGGTGTAAAAAACTGATCTTCATGCTCACATGTGTCTCTTCCATGAATATCTAATGATTTGGGAGTGTGATACCTAACATGATCAGTGTCTACTACATCAGTAGTTAGGTTATCACTACTCTCTGATATGTTTGCGTCCACTGGTTGTGAGTCACGGCTGATTGACTCCATAATAGCTGGGATGTTAGATGGTAATTTGATTTCTGGTCGGGTCATCTCTTCTTCCATGGGTGTGCAACATCTCTCTGGTGTATTTGCAGGACTATTTGATGAATTTGGCTATTAAAAAAATTAATAAGAAAATCTTTAATTTTAAACGGAGGCTCGTTCACAACAAAATGTGTTCTTCCACAAGGCTGTATGAAAGAAATACAACTGCAGTATCACAACTAGCAAAATGAAGTAAATTCATAAACAATATTATTCTTTCTATCTTATTTTAATATATAACAACAAATCACAAAATGTTGCTAACTTTGTAGCTTTAGAAGAAGAAAAAATAACTTACAGTGTGAAAATCCTCTCCATCTCCACTAGCATCTCCACTATTAGCAGCGTTGGAAGTTTGTCTTCTGTTCTCCATCATACACTCGTTGCTTAGCAACTCAGGTGTGTCACATGACTGGTCATCAACAGCCTTGAATGGATGTGAGAGCATGTCGTCTAGCGTCTCCATTGATGGATAGATGTCACATGCTAGAAGTGTTAAAAGCAAGATGTCCGATGGTTGCAGTTCTTTTGCTTTTGGACTGTAAATGTAAAAACGTAAATAAATCATGAAAATAAATATGTAAATCCAAATTACAGTGGATTACAGTGGTACCTGGATTATAGTGATGCCTGGATTATTGGTACCTGGATTATAGTGGTACCTGGATATTGGTAACTGAATTATAGTGGTACCTGGATTATAGTGGTACCTGGATTATAGTGACACCTGAATTACCTCGATTATATTCTTACATTCACTTACGTGGAAAAGAGCGCAAGAAGTTTAGCATTGACAAGCAGCATTGTGTGCATAGCGTTCTTCTCTCCGTTGCTTCCCATTTTCTTTAACGTTAATTCAAGAAGATTAATACACATTTCATTCACACTCTGATTCACCTGTAATCGTTCAATGGCCTTTCAAAAATTATAAAAAATATAATTATTAATTTGATTTGGTTTTCCAATACAGTAGTATCTGATATTAATACCAAATTCCTATTGACTATTGTTTTCTGCACACGCGAAAAATTAAATAATAAAACAAAAAATGTTACAAAAAAAAGAGAATTTAGAGTGCAGAAGGAGGCCAAAATAAGTTAACTTTAAGTCATGCCAGTAGGTTAAAGAGGCAAAAATTAAACTTTAAAAAGGCAGCAGGTATAGTGATCAAGTTTACAAAAACTCCATAATTTTGGACCAGTGTAAAAAAAATTTTTCTTATCGAATAGAATGTATTGTTATGTTTGATGGTTTAAAATATTCTGAAACCTACTTCAAATAAAAAGCATTGTTCTTGGTTGTACAGCTGTAGCCATGTATTCAACACACTTCCCAGTGTCATCCACTTTTCCTCTCTCTTAGCGATACTGTCTGGACGGAGGCTGTAACAAAATTATATTCATGTTATTCACAGTGCCAACTTTTTTTCACTAATTATTTTATTTTACAATGAGAAAGCAATGTTCAGTAAACCAACTTGCATCTGGTTAAAATTATAATTTGGAACAAAATAGCACACACTAGATCAACTTCAACCTTTAAAACCTTATTTCATGCTTTTTCTTTGTGATTATATTTTTTTCTAAAGAGGTCTTACGACTACAGACAATTACTTGTCTCTGTAAGATCCCTGTAATGTAAATATTTATATTGCTGAATAAATGTGAATTTGACAAATGTATGTGCTTCTTGTTTTCTGATTTACGACCAATATAGGTGATGGGAAGAATCATTGTATCATTAGCAAGCTTTTGTTCCAGAGTGGTAAACTGTAGTTTTAACAATTAATGTGCGCATGTGTGTACCATGTATTGGGACTAGTCTGTATATTTAAGACAAGGTAACATAAAATTAAATTACTCATCAACGACAGGTCCATAATGCAAACAAACAATCTTGTTGAAAATCATCAGTTTTCTGCATAAAAAGTCTTCAGATTCCTCACCATCACCGTTGAACGCAATATATAGGTGATCACCAAACTGAAACAATAGAGAATAATAATAATGGTCTATGCATAATAATACTACAGTTCATTCTTATATAGTGCATATGCAAGCTCTCAATGCGCTGCACATTATTACCCCGGTCATTTTTTTGGATCGTACACGTACGGAAACATACTCCCATTATGCAGCTAATAATCAGCGCCAAGTTGTGTCTTGATCTAAACAGGTACCCATTTTATACACATTCTATACACACTTGGAATATTTTAAGTTGAGTTTTGAGTTTTATAAACGGTTTGGGTAATATCTGCTGTATTGGTCTAACCTAGATCA
Source organism: Antedon bifida (assembly GCF_963402885.1). NCBI lineage: Eukaryota > Metazoa > Echinodermata > Crinoidea > Comatulida > Antedonidae > Antedon > Antedon bifida. Next base: position 268,226 of record NC_136228.1, on the reverse strand, counting down.
ACCTTTACATAGCTAGATTACTTACATCTTTAAATACAAAAATAGAATCATTTTCACATGTAATAAAACTGTATCCATTATTCAGCTCACAGGCTAGAAGGCTGTGAGATGCAACAATGGGCGAGAAAAATTGTGTTGCAATGTTCAAATCAAGCTTCTCCCATGATGCATCATTCCTCTAAAAAAACAAAACATTGGAATTTGACCAGTTGCGTAATGCACAGTGCAAAGCCCCCTGGTTTAGAACTCCAAAGGGGCCCTCCAACGCTGGGTAGTTGCATGCAGCTCATGCTCTGGGGCCCCTGGGTTTAGCCAGTGATCGCTCATAGCTGTTACGCCACTGCATTTGACATTTTTACTATTTTATAATACATAATATTAGTAATACTTTATAATAATACAGTATAACAATATATTCATTCATCTTCATCTTAGCTGCATTTTGTATTTTCAAAAACGTTTTTTTGAAGAATTATCATTATCAATTTTTTTTTCTTGAGCAGTCTTGATTGGTATGTGCGTTATATAAATCCATATTATTATTATCAAGGAATTAAAACAGCAGCAAACAGTACCTGCATTAATAAATTAAATATTATTATTACATTAGATTAATTTTTAATATTAATCACGGGAATTGTCAAACCTGAATAAGTCCCTTGTCAATAGCAACTTCATTTGCATGCTGGATAAACGATGCATCTGCGGACATAAAGACAATATCCGGTATTCCGGAATTCATTAGCACAATCACGCATTTCATGATCAGTTGCTTGCACCATTCCAAATCCAAGATGTGTACTACTACTAATACTACATAGTCACACTAGTCACACTATTTTGTTTTGTAATCTGTAAAAACAAAAGAAACAGATTTCTTAGACATACATACCGCCTAACTAGGCCTATTATCTATGCCTATCCTAACCTGTATGGGACAAATCCACCCAGGGAAGAAGTAAAAAAGTGCCTGCCAGCAGATGCCGAGCGAGTCAATCAACAAATCAGTGACGGGCGGTGGGTAGGAGGAGGCCTCACCGTACACCATTCTAAATGAGTGGTGCAAGAGGCAGGTGGCAGGTAGGCCTAGCAACTACTAGCTACTACTAGCTCTAGGCCTAGGCTAGTCCTAGTAGTAGGCTAGGCCTAGATGGTAGACAGGCCTGGGCTGGGCCTAGCTAGCCTCCTACCTCCTAGCTAGGCCTAGCTACTACTAATACATACTACTACTACTACTCTAGGCCTAGTAGGCTACCTAGGCCCTAACCTAGCTAGGCCCTATATTTATAGCTAGGCCTAGATTGGAATAAAACCGATGAACTATACTCAATACTTACGTACTCAGTCTACGCCTATCATGTGCTTACTCCGATCCCACCACCAATATCGCGATCGCGATCCTCCCTGTGTTTTGCCAACAGAATTAGTGCGAACCAGCGAGGCATGCAATTCAAGCGACCAAACGTACCTATCCGTTCAAAATGACGTTCATGAATATGCATATTTATGACGTAACGATTAAAATGACGTAATATGAAACACGTATAAAGGGTCTTTCTCAAGGGTCTTTCACACCTGTTCCGGCACGGTTCCGGTCCGGCCCCGGAAAATCCATCATCCGTCAATGTTTCGTTTTCACGCGGCTACGCGCATATCGACCATTAATGTTCGATTGGCTGGACCGGAACCGTGCCGGAACAGGTGTGAAGGGCCTCTATGCACCAATCGATATGCGCGTAGCCGCGTGAAAACGAAACATTGACGTTCGATTGGATTTTCCGGCGCCGGACCGGAACCGTGCCGGAACAGGTGTGTGTGAAAGACCCTTTAGAATAGACTATTGTCAGTTGTTCAGTCGTATATATTATATTGTGGCGTAACGGGTAATGCTCTGGTTTCTATACTCTAGCTGCGGTTCGAATCTCTACGGATTTTGTTTTTAATGGAAAATAAATATCGATGATGTAAATAATGTATGCCATTATTAGTTTTAAATACTATTAATAAGGAAGGTAAAATAATACTCTTCCTGACCAATAGCAATATAAACCCGTAACCTTATTAAACAATAATACATCTTACTAATAAAGTAATGGGTATAAGACATTATAATATGTACACGTACTAGGTTAGGCTCCATGAGCTGATGGATCACGCACACATATCGAATGCCATGACACTGCATCCTCTGTCTTGAAATACTCATTACAAATATATATACCGTAATTTATTACCTACAGCAGACGTTAACTCATAAATAAGAAATAACTAGTAAAGCACCACGAAGCAGCAGATGACACTTAAATGAATGTCTTCTTCTTCCGTGTGTTTCTTGAGCTAAGCATTAGCTTAAAACGCCCATCAACAATGAATTGATACAGACATTAATTCACTCAGTTTATTAAAACATGGTACAGAAATTAATACATTATGGCGATGGTTGTCTCAATCTAATAAAGCTAGACTTGTCCCCAAGTCTGTATTTATTTTCTTTGTTTTATGTTAGTCCACCTGTCGACATCTCGATGACGTTTGTCTGGAAAATACCGTATTTACGAGCTATATTATTTATACCATTTATTTACATTGTATTCCGAGCTGCTGCTCAAGTATTATAGGTATGAAACGCCATGTGTGCCAAATTATTGTATCAATATTAAGTTGAAATACAGTAGAGAACCTAGACTAATCTAAAACGTTCGTATTGATCTACCCATATAATAGGCATCCAACCAAGGTTTACAACCAAGGTATTGATCTACCCATATAATAGGCATCCAACCAAGGTTTACAACCAAGGTATTGATCTACCCATATAATAGGCATCCAACCAAGGTTTACAACCAAGGTATTGATCTACCCATATAATAGGCATCCAACCAAGGTTTACAACCAAGGTATTGATCTACCCATATAATAGGCATCCAACCAAGGTTTACAACCAAGGTATTGATCTACCCATATAATAGGCATCCAACCAAGGTTTACAACCAAGGTATTGATCTACCCATATAATAGGCATCCAACCAAGGTTTACAACCAAGGTATTGATCTACCCATATAATAGGCATCCAACCAAGGTTTACAACCAAGGTATTGATCTACCCATATAATAGGCATCCAACCAAGGTTTACAACCAAGGTATTGATCTACCCATATAATAGGCATCCAACCAAGGTTTACAACCAAGGTATTGATCTACCCATATAATAGGCATCCAACCAAGGTATTGATCTACCCATATAATAGGCATCCAACCAAGGTATTGATCTACCCATATAATAGGCATCCAACCAAGGTTTACAACCAAGGTATTGATCTACCCATATAATAGGCATCCAACCAAGGTTTACAACCAAGGTATTGATCTACCCATATAATAGGCATCCAACCAAGGTTTACAACCAAGGTATTGATCTACCCATATAATAGGCATCCAACCAAGGTTTACAACCAAGGTATTGATCTACCCATATAATAGGCATCCAACCAAGGTTTACAACCAAGGTATTGATCTACCCATATAATAGGCATCCAACCAAGGTTTACAACCAAGGTATTGATCTACCCATATAATAGGCATCCAACCAAGGTTTACAACCAAGGTATTGATCTACCCATATAATAGGCATCCAACCAAGGTTTACAACCAAGGTATTGATCTACCCATATAATAGGCATCCAACCAAGGTTTACAACCAAGGTATTGATCTACCCATATAATAGGCATCCAACCAAGGTTTACAACCAAGGTATTGATCTACCCATATAATAGGCATCCAACCAAGGTTTACAACCAAGGTATTGATCTACCCATATAATAGGCATCCAACCAAGGTTTACAACCAAGGTATTGATCTACCCATATAATAGGCATCCAACCAAGGTTTACAACCAAGGTATTGATCTACCCATATAATAATTCAGGCATCCAACCAAGGTTTACAACCAAGGTATTGATCTACCCATATAATAGGCATCCAACCAAGGTTTACAACCAAGGTATTGATCTACCCATATAATAGGCATCCAACCAAGGTTTACAACCAAGGTATTGATCTACCCATATAATAGGCATCCAACCAAGGTTTACAACCAAGGTATTGATCTACCCATATAATAATTCAGGCATCCAACCAAGGTTTACAACCAAGGTATTGATCTACCCATATAATAGGCATCCAACCAAGGTTTACAACCAAGGTATTGATCTACCCATATAATAGGCATCCAACCAAGGTTTACAACCAAGGTATTGATCTACCCATATAATAATTCAGGCATCCAACCAAGGTTTACAACCAAGGTATTGATCTACCCATATAATAATTCAGGCATCCAACCAAGGTTTACAACCAAGGTATTGATCTACCCATATAATAATTCAGGCATCCAACCAAGGTTTACAACCAAGGTATTGATCTACCCATATAATAATTCAGGCATCCAACCAAGGTTTACAACCAAGGTATTGATCTACCCATATAATAATTCAGGCATCCAACCAAGGTTTACAACCAAGGTATTGATCTACCCATATAATAGGCATCCAACCAAGGTTTACAACCAAGGTATTGATCTACCCATATAATAATTCAGGCATCCAACCAAGGTTTACAACCAAGGTATTGATCTACCCATATAATAGGCATCCAACCAAGGTTTACAACCAAGGTATTGATCTACCCATATAATAGGCATCCAACCAAGGTTTACAACCAAGGTATTGATCTACCCATATAATAGGCATCCAACCAAGGTTTACAACCAAGGTATTGATCTACCCATATAATAGGCATCCAACCAAGGTTTACAACCAAGGTATTGATCTACCCATATAATAGGCATCCAACCAAGGTTTACAACCAAGGTATTGATCTACCCATATAATAGGCATCCAACCAAGGTTTACAACCAAGGTATTGATCTACCCATATAATAGGCATCCAACCAAGGTTTACAACCAAGGTATTGATCTACCCATATAATAGGCATCCAACCAAGGTTTACAACCAAGGTATTGATCTACCCATATAATAGGCATCCAACCAAGGTTTACAACCAAGGTATTGATCTACCCATATAATAATTCAGGCATCCAACCAAGGTTTACCAATAGTAAGAATCATAGTCCTTGTCCTATAGGTGGTAACCCCTCTGCAGTAGTCTCGGATGATGAACTGGTTATTGAAATACACACGACGGGCAATCTGCGAACACTGGACCTATGGTTTATAGTCCTTATCCGCCGAGACCACACACACCACACCAGAAAGCGAAGGCCCTATATTAAAAAACCCACATTAATTACAGGCCCGTAGCCAGGGGGGTGGTTTTTATGGTTCGGGCGAACCCCCCTTTACAGCGAATCCTGTTCTATGAAGTATAATGTATCATCATCATCATAGAGGATTATAGTGAATTTAATATATTACACTATAATATCTATGGTATCATGTACTGTAGTTTACATTAGGCCTATGCATTCGATTATTTTTTTCTAGACCACCAGCCGATACGTAGGCCTACTCAACTGTATCAATACCACCTATTTACATTGATATATTTAGTTTCCTCAACAAATTGCTGTAAATAAATTTAGATAGAGCTATCAGGGGCAGTCGCAAGACTATTTTAAGAGGGCTGCCCAAAGACTCCAGGGCTGTAGACACTGAGTATTTGAGCAAGCAAATTGTTAAATGCAACCCCTAGATGGCCGCAAATGGTACTCTCGCACATAAAATTCATGATAAATTTTTTATCGTTCAATGCGAACGTCACATGGAAGTCCCCGATGAAGGTACTTTTGGTACGGTAATACATTCTAATAACTGTACTCAATTAATGTAAATTAATTATCAAATAATAATTTTAAAAAGTTATACAAAAAATATGAAGCTGTTGCTATAAATATATTGAGCAAAAGGTTAAATTGTATAATTTGGAATTTTAATTCATTTAAAAATGCTAAATAAAGTAAGATGTTAAAACCACAATTTCCAAAAATTCATTTTTATTTATCCACTATACACTTTACAAAAGTGTTGTTTTAAACCACACTTCAAATAAAACAAAGAAAATAATGATAGGACATGAAAGAAGCAAACTTTGCTCTGCTACCGGTATAACACGGTTCAAATTTCGGAACGTCTATAAATTACTACGGAAATTCGGCCTAACATTTACGAACGTACGGAAATGAAGATAAATAGGGTACTACACGCATCGGAAATACAAAACTATACGCACAATTATGATTTGGCCTAAAAATTGGCCTTAGATTATGAAAACCCCCGGCAAAACGCAATAATTATGGACAAATCGATTATTAGCCTTGGAAATATGCCTAATATTTAAAAGGAATGAATATAGGCTATATTTCGTTTGTCGATGAATTTTTGAATTCATGTGTGAATGATTGATCCATTAGAGGTAATCTGTGGTGGCTCTAGTAACACTGCTATGCGTGGGTAATTTGTGAATAGCATAGTATGCTACATACACGAGCCTAGATAGGGAAGATCTGTACTGTAGTTCATTGCGAGAGGAGGGGGAAGTCCGGTAATGTGTCATGGAAAATGTAACAAGCCAGAGATGAAATAAAATCACTAACATTTAGCTGATTGTCGTTGTTTTAGTCGTCGTCAGAAGTTTATCGACCGACATCTATTTCTCATGTGTAGCATGTGTAGTAGAGCGTTTCTTTGATTGAATAATATTGTTTGTATTATAACACAAGTTCATTTTGGATTTTCAGTAAATTACCAATGGTTTATTCAAAGTCAAACTGTAACTAATCCCTCACTATTCAATCAAAATGTTATTGTTATACTACTATATTGTTGAAAAATGGATTGCGTGATATGAAAATGGATTGATAGTAAAACGTAATAAAGATACGTTCTTGTCTGGTTATTAGGTATTCATGCTCTGATTATTTTTATAGCGTTCCATTTAAAATAAATTTTTTTACAAAGAAATATTTTGGTTGTGAAGGTCGTTTTAACAATTAGGCTAATATCAAAACCTTCAACAATGATAAAATGCCCTGCAACTCTGTAACTACTTTATGACTAAGCCTATCAAGTTCCGGGTTCGGGTGGATATTGTATACGATGAAATGGAACTCAATTTTAATTTAGTGGCAGAAACAACATTTAGTATGAAATTAAGGGTGTTGTCCGGGTCACAAGGAAAACACCCCTGGGTCCGCCCCTGGCTATAATAAGCATTGAATTTGCCTTCTCACCTTGTAACTTGAACGCAAAACAAAATACCGAGTGAATGATCAAACAATCGGCGGTGGTTCCGCACACAGGGCACGCGCATCTAAGATACGGCAACAAATGTTATCGTCCTTTAAATAGTCCACATGTGTGAGGAGGAGGAAAAAAGTACGCATTTTGTTCAATGGTAGCATGCTGCATGAGAGTGTTTTTTCCGGCCAATTAGAGGTGCCATTTATCATGAATGTTATGGGCGAGAGTACCATTTCCGGCCATCAAGGGGTGTCATTTAACAAAATTCGCCTCAGACCCCACCGGGTTGGGGTGGCGCGGGGCAGTGATCCAAATACTTAGTGTCCGAACCCCCCTTGACAGATCCTGGCTACGGCCCTGAATTATATGGTTAATATTATGAGAAAATAGAAACGGCATACTATTTGAACTTTCGGTTTGTGCCATTAACTCATTGGTTTTATTACCATCGTCGTCGGTTCGTTTCTATTGTTATCGTATCGTTGTGAACGAAACCACAAATAGTCACATGCAAAAATTGTTAAGCAAAAATTCCAAGTTAAAAAAAAAACTCATTTTACATTTTATATATTAAACAGAGTTGAATTTATTTTTGTATAACTGCAAGGCGTTAATCAGCGTATTTTCCATTTTTTAAATGCTATTCTACATTGTACTACATTATTTCAGCCGATTCTGGGAATCGGGTGCATTATCTAGTAGTCATTGTCAGCGCTCTTTCATGTTAATTTGTTAAAACCAATCATCAGTTATAATGTTGTAAACATTTAACCTCTTGGTAAACCAAATAATCACGACACTAACAACTAACCACTTAAGAACTATCTTAATTATCTTAAGAACCATTGTAATGATCTTAAATATTATCTTATCTCAAGATTGATCTTAAGAAATGATAATTATTGCAACTATTCAATACAACAGACATTCACACAAAAGTATACACTTATAATGGCAAAGTAAAACCGGTAGGTGTAGGTATACAAGGAAGTAAACAAGAAATAGAAATGTTGTCCTGCTGATATTTTGATGATTACAATACCACTTCCCTTTAAAGGAAATAGGCCACTTCTATTAAATCAAATGTTTTTCCTTTCTCACGTGAATTTAGTATAGGGCATATATGGCAAGCCAAGTCCGCCAAAAATCCTCACGTCCGGACTTGGCTTGCCACAGGCATAGATAAAATTAAATTGTCGAGTATTTTTGTACTAGAATTATAAACAAAATGTACCAATGTGACACATATGCCCAGCAAATTCATTGTAATATAATTTGTTCAAGAATAGAATATAAAGTAATCATTTGTTTATTACTTAATTATTTTGGTGGCAATTTTTATGCAACTTAGAAGCTTAAAGACGTAGAAATCACTTTTAATATCCAACATTATTTCTAAATCAATGACATTACAGGGTTACCGTTTTACCTAATTTTAGACTTTAAAAATTGTAAATATACATCTATGTAACCTTTGACCTTTTCAAATGAATGGGATAATTAAGTTTTTAAGCAACGTATCCTTGAACTAGTGTAAGTGGATTGTTCGATGAAATTCCCCCATTTAACCACAAAACCACTTATAGAAATGAAACAAGCACGCATTGATTCCTTTACTGTAATTTCATTACAAATAAATACAAAAGGAATGTCATGGGTTGTGGAAAAAAAAAATAAATAGACCATGACGAACGAATATAATTATATATACATTTTAAACCATGTTTAGACGGTAGGCTAATTTGCATATACAGCTGTGCAATGGTAGATATACTTGAATCTACCAATGGAGATGTACGTGCTATTGTCCTGATAGGATAGATATAGAACAGAGTAATATATATGAATCTGAAATGCTGGGAGCGATGTTGTATTCTGAAGAGCCATTCTAGATTGGAGAGATATACCTAATTATTTCTACGATGTTAGGGTCTATAGGAATGTGCGCCAGGAGGGAAAATACACTGTTTTTGGCTTGTCAAAATAATGTTTACGTAATTGAAAAAAAACAACAAATAAATGAGTAAGTTGAATATAAAAACAAAAACAATATTTAGCACAATAACAATTGGCGACCACAAATAAACAAATTCGACTATAAATATCATTTGTTTAAAGTTAAATAAACAATAATGGAAGGTGGGTGGACCGTTATTGCGTGCACCATTGAAACACAGCGTTGTGAACTGAAATGAGAAATTGAGAAGCAGCAGTTTATACTCGTTAGAAGCAGTTTATACTCGTTTTGTGCACTTTATCACGACTCAATTGCAAGAAATTCAAGTTCGTTTGACTCTCATGTCCAGTTTAAACATTAAAACAGTATATCCAGTTACTGTACTAATGTACGTTATATCTTCGTACAAACAAACAGTTCTGAATCCAATTTGAAACGCGTTTCTCCTGGAAAGATGGTACTACAGTATCTTTAGGTGTTTAAAACGCGTTTCTCCTTGGACAAACGCTATCTGGATGGTACTATACAGTAGCTTTATATTTGAAACGCGTTTCTTAGAGGTTACTGTTACTGGTATTTCTTCAATGTCATAACTCTATATTATTTGCTGTTATTATACTTATTGTCAGTATTAAGAACAAGTATTTGGATGTAAACGTAAAACACCAGTCTCGTGAAGTCCTAGTAAAATTCTATATTCCTGTGCAAAATGATGCACCTTGGGTAATGGTACACTGTCTGATTTTTCATAATAATGATATTCAAGAGTCCTGTTACGGTGGTCCGTGTGAAATGGCCAGAAACCGTACGCTGTGACCTCATCACAAATGGACAATGCAAAACTTGTCATATACAAACCTGAAATGAAAAACGCACGTGGTAATTACATAATAATCATTTGTAGGTTTGTTTTTTTTAATGATAAAGGCCAATTTACACAGGCGAATGGTAATAATTAATATAGAATCTATGTTTATTCCTTATGACCATTTACACATAACGCGAAGCGGACGGACAGTTTCCGCTCAGGATAAATACAGCAGATCCTACATGGGACAAGCTACGCGGTTTTCCGCTTCCCATTACCACTCGTATGTGTAAATTGGCCTTAGGCTAAAGCAATTGGCATTATTATGTGTTTATGTAAGCAAATGGGTTTATTTCAAGCATCTCTATAGGTCGTGTTTCCGTAACCAAAACTAAATTATCAGTTAATTTTTTAACCAATAAAGTCCGCATGCTCAGTCATTACCAAAACAACCAGATGCCCAATCACAACGCAACAATTTGCCCTATAGGTCAAAGGTTAAAATTATCGCATTTATGCGATAATTGAATCCCATTTGAATGAGATAATAATCGGTTAATTGTTCTCGAGTGGAATCGGTTAAACTCCGTTTCCACAGGCAGTTTATCGGTTAATTATCGGTTAATTTTTATCGGTTAATTATTGGTTAATTTTTATCGGTTAATTATTGTTTAATTTTTGGCTGCGGAAACACGGTCTAAGTCGAACATTAAGAAAGATGTTGTACCGTGATTCGAAAAGATCAATGCATTCAAAATAACATAGTAAAAACACAACATCAGCTGAAACTGGTAACGTAACAGCGTGTATGTATGGCCTTTGAGTCGAACATGTACATGTAATTATCATGATTCGAAAAGATCAATGCATAACACAGATAGAAAAACCAATCTATTCAGTGTGTTTTATGGTCGTATTCGCATAAGTACTTTAAATACCTTACCTGAAGATATACGTTTTGCATCTATGTCAAATTTATCTTTCCAAAAATGACTCATCGCTAAAAAGTGTTTAGGATGCACAAGTAAAAGGTGAAGAGGATGGTTGGGTTCCCTTTTGAATGCCCTTACAACGTTCATTGTTAGATCATAACCAGCTTTCATTGACAAGCCTGGAACTAGTAAATCCTGGTTATATTGTCGCATATCTCGCAAAAATGTTACAATATCTGCTTCTAGCGTTAAATTATTATATCTGTAAATTAAAACAAGTAATGACAAATGTTACCGCTTGTTTATCAGTCTAAACAAGAATATTTCTTACAAAAAACGCTGCTCGCTTATTGTTATTGCTAAGGTCAAGTCTGGGGGTCACTTCATCACGCCTAGATACTTCAAGTATCCTATTACAAACAAAAACTTCAATGGACTGTTTTGATAATAATTCAATGATTATCTGACAGCGAATTATAGTAATATCATGGGACTCATAAATACCAGAAATGCTTTGGGATTTGTCGTTAGACTCTTTTCCCAGACGTTTTTTGGATTCAACAGGTGGTACCTATAAATTATAGTCGAGAATCATTTTTCGCAAAAATGTCAGTGTCTAGTACTATAACTGCTGCTATGCTTTATATCTGAATGATTTATCTCTTGTGACGTAGCGGGCTAGAGCAGCAGCGTGAAAAGCAAAGTTACCAATATCATTATAGTATACGGTACTCGATATTGATTAATTACCATTAAACCGGTGACGCAATCAATCTACTACATTAATTTACGTTCTATACAATTAGGTGCATCTAATTAGTTATTCTCTAATTTTTGTAAATAGGAAAAATTTGTTTGTAAATATCTGATATTCTTAACTCTTCAAATTAAAATGTACCAAAATGCAACCGGTAGATAAAACTAAAGCTTTGTTGGCTGTCTTCACACAACGTTTCTACCTTTTAAATTATTCAAAAAAATGACAGTCAAGAGATACCAAATAAAATAAGCACTGAAAAAAATGACAATACTGTGGGTATCAGTGGCTGGATCTCAATGGAGATACAAACAAAATAAGCACTGAAAAAATGACAATGCTGTGGGTATCAGTGGCTGGATCTCAATGGAGATACAAAATAAAATAAGCAAAAAGCTAAACAAAAACGATAAAGTAAAACAGCAAGCAAAATTAATAGCAGAGCTAATACCTTTTACATTATTGTTATATTCTTTAGGCCTATAAAATGTTGTGTGAATAAAATAAAATTGAACTTAAACTTTCATTATATAATAATGTACTATTATTATCAGTGTAATCTTGTTTAATCAAATGTTATCATTATCAGTGTAATCTTGTTATAATCAAATGTTATCATTATCAGTGTAATCTTGTTTAATCAATTGTTATCATCATCAGTATATAATCATATTGATAATCAATTGATATCATTATCATTTGTTATCAACTGTTCATCAATATCAACATGATAAATCATTTTGAATCATCATTTTACGGATACTATCTGAGGATAACGAGGATGAACTATACTAGCATCATCAACTTTACATGCGCGCCACCCAAATGATATGATTTACTAATTTACATAATAATCGAAATGCGCTCAATGTTTTATAATATAAAAGCGGTAACGAAATTTGCATTTGCCATGGGCATTCACGTACTGTCAATATTTGCCAGAAACAACGGCGTTTAGTCAACAGAAGCAGAGGTAGTACAAATATGGTTAGCATCAGCAACAGTCAATAAGTATTGTTCTTACCTCTTGCCCACCACTGACGGGTTCATTGTTGTCATATTACTTTTAAATCCCGCGTCACTTGTATAATTATTTATAGGAGGAGTATTCATTCTGAAATAAAATAGAAAATATGTCTTTATACGTTTGAGTAATACGGTTACAACGCGTAATACGTGATTTATTGTATACGTACGCGTCGTGACGTTTGCTCCCAAGCCCTTCCCATCATGCATTGTGCAATGACGTTCCTTGCGAAATCAAGCGATAAGTTTGTTTCTGTCTTGATAATAATATTGAGGTAGTTACTGTGGTCTTTATTTTGATTTAAGTCATTTTTTAATAATATATGTTCTTATAATTAATTATTTGAACAATATTAATATTACTTTTATTTTTAAAACATTACTCAATACTGTATAAGGAAATAGGTTTGACAAAATAAGCAAAATGAAGTCTGAAATAACAAACCAAACCTTCAAACAATACAAAACAAAACAATTAAGTCATGCACCGGTAGCTATTGAAATAACAAAAACAATACAAATATTGCGAATATTATGGGGTAATAGCGCTTAGAGGTTTCACAACATTAGGCGCTATATAAATCCAGGATATTATTATTATTATTATTAATTGTGTTCCTTACCTTATGACGTAATCAGCACTATCTATTTGTTTACCACATTGACTGTCTAATAGAATACCACTACTTCCAACAAGGCTGCAGGTACGATACTGCGGATGATTGTTATCTCGGGGCCATTGCTTTAAAAAACCATACAAATTGGGATTAGTTTTGATGGCCTACGTTATCAGTTTTGCTAAACTATGGCGCGCCAAGCTGTCATTTATTCGGAAATAAAGATATATTAAGATATCTTAGTTTAAAGCTACGATATATCTATTATAAATAGAGATATCTCTATTTAAAACTAAGATATCTCTATTTAAAACTAAGATATCTCTATTTAAAACTAAGATATCTCTATTTAAAACTAAGATATCTCAATTGCTTGAATACATGACAGCTTTGCGTGCCATACTAAACCGCTATTGCAAGCATCATCATCGTCTTCGTGGTCCTTATAATGATGTATGATAATGACGTCATGATTTACCTTTGGAAATGTATTGTATGTTTCTTCATCTATATCAATGCTAATGTCTTTAGATTCGAAGTACATTTTGACACGTTGGCCAATTTCCATATTTTCTTTAGTTGCAACTGCTAAACTGAAATCCACATACTCGTTCATATTAGATCTAAGAATAAAACAACACATTAAAAGAGCGTGAGTGAGTGAGTGAGCCTTTAGAGAACATATTTTCGGATCGTCTTCTGAAAAAGGCAGTGGCTATCAAAGATGATCAATTTCATCCGGCCTCTAGTATGTTCCAGTTGATGCGCAGCGATCGGCAATTTCGTTCTATTAAGGCCAATAAGGCACGATTTACAAATAGTTTCTTTCCAGGATCTATTAGAGCCTTAAACATGATGTAGACACTTTTTTGTAATGTTTTTTGTTTTTGAGTTCGTGCTGTGTCCGTTGGATATTGTGCTCCGCTAACAGAGCAAACAGAATTTCTATGTTTTTTCCTAAAACAAATGATAATAAATGATACTTGACTTGACAAAAGAACAAAATCAAATCAATTACTTTATAATATATAATTACTTTCATTAAATTATTAGGCATACAATAGTAATATAATGAGATGGAATGTTATGCTGACGATCGTAGCTTAGGGCTAATTCTAAAGTTATGCTGACGATCGTAGCTTACCTAATTCTAACGTTGTTTACATTATAATGTATTCTTTAAAAGCTGATCCCTGTTCTCATTAGTGTATGTTTCTTGCATGTCCTGTGTGTGGCACAGGTAGGCCTACCTTACTGATAGTAAGTCTCGCGCAATTGAAAGGATAAGAAGCGCGCTCTCATAATATAATAATTGTATGATGTTGAGGCTTGTGAGATTGCCGGCCTTCACGCTGCCGACTAGAAGGGAGTATTTTGATATTGTCGTTCGGTTAAAGAAACTACTCGTTCGTAAATTGTTTCGCAACATGCTCCCTCCTTGTCGCCACCGCTGCGATCTAACCCTTTACTTTGAAAAGATGAACTGTTTTTGACAATATTTCTATATATATATTGTGTGTGTGTTGTGATTGGTGTATGAGAGAGTTTCAGTCTTTGGCTGCATGTTTCACGCCATGGATTAATTTGGTGCTTTTTAAAAAATAATATATACTAATATATGAATATTATTTATAACTCTATTTTCATTTGTATAATGTAAGGATGTCTCCAATTTTGCTATAATAATAATAACCTTCGTTTTTTTACCAATTGGAATTATTTATTAAAGAAACATCCAGGTTTTTTTCTAATCTAAATTATCATAAAAAAAATATCATTCGGATTGCCAAGACGGGATGCTTCGAGTGCACGATGATTGTCTTTGTTTGACTGAATAGAGTATTGATCGCAGAGCATAATACAATTCAGTATAATTAAGTATACTATACAAGTATACCTATTAAATACATCTGGTAATTGTACCACATGTTTAATTTAAATCCAAAGAATGAGAACCTACCAGCAATAATTATGATGATACATACATATTTAAATATGAAAAGGTTGAAACAACAAAATGGTATAATCATTAGGAAACTATTTATACCATTTATAATATAAATAAGATATAAATTGGTTGTAGTTGATCGATACACAATTTATTATTACTGTATTATTATAACCATGGACTTCAAAATTAGTTTTTAATAAATAATGTATAGTGCATGTTATAACAGTCGACTCTTGGGACTCTTCCAATACACTCTTGGGCTGGATTAAAGGGACCTTCTTGGCATCAAGAAAAGTCTGGTTTTTATTTATTTTCAATCTTTCGACAATCAGAAACAAAAAAGTTGAACGGGGCTGTCGAGGTATATAAAGCAAAGGTTTAAAAAATTGTCATCAAAAGATGTGCTTAACCAAACCCACGTCAACAATACATTATAAACAAACAAAATCCAATACATAGCAAAACATAAAACAAATAAAATACTGTGCAAAAATTACATTAGAGATTGATTATAAAAATAGATTCTGATATTATAAGAGTTTCCCGCTTAAAAAAAACTCCGGTATGTGAGAGTTGACTTATTCTGTCACTTCGTGTTAGTAACAATTGTTACTTGGTGATCGATTGATAGAAGTATCACTGGGAGTTTTTTTTTTTTAATTAACAATGCTTAATTGTTCTGTTCCTGAATCAAGCGACATCTATACTGTGAATTTGATTTCACACATCATACTCCTTTTGTCCGAAATTTTAATTTATGATCAATCTAAATCACATGTTTTATCACATCAGACTATAAAATGGTTACTTTGTGATCAATTGATGATATCAAGTGACAATTTATGCTTTATAAATTATAATAGATAACAATAAGATGACATAAGTCACTGACATAAGACACTGTTAAAGTTAATAATAAACAGTGTCAGTTTATGACACTGCTAACAATATTAATAAGATGTCAATTTAAACAGTGACAAATGTGTTATATAGTACAATACAGTAACAAAATCGATGTTCCTGCATTAAGCGTTTTAAATTTAAAAATATAAATAATTGTTTATGAACAATTACAATTATTGATACATAGATAATAGGTGCAATGACGTCAAAAGTGTTCAACCTACCTCATTTCCTGGATATTTGTATCATTTCGTTGCCATGGTTTCAGTAAATATTCAGCAATATTATGAATTTGAAAACTCTTTTCTTCTTTGCGGGACATTATAAAACCTCGTTTACTATACTCTGGTTTTGATGCTCTGAAGAAGAATAAAAAAAAACGACAATAATTTTTAGATTCTACATCTATTTTTGAATTTCACAGTAAATTATTAATCAGAGGTTACATTTCATGAATTAAATACATGTTTAATGTCATTAATGCTTTGTACTACATTTTGTAGCTAAGGACGAATGACAAATAAAGCATCTTATTCTTAATTGCATACACTATATAAAACAAACATGCAAAAGCCGCATGACTGGTTATTTTCTAACATTTTATATTTACATCATCTTTTGCCAGAAAAATAATTGTAGCATGCAAATAAAGAATGACATGATGACGTAATATGTAGTGACAAACTAATAATAGAATAAAGAACATGAGTCGTGTGAGAAATGGATGGAAATATAGCAGTGATCTAATCATTATGTCACTGAAAAAGCCAGACTATACAGCAGGCTGAGCAAACGTAAAAGCCAAAACAAGTGACGTCACTGTATAATATTAATATGTTATGGCGCTGAAACCTGTAGAAATAATGGATCAGAACATATTTTTATTATATAGATTAATTTTAACCTGGTACACAGTCTTCTGGTACATTGTTTTAGAATCGTAATCGTAAAAACATTGTCAACACGGTCAATATACACATAAGCCAATATGATAGCAACATGGAAGGAAATATATAGATGATGGATCAGAACCTCAATATTTTATGATATAGATTAATTTGAACCTGGTACACAGTCTTCTGGTACAGTGTTTTAGAATCATAATCGTAAAAACATTACGGTCAACACGGTCAATATACACATGTACGCCAAGGAGCATGGAGCAAATATATAGACCTCCATAATAGGAGTAACATGTCGTCGATAAGCTTAATCTAGTGGGAAATAATACCAACATGGCAACATGTTTTTAGCGTGTTTGTAAGTAATTTGCCAGACTCACTCCCCACAGTCCACAATATCCGCGTAATATAATAATCCTTATAACTTTATTGGTAAATAAATTCAAATTTTAAGATTTTTTTCCTCAAAGACCAGTTTATTCTTAAGCTCTGTCTACACTATCAAACTTTATGTGACAACAAAATGTGATGTGCCCATATGGACATAATGATGTCATTATCACTACTACATTTGGAAATTATCACTACCACATTTTGCCAATTTTTTTGTCAAACTATAGTTTGATAGTGTAGACAGAGCGTTAGATATAGAAATGAGTTTTGGACACATTATCAATATATAACAGTAGCCTACAGCACAATGTTATTTCAACAAATCAATAACACTGCAGATTGTGTGATAATAAGAAGAAACATGCATAAGAAAGTAGTAAATATAATCAGTACGTCCATTTTATAGATCAAGATTAACATAACATATAATATAAAATCAACACATTCAAGGTTCTGATGACGTATACATGCAATGGATTACGATGGTGTAACAAAAATGAATATGTTAGTGTGCGCATGCGCGTGGTTACGTATAAAGTACGCCAGGGTGTGAGTGTATGAAATGTATGGCACGCCACGAGTGTGAAAATGTGAAATAATTATTTTGAATGCAGTATGGTATGATCTTGACAAAAAGCAAAACATAATTAACATAAGCATCTGCTTTTTAATTGTTATTAGAAAGCAATTAAGCTTGATAGATTTAATAAAATGTAAGGCCTACAGATGTTGTAATAATTTGAATATTTTAGCATTTATTCTTCATTGTAACTCTCGATTTAGACACAACGTTGGTCTTAAGTGTGTGGGATCTCATCTGTTACTTGTTCTAAGTTCACGCTTATTTTTAATATTCTTATTTTAAATATGTTGTTGACAGTGAATTTTCCGGATAATTGTCTATAAAAAATATCACCAAATTAATTCAAAATGTACGACATGACATCGACGATTATCATCTTGTATATTACATTATAATAAAGATTTATAACGCGCACTAAAGATGCTTAACGCGCACTAAAGATGCTTAAGACGCTTTTGAACTCTTTTAATTCACACTCGCCTTATTATTCTAATTAAACACCCAATCAAATTGCGACTTTCAATGAGAATGTTTGTGTCGTTTAAACAAGATTCGTAACAAACGTATTCAATTTTTTGCTTAAAACATTGAGGATCGAATAAACTTTTTCCATTATTTGTTCAAACAAAGTCCGTCACTTGCCTACTCAATGGATTATATTTTGGTATAGAATTTAGAGAAAACGTCGGTGGTATAAGTCTCAGTGGTTACAATTGGTCTTTACAAATGCTAAATAATACGCACAGATTGTGTTTCGAAGTCTTTTCAAAAGTGGTTGTCGAATAACAATAGATGAATCAACGGTATAAATTAGCATACCATACTGTTGTTAGTAGTGTGTTTATTAAAGCCAGATGAATATTATGTGCACGCTATTCATTGACCAGTTAGTGCTGCATGTTAGTGTTAGTGCACGTTTAGAGGCAAAATACACGAGATAGCTTTCAATGATTAGAAATCAATCTTTCAATTGTGATGTTATACACCTTTTTAAAATACAGTGATTATGGTTATGTCGCTGATTATTGGATTAGTTTTCACATTATAATTATGATTACCAAAAGTGCTTCGTAACGAAAAATCGCGGATAAATTTGTTATTTAAAACAATTTCTGTGCAACTTGAATCTGCTCGCTCGTTAATGGCAGATCTACGGTACTGATTTATGCTAAATATTCAAATTATACACCTATGGTCAGTGATTTCTATACGTTGACCACGAAGAAAGGCTACTTGGTTTCTTTCAAATTTACATAACAAACACCATTGAATTTGTTCTCGTGAAATGGTACACTTAATTCCACAAGGACATGCGACTTTTGTGTAGTGATACTGGGATTGATAGGCCTACTTCTATTAACAATGCTTAATTGTTCTGTTCTGATTCAAGGGACATTTGTACTGTGAATTTGATTTCTCACATCATGTAGGCGCTCCATTTGTTCGAAATTTTAATTTATGTAGGATCAATCTAAATCAAATGTGTTATCACATCAGACTATAAAGTCAGATTTAAAAAATATATGGTTAGTAGCACAAAAAAAATGTTTCCATGGAATTTCTATTAAATTACAATATTGTATGCCTATTTTTCTGGTTGTGCCATGAACTGTAAACTTAGCATAATTTCCATAACTGCCAATTCTGTTGATAATTTCTTCCGCATATTTGAAAACTATCTCACAATATTCTACCTCCAGCAAACAAAAAAAAGCACTTAAAAAGACAAGCGGAAGGGAAATGACAAAAACTTTACGTTTCGTTTCCATTTTTTGACACTACAACGACTTTGACAAAACGATGTCTCTTGAAGACCTTTACTCGACGAACAAGAACACGTGACGCTTTCACTATTTTCTTTGGTTGTTCTTCTGCAACTTTCTTAAGTTCTGTCTCAGAACTTTTTTGTAATATCTTAGTTTCTGCTGCTACATTTTTTATACTTTCTTTATCAGAGTTGTTTTGTAATATCTTAGTTTCTGCTACAATTTCTATATTTTCTTTCTCATAGTTGTTTTGTAATATTTTATGTTCTGCTACAATTTTCTCTTGTTGTAAATTCCTGATTTCTGCAATTTGTTCAGTCTTTGGTAAAGAATTAAAATCTGCAAGTCTCCCTGTTTGTCCGCCGGGAGAATGAGGTGTGTGTGTAATTGAACTGCAAACAAAAGATATATTATGACGACGAAAACAAAGAGACAAAAACCTACATAATAATTTAAGTCATGCAGTCCTCTAGTGATAAAGTGTTCAGAAAATAAAAAATGTGTTGTAATTAAATAAGATTACGGGTAACTCATATACAGTACAATTATTATGATATTATTACAACAACCAAAATGTATTCACAGTGTACATCTCATGTAAAACAACACAAAGAAACACACGTAATAGCACCACGATGTAGGCTTACGAAGAGTATAGAGAATATTAAACCAGTGCAGGCTCACTGTAGCCAGATGTAGTTCCAGTAATAGCAAGTGTATAACCATTTTCAAAATTTAATGGATTTGTTTTTTTCTGTGCCTGTGGTGTTTATATACATCATACACGATACGATATATTTTCAAATTGCGTTTATTCCATTCTATAGGCCTACTAATTTGAAATATCTACCAATAGGGCTACTGATGATAACACTGTGCATTTAGATTTAATGAAATGTCTGCCTTTGATTAACACAGCACTCTGCTAGCAGTGAGCCAACAAAATGTCCGTTGCTCTATAATGTTCTATAAATAATAATTACTGTATATTGTTTCAAACTACCTTGTGTATTGTACAACCCAATAAACGAGCTGGATTTGTTAAGATTAGTTTTTTTTAACTTATCACCTTTTGTCAATTATTTAGATTTTTAAACTGTATTGACAATAAAGTTGAACGTTTAGAACGTGCCATGCATTTAATTAGGCAATTCACTCACTAATGTAATCTAAGTCCTGTCTACACTATCAAACTTTGTTGACAAAAAATGTGATGTGCCCATATATGGTATAATGATATGCCCGCATGGTAGTGATATAACATCATCATGTCCATATATGGACACATCACAGTTTTTTGGCACATAAAGTTTGATAAGGTAGACAGAGCTTTATTGTATTGAAAATTGAATTCAAAACTAAAAATAACATGGCACACTATATTGTCATTCATAAGCAATTCAGCCTTGATCTGCGGCCATGCATGATTTTATGTGAATATATATTATATATATATAAGTAAATCACAATAGTAATAAAAACACTACACAAAAACATAAGTACATTGAATTTAACATAAATTGTAGTCACGTGAATCAGATAAATAATATACCAAATGGTGACGTGTTCAATGCCCAAAGACCACTTAATATATATCAATGTATTGTTTGAAGGTTTGCATGGCGAAATCAAATTTATATCAACATATCAATAGTAGAGCTTTATTGTATTGAAAATTGAATTCAAAACTAAAAATAACATGGCACACTATATTGTCATTCATAAGCAATTCAGCCTTGATCTGCGGCCATGCATGATTTTATGTGAATATATATTATATATATATAAGTAAATCACAATAGTAATAAAAACACTACACAAAAACATAAGTACATTGAATTTAACATAAATTGTAGTCACGTGAATCAGATAAATAATATACCAAATGGTGACGTGTTCAATGCCCAAAGACCACTTAATATATATCAATGTATTGTTTGAAGGTTTGCATGGCGAAATCAAATTTATATCAACATATCAATAGTGTATTTAAATTAAATGATTATTAGTATTAACTCACCTCTTTCTTCGTATCAGCCTATGATTTCCTTTATAAATTGCAACGATGAATATTACAAGAATAATGGCGGACAGGCATTTAGTTCGACGAAACCTTCTCATCTTGGCGTATGGTACTAATCTAAGTTTGTGTTGATACTTAATGAGTTTCATATTAAAATCCAGTCATCTAAAATATAAAAAGATATTACTGCACCTAAAACAAAATAATGAAGGCCAATTTCGACCAATCAGATGCGAAAGGAAAAGAATGGGAAACACTTACATCATTAAAAGGAACAATTAAAGGTTGGACAATGTAACATGGACACAAAATGATCACACCTTACAAAGGTTGGACAATGGACACAAAATGATCACACCTTACAAAAAGTGTATAATGCTCAAGAACAATAGCCTGAAACATAGTGTGAAGTGGTTAACCGATATGGTTCCGCTTTACACACACCCCACCCATCAATAGGTAGAGCATGGAGTAAGAATTATTATTCTTTACTCCATGGGTAGAGCCTGGCATGAAATTGTAGAAATTATGTAAAAAACGTGAATGGTTAAAATAAAAAAACTATCATATCGATATTTCAAACTGAATCATGTCACATTGATTTTTGTAAGTTGGTAGTCACGTGTATTGAGTCAGAGCCGTCAATATTTTTCCAACTTTGAAACCAATTTACTAATTCATTTAATGGTATCTGATCATTAAGACACGCATTGTAATGGAATCGATCCCATCAACCTTAGCTAATTTATATTCTAACATCCATTTTGTAATACTGTAGTTTCAACAGGGAGATTGTTATATTAATGTCAAGTTATATACACTGTTTTGTGAACTACTGTATACCATAAGATTACAATTTGCTATGTTCGAGTGTTTGGTATGTTGTTCTGTTCGAGTGTTTGGTATGTTCTGTTCGAATGTCTGGTATGTTTGCTCGGAGGAGGGTCTAAACTAATCCACTAAATGCACATCAAGTAGCAAGGGTTTAAGGGGTTAGCATTAAGCACTATGATTTCATCCCTAACCACAAATGACAAGTATAAAGACTAAGCATTACTGCTATTTAATACAAAATTAGTGTATTTTCTTACTTTTACTTAGTTTATTCTTTTTACACCTACATGAATTATGCTAGAATAGAAACTTTAAAACATAGTTTAGGTCCTGATTTCAGACAGTGGTGTTAAAAATAATGATCAAAAGCCAGTTCAGAAAAAAGTTTAATTTGTAATTAATGTTTTTTGTTGTTGAAATATAATTTATTTATTTATTTTTTGGGGGAGATGATTGTTTGATTTGGTGCCTCTATATTTGTTAAAGGTTAAGTCCTTATACTAATATAACAGTGTAACGTATAAGAAATATTTTCGATAGATCGATTTTGTCGTCACAAAAATGTTCAATAATCGATTAGCCTCTTGAATATTATGCGTCAATAGTAAGGTTTGTGTTTGGAATTTGAGAAGCTGTTTGTACGCTTGGGCTAAAAGAATTTAGGCCTAATGATGTCTTAACAACCGTTCCATAGGCGTGGAGCAGCAGAGTGATGAAAGCTCTTGATTCACAATACGAATTGCTAGCAGGCCTTATCGCCTCATAGCAAGGTTACGTAAAGGAGTACGGCTTAAAATCCGTAATAAATGAGTCCGGAGCAATGCCATTTAAACTAATAACAGCATTCGTTTCCGTATAATCCAAAATTTTTTTTACGACATTAAGGATCTAAAAGTAGGATTTTATTGATGAAAATGTATTATATTTTGTATACACACAGCATGGAGGTATAACAATATTTTTATACCTCCATGCACACAGTAATCTAATTGTATCTGGTAACGCGGCACTGGGCTTGGCTCTCCCGCTGGTATTCGTTGGTATTTCTTACAAAACGAAATTACAAGTCAAGAATAAATTTCATATCGTTTTATGAGTTTCTTTTAATAACATGTATTTCTAAATACAAGATTTAAAGGTCTAATAATGTTTTATGGTCTGCCATATACATAGCCTTATAGATAGGCTGCTGGTTTGTCATGAATGACATTATTTTATCACCAGAAAGAAGGTCTTGTAGTCTAACAAGATGATAATCTGTTCTGAAAATATAATTTAGTTTGAACTAAAGGCAACCACGAGAAAGAACCCCTGTTATACGGTTATCGACACTCACCTTATAGTTTGTATTATGAATTTAGTATCTTATTCCTATGATCCAATTCTGAAAATTTGCTTCTTATAAACCGCAACCCGGCAGTGTATACTCAAATCAATAATTTTAATAACGCGGAAATGTTCCACATCAGTGGTTTTACAACGTCAGACAACAACCGGACAATTGTGTTGGCAACTCAAACAAAATGTTTATTAAACAGATTTATATTTTAATATACCTATAAATCTGTATTATAAAAAAACTGCATACATTTAACAAAGTTCAATTATCTTAAGTATTGTTTGGTTTATTATATACAGCTATTGTACGGTGTTGGAGCATGGAGTCATTAATTTACTCCATCTTTTAGTGAATACATATTCTATGGACTTTAATTTTTCTCTGACTGACGCCCTCTTTAGTTGACTTTTCTGCGAAAAATTCTTCGCAGTCCATGAAAAATCGGGGAACAAAGTTGTTTGTTATTGTTTTTAAGTGACATGGCTACAATTTGTGAATATTTTTTACTTTTTGTATCAATAATATTACCAATTAGAGATATTTGTTATCTTTTTACTTAACAGGGTGCACTGAATGTGGATTGATTAAAAAACATAGGCCCTATCAGTTCTTGTGTTTTGTACTGTACCACTTTGATAGTGGTACGTCATAGTAAATTCAGATCTTGCGCTTGTGTGTGACTTTGGTACGTTAGTATAGTATTATTAACTAGATATTGTGTTTTTGTAGGTTCTCTTACTGAACAGGAAGTAAAATTAGTATAAAAAATATAAAAATATTTACAAGCTCCATAATAGAGATCTCTGTGCGCGACGAAACAATAAATGGTGTAGATAAAACGTATAGAAAGTATTAATGCAAGGCTGGTTTGGTATTTAAAGAATCACAAAACGAACAATTGTTTACAGCAAAAAAGGCATTTTGAAAGGCATGCAGCTTAAAAAGCGCAATGAGTCACTGGTTCGAACAATAGTGTTTAAATTACATATCCTGGTACGACGATAGAGTGCTAAAGCTTGGTTCCCACTAGCGACGCAACATAAGCAAATGCTCTTTCAATAATTGCGTCCCCCTCCCCCGCCTGAAATCAAACCTGCTTATTGCGCGTCAACGTTTTTAGTACGTGCTGTACTATGTTTTTTTTCGGTGTTCTTTCGCCTTGCGTTGTTGTTGCGTGAAATCAAACTGATTTGATTTCTCGTAGCGATGTTTGCAGCATTGTTCCCACTTGTGATTACGCAATACAGCACTTTGCCTCGATACGTCGCTGCGTTACGTTGCGTTCTAGTGGGAACCACGCTAAAATGTTTTGAGTTTTAAAGGCCAGGTGCGGGCAAAAAATTTCTATTGATCATACATTCCAATAATTATCGATCTATAGTTTCCCCTATGTTTCATAATTTTTGGGATTTTATTTGTGTTACACAAGCTTGTTGAAAATAAGCACTTTCTTATCAGTGGGGGGATAGTTCAAATTACACAGTAAAATCTCTATTCTTTTGTACACAAATTTTGTAAATAGAGAGGCATTTTAAAAAGCTATTAAAAATAAACGGTGTGGTAAAAAATGTTATCAGATGAATAAATATAGGTAATATAACTTGAATATTACATTTCTGGTATTTTTATTCAACTTCAGATTTTTATTTTCATGCTATAGCAAAAATTATCCACCGTATATCCACCATCTTTTTTCACTTTCTAGGGAGTCACCAGACATGTTATTACATTAGGTTAACTACCTAACTACTGAAAAAAATGTCTTCCTGGTTTTCATGGCAGAATTTTGCCAAATTTTGTATTTGACCATATTAATGGAAATTCATGTTTTTTCGTCTTGATTTCTATTACAAATTTTTTATTTATGTACTATTAACCAAATATTATATTTAAAATTCATGCCTGTACCTGAGCTTTAAGATATGTTTCTAAATACAAGGTTATATAATTTATCAGATTATGAATTCATGCTTTATGGTCTGCCATGGTCATGAATGACATATTATTTTACCACCAGAAAGAAGGTCTTGTAGAATAAAATCTGATAATCTCACATATCCTATTAGGCCGATAGAGGATGCTAAATAATAAACAAAAATTGTCGTGACATGCTCAGTTAAAGCACAACTAAAGCTAAACTGTCCGCGTACAACACAGTATGCACCTGCATGAAGATATTGTAACGAAAACACGTGTAAGAGTTTGATTAGTTTTGTTATAATTTAGAAAAATAACACTTAAAATCATGCAATACTTAATGAAATAAACATAATAAACAGTATTATTTTGTCTTAGACCTATATTACTAAAGTCTAATCCTCCTAGTCTTGTACAAACCACATTGTGTTCTTCGTGGGTAAAGCACAAAAGGATCTAGTGACCACATGTCCCTCATCAACATAATCGATAATTCCTTTATCCACGTAACTACGGCGACATATTATTATGTTACGTTACCTTCCGTGTTGTATGTGTTATTTCTGGTGGTTCACACTAAAATAAATGTTACGTCCTGGCTCCTAGTTAAAATATTTACCTGTGTAGCTGGTCTGTCGTTAGCTCTAGTTCACACTGAAACAAATTACCTTTAGCTGGTCTGTCGTTAGCTCTAGTTCACACTGAAACAAATTACCTGTAGCTGGTCTGTCGTTAGCTCTAGTTCACACTAAAACAAATTACCTGTAGCTGGTCTGTCGCTATCTCTAGTTCACACTGAAACAATTTACCTTGGATAGGGGTTCCCATTGACACGGGAAGTACCGGTATGGTGTACCCTAAATAGAGGTGTCAGATGAAAGGGATTCTGCTGTAATTTTTTTTCTTTTCACTTTCAATTTTTCTACCTTTTTTGTCGTATTTATATGGTGTTGGTTTTTTTTGTATAATATCATGAACTTGTGTAAAAACAATCAATATTGATTGAACAAGTTAGCTCTGGTTCACACTGAAACAAATTACTTATGTAGCTGCTCTGTCGTTAGCTCTAGTTCACACTGAATTTACCTGTGTGATAGTCTGTCGTTACCTCTGATTCACACTGACGCATATTACCTGTTAATGGGCCATTTCGTAGTTTTGATAAAGTTATTCACTTCCACAGAAAAAAGGAGCAAAATAATTCATTTAAAATAATTTGAAAAACAAAAGAAAATGAACATAAAACTTTGCTGACACACACATGGAATTCCGGTTGACGAATTTTTATTTACATTTTTTTATTCGATCCATTTTTTTAGCCAAAATGAATAATAACTAATGTGACATTAAAATATTGCATATTTTAAAAAAATAATCCAAGGGACAATAGGAACAAAAAACACGAATCTGTCTGTCCAATCAAAGAAATGCAGTTTTGAATAGTCACTGCAACAGATGGAGATGCTGACTAGATTCAATTAATGCCACATTGTATATATTGAGCTAATATAAATATAAACAAGCATTGTTATTCTATTGCTCACGAGCCAATTTCAATTCTTTTGTCATGTAGACTCGTCCTCCGTTAGTTAGAAGGTTATGTTATTTTGCCTCCTGTATGAAAACCAGAAAACATTTTTATCCGAATCTCGCCAAGCCTATCCAAAATATATGACCGAAATTATAAGAAACAAAATAAAAAATATATACATTTTGGAATGGCCGGAAGATTTTTTATAAAGTATTAATTAGAAAATACACGCTTTTATTTCTTTCGTTAAAAATTAAATAAATACAGTTAATGGCCTCGGTGTTAAGTTCGCCTTTTGGTATGGACAACCATTTTATTTGTATAGTTTTAGCATACAAATTACAGCGTTACAGTAATCCATAGTAAACAACAGTGTTTCTGCTTTCAGTCGTACAATGCTATAGGTTTAGCTGAATGGTAAATCTCAATCGAATATGACACGGTTGATCAGCCACGCGTATTAATATAATAATGGACATCTAATTTAAGTTATAGTTATTGTCGTAGTATAAACAGGCCTTAATGCTATTGATCAAGAAAAGAAGACCGGAACAATTTTTAACTGCACTGCGCAACCGCAGTTTCAATTTGACCTCAACTCTGAAGGTCACTATGGCGCGAGTATCTGAATAATAATTACACAACTAAAACCGAATAAACTAACAGAATCGGTTTTAGTTTTGAGTCATTTTAATCAATCATTAAAAATCGGTTTCCATTAAAAACGATCTTTTTGGATTTTTTTGTGTTGGTCCATCCAAGATACAGAATTACTGAAACAACATTATGAATTTAGATAATTCTATAAAACCTGCAAACAATTTTTCAAGAGTAGGCCTTGCATCAACTGTATTTGCCATGACAAACAGTGGTCGATAGGCATAGGCTTCAGATTAATGATCCGGCGCTCTGGGTTCGATGCTCATCAAAATCATCCGTGTTTTGTTTAATAGTTGAGAGATTATTTAGAGGGTTAGGTTAAGTTATATTAGGATGTAGGTCAGCTATCTTGTAATTCTTTATGATAGAAAATAATTAGTTTCATAGATTATTCATGATTTCTGCCTTTTAACCGAAAAAAAAAATAATGCGGCCGAGGTCGTATGGTAAATAAGTCTGAAGCACCAGTAAGTTTAACTAAATTGAAATATCACATTTATTATAAAGAAAACATTTAAGATGTCTGTTAGGATCATTTCGTTTTAAAATATTTATGAAGACACATTAAAGTTTTACTTTCGCTTTTTAAAATATTTGATTTCATCACAAAGTAAAATATGTCGTGCTTTCTTAGTTACAGAGAATAATTGAGAAGTTATTTATTTCCCCCTTATTGGATTAAAAAAATAGAAGATTTTAGTTTTACTTTTTCTATCAATTTAATATGCCACTTTTTTATAAATTACATGCTTTTAAATAGAAGATTTTAGTTTTACTTTTTCTATCAATTTACTTTACTGTTTTTTTTTGTAAATTACATGATTTTAGCTACATTTTGTAATATTTTGAAAGATAAAATAATAAAAAGGAATGTGTAAGCTTTCCCTAATTTGTTTTAACTGTAGGGCCTACAGGGTTTATCTAATTTTAGAAAAGGTGCGTAATGACTAAATAGTCATTTTAAAGCTATGAATCAAGTGTATGCATGATAGTATGGACCGTTACGTCAACTCACGACGTCTGAACCGTTATATCAACCCCGGATGTATGGACCATTACGTCAACTCACAACGTATTGGACCGTTACGTCAACTGACGACGTATTGGACCGTTACGTCAACTCACGACGTATAGGACCGTTATACCAACCCCCGGATGTATGGACCGTTACGTCAACTCACAACGTATTGGACCGTTATGTCAACTGACAATGTATTGGATCGTTACGTCAACTCACAACGTTTGGTTGTTCATCACAAGTACCAACATGCATGTTAAGCACCCCTTTATTATGAAGCTCCAATAAACGGCTAAATTCCTCAGCGAACTTATGTACCTTCGGTAAGGGAACAAACGGTTTCTCGTAGTAGTGGTATTCGACAGTTAAATTATTGTGGTCCTTGTGAAACGGCCAAAATCCATAAAGGTTCACCTTATCACATAATGTCAAAGCAACACTAACCATATATAATCCTGGGGGTTTAAATATAAAACGAATATAAATGTATAAATATGTAAATAGTGAGTGAGGTGCAACTAATTTTAATCGAATTTATACATTCAACAACAATATTACCAACAAATTAGAAGACTCGGTAATTTTCTGCAATTTTTAACCCAATTTACTATTATATAGGATAGATGTAAGAGCATTAAAATAGACTAAGCATACATACAATTTCATTTGTACCTTGTGATGACAATAAATACTATCGTATCGGTATCGTATTATGTTAGTTTCTTTTTAATTGTGTTTACGGTCTAAAATAACGTTATTACTTTTTTATGAACATCTTTTTAACTTGGATTTTTAATCATTTTTTTGTATTTTTAATGTATGGTTCTCAAAGTTTAGTACTATTTTTGACTGTTTAATTTTAACATATTTTACTATTTTAAGAAACTATGTATTAAATAATTTTATGAACATCTTTTTAACTTGGATTTTTAATCATAATTTTGTATTTTTAATGTATGGTTCTCACATTTTAGTATTTTTAGACTGTTTAATTTTAGCAATTTTTAAGAAACTATATGTATTATGTAATTATGTATATTGTTATGTTTTAGGCTGGACCTTTTGAAAAAAAACAATGTCCCCTTTGTGGGACAACGTTGATATTGTCATCCAGTAGAAATATGTTTATAAATAAATAAAAAAAAAAAAATTACTCCCAGACGTAGTCGTAGTCTCACCTGATGATATTCTAGTAGCCGTTATTCCGTTATCTCTCCAAAAGTTAGTAGATCCTAGGAAATGGCTCGGGTGCATAAACAATGGTTTTATCGGATAATCTTTGGTATCTGTAAATGCTTCTGCTACCTTTATAGAAAGGCCATATCCATTGGACGTGGCAAACACAGGAATGTAGATGTATGTCTTAAATTCTTTCATTTTATTCATGAATGAATCCTTGTCCTTTTTTCTGAACAGGTAATAGTACCTAGAAAAGTAACGAATAACTTAAGGAGGTATGTCATCTTCACCTATCTACATCGCAATGAAACACCTACAAGTAAATGGCATCAGCTAACATTTTACACAATACACTACCGGTATATAGTGTCATCCTTTAGGTCAAATATCTGGTAAAATTCTTTAATGTCGCTTGTACCCTCATGTTCCTTTTTAGCAACATAAATCAAAATACATTAATTCCCTTCTACTGATGGAACTGCCCTCTCCGATCCTTTGGCATTATTTAATTTCCTCGAGCACACCTCACCTAACACTTCAAAAGTCTTTGTACTAAAACTATGTACATATTTTATGAATATTTTTTTTTTTAAATATCGACTCGAATTAGTCATTTGTCGTATTAATAGACGCGACAAACATACCAGAGGGATTAATCTCAATTTAAGTATTGATACTTTACACCAACCACCGAAGATCACATATGATAATATGTCCCCAGAGTATCAGGACAGCACCGTATGTGCGGTTTCTGTCACTATACATTCATATACATTTATTTATCAACAGTTTTCAACATAAATTATTAACAAACTAGAATTAAGGCAGAACAGGTAATACGAAATTATGACGTGACCACGTATCTTGGCTTAAGCTATCTGGCTACACTATCAAACTTTATGTGACAAATAATGTGATGTGCCCATATATGGAAATGATGATGTCACATCACTACCATATTTGGGCATATCACTACCATATTTGGGCACATCACACTTTTTTTGTCAAACTAGTTTGATAGTGTAGACAGAGAAATAGGTTAAACTGACAATACAATTTTAAATATGATAAATAAAATATAATAAATGAAACAGGTACACTAGAAAGTTCGGTAATGTGGAATATCTTGGACAAGTTGTAAAAACGGATTCTGCAAGCCGTACGAATATTATGAATTATATATTGAG
The DNA here is from genome assembly GCF_963402885.1 of Antedon bifida. Taxonomy (NCBI): domain Eukaryota; kingdom Metazoa; phylum Echinodermata; class Crinoidea; order Comatulida; family Antedonidae; genus Antedon; species Antedon bifida. Next base: position 236,683 of record NC_136228.1, on the reverse strand, counting down.
ATTACAAACTGATAAAACCGGTTAATTGGTAGTAATTAAATTATACATTGTTAAAGCTTGGACAGTACCGTAGTTTAAAAATCTTGTATTTTAAGGATTTTAACTGTTTTAAGGAGAGTAACGGAAGGAGTAACGTAAGGAGTAACGTAAGGAGTAACGGAAGGAGAAGGCTATTATTCTTACTGCACGTAATTGTAATTTTAGTAATTTGTTTAGATTAACTTTGAAATCAGAAGCCAAAATTATACTGCAATACTATTATAGGAAGAACCAGTGTATTATAGAGTGAAATCAAAATACGGAATAATGAACATTAATACTATTCAATGTTCTAATGGTTTTAGATATTGAAAAATATATAGCAAAATTCTCGTGTATAAAAACACCTAAAAATTGTTAAATAAATATGCATTGAGGAATAATATAAGTTCTAAAAGGTTAGGTTATGGGATAGTTTATGGTTTATGAACTGGGCGATATATACACGTGAAACACGTGCCATGATAATGGGTGAATGTAGTGAGAATCGAATGAATACTTTTCTATACAACGGTTAAGCTCTGAAACGAAAACTTTATGTGACAAAAAAAATGTGATGTGACCATATGTGGTCATGATAATGTCATATCACTAACATATTTGGGAACATCACTACCATATTTAGGCACATCACACTTTTTTATAGTGTAGACAGAGCTTACTGGAGGACTAACCTTTTTGAAATTACTGACGGATTCATTGTTGTCAAATTCGCTTTGATTCCAACGTCTGCTGAGTAATTGGTTAAAGGTGGAACATTCATTCTGAAATAACAATTATTTATTCAAATTAGATATTTTACACTTGATTTTTATATTCATGACTTTTATATTTATAATTGTTTGAGCTTGTCAACAAAACGAATTTCTTTTTTTTGGACCAATAACATTCTGTATTCTGTATTTATACATACATGTTTACTGAAACATGTGCAGCTTAAAGCTTGGTTCCCACTAGCGACGCAAAGCAAGGACGTAACGCAACGTAAGTGATTTGACCAATCACAATCGATGGATTATTCGAACCGTGGCTTGTCAATGGTCGTCAACTCGCTGGCGTTGCGCGTACGTCCTTGCGTTGCGCGTACGTCCTTGAGTTGCGCGTACGTCCTTGCGTTGCGTATCTAGTGGGAACCACGCTTTAGCTTGGTTCCCACTAGAACGTAACGCAAGGACGTAAACGCAACGCAAGCGTTTTAACCAATGACAAGCGAAGTTATAGACAGTTAGCAATCACAAGCGAATAAGCCATCGCTTGTTATTGGTCAATTCACTTGCGTTGCGTTACGTCCTTGCGTTGCGTCGCTAGTGGGAACCACGCTTTAATTAGAAATCAGTTCATTCATCATTAAACAACAGGTTACCAAATTCTCATCAAACTAAAAGGTTATTTTGCATTAGTGTAATAATACACCCAATTTTGTAATTGCACAATTCATCATTCTGAAAATTTTAATAAATTATTGTTTATTAGAAAGAACACGTAGACAATAGAGGCAATGATGCGTTGGATGGAAAAATACAGTGTTCTGAATTGGCTTTGTAACACAGTTTTGATGTACACCAATTGCAAACAAATACACATATTGTAAAGACTGGTGGCGGATGGTCTAATTTTTAGCTATACCTACCTAAGAACAAAATCCGCGTTGTCAATCTGTTTACCACAACCACTTCCACCTAAAATCCCACTACTTCCAACCAAACTACAAGTTGAGTAGGATTTCTTTAAAGGTACTACCTAAGAGCAAGAAAAAAAAGATTGGTGATGTCAAAGGTCAGTTGACTGTTGATTGAGAAACTAGTCTTTTAAATCAATATAATTGAAAGAGTTCAATTTTATTGTAGAAAATGTATTCGTTGACGTTGCAATCAATATTTGAGGCGATTTGAATGTTTTTACTATTGATTAGGTATAAAATTTCCTGAACAATATAATAGTTCTAGCAATTATTGTACCGGCACATGGCGGTTTTCCCAGTACAATTCCGATCATTTTACCTCGTTATATCCAGGTGTACCTTACACGTGTAGGCATATGAATGCATGGAGAACAATAGTGTATAACGAACAACACCTACAAACTCGGTCAATGATAATTAGATGTCCATGCAAATGAAATTGGTGAACCGCGGTATTTCTAGCACAAATTATAATTGTAATAATATTTTGTAGGCTTACGTATCGTGATAACAGGAATGGTAGCAACAGTTTGTTTGGATTTTAAATTAATGATAAATTTGTAATTACTATCTTTGGTATTAAGACTGCTACACACGCTGACGATAACGATCGACGATAAATAGATAAACATACATTTTTCTTACATAAAACTAAATAAATTTTAAAAGATTTCATTCTAGAACTGTAGGATAACCATTATTATTGTCCTACAAAAACAATATTTTATTTTTAAAATCTACAATAATCAAATGAGGTCATGATCAATAAGAACAATAACATCGTTGTATCTTCACGACGTCCGATTTTGATTGGATTTAAACAAAATATTTTCAAAGAACAACAAAGACATCATAAATAGTTATCCTATTTTCTTTTGTTTTAAGTATGTAGGAAAAATGCACATTTTTAACTATTATCGTCGATCGTTATCGTCTAGTGTAAATGGAGCTTTACAACTACAAAGCATCATAATTCATTCATTTATTGGTCAAAATTGATTTTAATATTTCAAGAATATACACTATAGTACTCACATTTGGTAACAAGTTGTACAACTTTTCATCAACAGTGACTTTCGCATTATTATTAAAATATATTCCGACCTCGTCGCCTATTTTTATATTATCTTTAGTTACTACAATGCTCCCAGGATCAATGTATGTCAAATATTCTTTTCTAAGAAAGTAAATATATATTATTATTATTATTATCTTGAGTTGTCACTTATTAAACAGACCGAGGTCCAACGAACCTTCGTACACTACACTGTATATTATTCCATGTGTGCAATGTGGTGAGATGGTATTTCGAATGATCGTAAAATCAAAACGGTACTGGGTATGATCAACCAGCGTTCTTGTCACCAACTAGCAATCCATTCATAAAAGTAATTGTTGATCATGAATGAATGATTATAATAATGATTTTAATATTTCTGCTATTATTTTATGTTGAAAGACGCAATAAAGCAAAATTAAGTAAATATGAATCTGTTGAAACACATGAAACTTAAATTAAATTAATTTATTCTTAGAAACCAACTTATTTGTTATGAATTTACTGATAAGGACTTCTGAAAAGTAATTTGTATTCATGTTTATATTATTATCATTGATTCATTTTCGAGTGGCACTGATTAAAATGACGTATAATAATAATAATATCCTGGATATATATAGAGCCTAATGTTGTGAAACCTCTAAGCGCTGAACATTATTACCCCAGTTTTTGCATCAAACACGTATGGAAACATACTCCCATAATGCAGCTAGTAATCGACGCAATAATATGCCAATACAATATGAAATTACTTACTTAAACTTATCAACATTGAATGTGTTTATTTCATGTGGTACACGAAGTGTTTTAGCTATTTCTTGAAGATTAAATTGCTGTTCTTCACTTCTGCTCATAAGGTAACCTCTGTGATCGTAATATCTACTCCTAAATGTTAAAAAAAGACACATTTTGACGTTTGAATAAGATAGATTAAAATGGTTGTTCTTCACTTTTGCTCATAAGTTAACCTCTGTGATCATAATATCTACTCCTAAATGTTAAAAAAAGACACATTTTGACGTTTGACTAAGATAAATTAAATTGTTGTTCTTCACTTCTGCTCATAAGGTAACCTCTGTGATCGTAATATCTACTCCTAAATGTTAAAAAAAGACACATTTTGACGTTTAAATAAGATAGATTAAAATGGTTGTTCTTTACTTCTGCTCATAAGTTAACCTCTGTGATCATAATATCTACTCCTAAATGTTAAAAAAAGACACATTTTGACGTTTGACTAAGATAGATTAAAATGGTTGTTCTTCACTTCTGCTCATAAGTTAACCTCTGTGATCATAATATCTACTCCTAAATGTTAAAAAAAGACACATTTTGACGTTTGACTAAGATAAATTAAATGGCTGTTCTTCACTTCTGCTCATAAAAAGAAAACAGACAATTTGACGTTTGACTAAGGTAGTCTATATAGACCTTCTTGCAGTAAATGTGCTCAGATGAATCCATAATGCATTCGTTACAGAGCCCTATAACAGCTATATCATTTTGTGATCTTACCTGATTTCTTTAGTTTAATTTATTATGAATATTGAACACATCTACTTAATATATATTATATTATTATTGATATTATATTTAATATCTTCAAAATTAGCACCCATGTTCAACTCTGCTAATTACACGTCATATGCCATATGTCATAACCATACCCTTATAAATACATGTTATTATGATTAAACTATAATTAAACATGGAGTCGATCTGATGACTTTTTTGTTATGTTAATTTATTTTCTGTAGAATCAAACTAAATCAGGCATAGATTTTCTTCCCTTTCCTTGTTTAAATTTACCCTCACCCTTTATAAATGCATGCTATATGATTAAACATGGAGTCTATCTATAGGGGAGAATATCTGTTATTAATGTTTTTTTTTGTTATGTTAATTTATTTTCTGTAAAATGAAACTAAATTATGCATTATTGTATTGTATTGCAAGGGAAGGGTAATTTGCTCTTATTAATGAATGCTTTTTGTAATATTAATTTTTTTTCTGTTGAATTAACCTCTATACGCATCACAAAGTAAATACTTTTATGGAGCCAATAAATCGAATGAATATTGCAGTTCATATGATCAACTGTAGGCCCTACTGTTACTTACACTAGTTCCGTTTTTATTCGTTATGTGATAAGGATCCGGACACTAGGCCTAGACTTAATGAATACATGTTAGATAAGTAAATATTGACCCCTGACACTCGACCTAAAATGTAGACAAAGTTCCATAACCGACATTGGTTCTTATCGATATTTTCTTCTTCTCCTCCTTTTGTTGTTTTTTTAAAAAGAAGAACCCGAGTGCATTGCATCAGTTTAGGTCCATCTAAGCCCCTGTCTTTTGGACCAACAATAACTGATGGTATGCATTAGACACATTGGGGAGGGGGATTAAGGGCTTAGGGAGGGGTATTAGGGGTATTAGGGGGCTTAGGGGTGATGGTATTGATGTTGAATTTTTAACTTTTATACATTCATAATTTTTAACTTTTATACAATCAGAATTTTTAACTTTTATACAATCAGAATTTTTAACTTTTACACAATCAGATTGTTCAGATAGAAATGGCATTTTTATAACACTTTTGTTAACATTTTATTATACCATATTTTTCTATGTATTTTTCTAAATTTGTTAAATGTCGGTTTTATTGTATCGTTCAAGTTGACAGGGGCTGGTCAAGCACATCACAAGATGACAGTTTTATACTTTTGCTTTTCCGCTACTCCCCTGTTATACTTATATTATGTTTGTTTTTTTGCTATGTAGAAAGATTGAAAATAAATAATGTATTCAACTGCGCTCTGAGACGATTATATATAAATAAATAAAAATCCATTATCCCTTCATATGATTATCTCATAACAAAATATAAAACTGCAGACTGAAAACCACTTAATCAGGCATAATGTTAATAAGACCATTCAGTGAATTCACTGTACTTACGTTATCCAAGACAGACTAGTGTTCGACAAGAACAGGGTGGATGTCAATGCAATAGTGAGTATTGCAAACGTGGTACGTCGATATCGAGACATCTTTAGAAAACAACGATGACTCGACATCTTCATTACTTCTGTAGTTCTTACAACCTGCAACAAAATAAAATTCATTAAATATTTTCCAAAAGTGTTGCGACGAACCCTTTCCGACCGTCTGTTTTTTTTTACGATATTAAAAAATTGAAAGATGTTTGAAACTGACCAGATATTTGATTGAATATAACTCATGCGAACATTTTGGCAATGGTGCTGAAAACGATGGTATCATTTTTTCATCATTTATTTTCCATATTATACCAAAAAAGTTATCAAAACGTTGAGATTAAAATTAAAGAGTATAACATGGAAGGATGCCTTTATAGGACAAAATGTCACTTAAGCTAAGGCCACCCGTGAAACACACGGCATAATAAAAATACAAAGTAAAAAAGTAAAGATAGGTAGGATGTCATCCATGATTGTGTAAAATATTGAGGTTTGTAAAATTAGAAATGGAAAGTAAAAAAATAACAGACTGAATGCAAGCAATCAATCAATGGAGCATCAAGAGTTGTAATGTTCTTCCCATGTATCATAGTAGGTATCATGGTATCACATTAGGTCTATTTCTTCCAACATAATGGCATTAATAAAACGAATACTAAAGTGTTAGTAAATGAGTTGGTAATTGGTTTGTATAGTTTGGACGATTGTGCCGTGTGTTTTTTGAATGGAAATGTAAATTTCGTCACAAATGATTTTGTTCCATGGACATGGTTTTGGACTCCTGTTTGTCGAAGGCTTACTTGCAGAATACAATGTGAGTTAAGAGTACATTTTAATGGAAATGCCTACCTAAAATGTTAACGTTTGAAAATCCCGCTCCTCACCACGCGCTCCTCACCACGCCTTAACAAGTAATGCCAAAATACATTTCAGCACGAAGCTCATAATTATTACGTCACAATAATTAAGTATTTCACGCCCGGTTCATCCTTATTTGGAATATATTGACGTCAATTGCTTTTTACATCTCTTTGTCTAACCCACAAACAGAATTAATTTGATACTTGTTGTGGTATGATAGAAGTGATACCAACAGTGTTTCGACTTAATATAAGTTAAATGGTAAATAGTATGCTCTTCAGATTCAAGATTGAGCTCGCCAGAACCACCAATTTAAAAATTAAGTTCTTCAGAACTACCAATTTCAAAATTAAGTTCTTTGGAACCATATTCCATATTGGGCTTTTCAGAACCACCAATTTCAAAATTAAGTTCTTTAATTCAATTCAAAATAACATTTATTTACTTCCCTTTAAGATTGAAACAATATGGAATAAATAAGAAATACGGTCAAGTTTAATTTAGAATGGTGAGATTTAGTTTTATTATAAAAGGTCAACGAGGCATACCACTGCAGAGCACAATGCACAGCCTACATTAAAAAACAACACTCAACAACATACGTCGGTATTTATGGCACAAACTATAAATTAATGTTATAGGACGCAAGAGGCCGGCGGTATCAGGAATTAAATGCATGTTGCTGCCAACTATTTTAAGCGTTTGTTTTGGCCTAAGTATAAACAGGTCTAAGTAGTTTAGTTAGAGGGCCTACAATTACATTAGGTCTCCATTAATTTGAAGCTTAGAATAACTCGATTGACATGATAACATGATTCGCAATGTTATGGTTAAAAATCACAAAACTATAAGGTAGATATTGAGCAGAGAGGAGGCAATATTGAGCAGATCAGAGAGGCATATAGAAACTGTTCAGAATGTCGAAACTAACAGGACACACCCATTAAGTCTAACCTAGGCCGAATCATGACTATCAGTACGAGATTCTCCCACAATTATATCATTAAAATAGGTAAAGAAATACGCCTGCAACAATAGCCACCAGTTGATTATTCCCTCTCACAATCGACACTACCTAACAAAAGAGCTTAGGATAACAAATAAATGAAATGAGACACATGCGACATTAGCAAGCAGTTACACACGAAGGAGGATTCCTCCGCCTCAGCTGTCTTGATATATTTATCATAGTATTTGATAGACGCTCCCAAACCAACTTATATATTCAATAAATAAAAACAGTACTAACCTTTTAAAATCCTTTAAATTTCGTGATTCATGTAAATTGTCTTTGTATAATATGTTTGTTACAGTTATTGTAGTAAATGTGTGTGTTGCTCACCCTGTCTAGCTTAAGTATGAATCACACTCCAGTGCGTTTTCAAGAGTTCATCAAAAGCTTTCATAATAATAGTGCGCATGCAACCGTGTGTGTAACACTGCAATGCCTATTGTTTCCCTCGGATTTTACCAATCTACTTCACGGTCAAACACAGAGTAAACGTAGATTATATGGTTTTATGGCTGCAGTGGTAGTCGCACCATGATGGCTATAATTAATTTTATTGAATATTATACGACTTAATAAAGTCTGGTTTCATTGCAGACAGTTTCATGAGCATGAACTTTAAACTTTTATAATCTTTACTACTACTGTAACTGCGATGATGCCTTGGCTCAAATAACAATTGAGATTGCTTCCCACCGACGAACAACTGGGACCGAAGAAACAACAAGTTCCGCATACCCCTCTCTGACTACAGTTTCTTTGTTAATTAGCGTGACGTTCCGCAAACTGCGGGCCGCGAGGGAGATGGCTTGAGAACAGAAACGATAATGTTTTCCCCAGCGTCGCTAGCGCATTTATTTTTACCAAAACGCAGCTTACAACAAACTGTGTCGAGATGATGTTTGACGTTACATGGTTATGAGTTATGTTGTTTGATCTTGCCGAAAACATAGGCTACCAAACGGCGGCTCAAGTTTTATCGCGATGTAATGAAAACGTGACGCGACACGGTGAGTGACGCGTCGTCTGCGTTATAAAGTGGAAACTCCGCAATGTTTACCCGTCAAAATTACGTCATGAATATGCAAATTTATGACGTAACGATTAGAATGACGTAATATGAAGCGCGTATAAGAACATACTATTGTCATCCTTCATTACTCGTGTACATTGTGGCATAACAGGTAGTGCTCTACTATCGTTTAAATCCATTCAGCTCTACTAGCTTGGGTTCGAATCTACGGATTTTTTTTTATAAATAAATATAAATTTTTTATTTTTTTTTATTTTGAAATAGAGATATTTAGAGAGTCAAGTTAATTTAGGGGCTGGTCCTGGAGACTTATTCGTTCTATATTTCGAAGTCCAATTTCGGCAAGTCAACTCTATTTTTCAAAATTATTAGCTCCACCCAACCATGGTGGGCTGGTCCTGTAGACTTATAATTTCGTTTTATATTTGAATGTATACGTGCAATACTGGGCACCTAGCAGCTCTAATTTTCCAAAAAAAATTTAATTAGTTTCTTTTAACTAAATCTTATCACCTTTTGTCAAGGATGATTGTTTATGTTTATGCTGTTTTTCTTAGCAATAAAGTAAAGTATAATTTCCGGGGACATAGCAGCTCTATTTTCAATTTCTCAGCTCAGCCCCGACATTGGTGGTGGAGCTGTTATTTCCAGGCAAACTAGAGGTGCTAAATACTTCCGCCCCCGTGCCTGACAAGAACAAAAAGAAGTTAATCAAAAATACCGCAAAGGTTTTTAAACTGCGCGTGACGTGAAACTGACGTGACTTCAAACAGTATTTGGTCACACAGCCCGATAATCCCGTAACTATTCTGTCTTTCTGAAATTTGCTATCTTGGAATTCAATCTTTTTGCTAGATACGTCGGGAATTCCTCTCTTTATTATGGTTTTCTTTTTGGAATTGTTGAATACATCTTCTATCGTAGAGGGCTCATATCCATTTAGGGGAATTTCCAAAAATGTATTTCTGATTTGTTTTTTTTTATCGATGTACGTTAGGCCTAGCCTAGTTAGTCGGTTGTGTTCATATTTGCCTAAATTGTGATGTTCAATTCCACTTTTTTTAAATGATACACTATATCCTGAGCCATCTACAAATTGGTAACAGTTGATTTGTATATTTCTTTTACCGTATATTTCTGGGTACCGATTGGTTTTGTTTAGGAGTTGCAGTTACACACGTCAGGCCTAGTAGTAGTAGGCCTATCTTACTGTATCCTCCTAGCGTGCCTATTTACGTACACTACAGTCAGTGCTAATACACTATCCGAATCGTAGCCTAGGCCTAGTGCAATGGGAATCCAGTGCATCTACTAGTAATTGGCCTGGTACTACTACTAGGCTAACTGTGAAACCAAGTCATCAATCATTTTACTTATGACATGCTCTTTAAAGTTTATAATACATGGAGTAGATTTTATTTATTTGTTGTAGGTACTGTACAGTTTGGCGGATTAAATCAGTTAAAAAAAATAAATGTTTTTTTTTTCAGAGACCATTTTGTTAGCTAGTTCAAGATGAAAAGAAGACAATGCATAGTTCTGGAGCATTGCAGAGATCTCATAATTGATAATATTGATGGTAAACGGCTTCTGGATTCAATGGTAGAAGGAGGCATTTTTAGTACAGATGATGATGATGAGATCAGATCCAACCAAACACGAAAGGTGACCGCAAAGCTCCCAATTCTTGTTATCAGAAAGAACCTGTATCATAGATGTAGTAATAGTAGTGTTGGGTCGAGGGGTTGAGGCGGAAGGGGGAGAGGGTGATTGTTTGGAGTTAGGGGTAGATAAGGATACCCACCTTCATTGTCTTCTACCCACACAACATCAAAGAAACCTGGCTACCTGAAAAGATACCGTTTTGTTTCCCACCCTCAACTTTTTGACACCCACCGCTAGACTGCTACATATCTGCGCTATGGTAGAATTCCATTGCAGTTCAACTTGATTGTAACATACACAATCTACAGCTATGCCTGATTGTTACCAAGCAAGATATAGCACCAGGCCCCTCATATTTTATTATTTCATTTTCTTTAAAGGCATGTGCAGAAAAGTTCTATGAAAAGTTATTGCAAAGTAACCATGACGACACGTATGAAACTTTTAAGACGGCGTTGAAAGAATGTAATGTGGACTACATCGTAAAAGAGCTTGAAAAATATGAGAAAAAGTATGAAACTGAACCAGATCTTCCTGATCCCAGAAAAGCAACTGGTATGTGCTATACTTTGAATTCATAATTATTTTTCGTTTTAATTTTTGTTAAAGATGTATTATCCCCCTGAAAAAATAAATTTTTAACATTTTTTGTTGTTGAATATGCCATTTTAATGTCACATAATATGTATATTGTAATATTGTCTTTAATAGTACATACTGCTATAATCTTTTAAAAATGTGTAAAGTTGTGTCAATCATGGTATCTGGGATAGCGTTAAGTCTGCCCTTTTTCACAATGATTTTTACACTTTATTTAACCTGTTAAAACCATTTTAATCTTTTGATTCGTGTGAATCAATTTTTTGCTGTACAGTTTTTAATATGTTTCTCCTAAGAGAGGTGAATAAATTTGAATTTGAATAGTTATCAACTTTGAACCAAAAAAAATGTATTTACCTGAAAAAACTGTAATTTAAAGCAAAAAAAAGAACAATGCAGCCAATGTGTTTTTGGTTGAATTTGACCATTTAATTTTACCATTTAATTTGACCATTTAATTTGACTATTTAATTTGACCATTTAATTTGACCATTTAATTTTGTCATTTTATGAAAGAGATTAACTTTAATAAAATAACCTATTCAAAGTCTGACTTAATTAATCTTCATCTTTCATGTTTTTGGGGAACAATACATCTTTAATGTTTTTAATTTCCTGAGATATTGGTCAGTTTATATAAGGACCAATTTGTGTTTTTAGGTGAGAATGTTTGTAACATTTAGTGGATGATGATGTCATTTTTGTTTATCTTTCAGGTGGGAAAGTTCCATCTTCAAGTAATGTAAAGATTGTTGGGAGTAAAAACAATGTAATTGTTGGTGGCAGTAACATTTCTATCAACATTAATAACTAAAACATGAGATGCATACATTTAATATTTTACATTTTGGCAAATGTATAGAACATTAGGGTTGGTTCAATGTTTAATATTACAGTTTTAATATCTTTATAACATACTAAAATCCTTGATCTGAGAAATTATATATATTATATTATATAATTATGTGCGACAAAAAAAAATGTTCTTATTGTACTGTATCTCTGAGTTTTGTGTTAAAATTGCTATTTTGATACATAATATAATTGTTAAGCTCCATCTCTATTCCTTCTGTTGTTTAGCAAATAGCTTACAATTGTTTTATCATTTGTGGTAACATTTTAAGTGGCAGTGGTTGGACAATTCATAAATCAATCGTGATTGGTCAAATTTCGTCATTGCGCTGTGTGGAAACTAAGGGCCTGTTCAGACCCACTGAGTTATGCTTTCGTATCGTACAAAGCTTTAACTTTACATTGGTTTAAGCACCATCATGTGAAAGAGGGTTCATTTAGTTAGTTGGCTGTATGTATCATGATGTATTGCTGCTACTCTAGGTTCTAGACGCTAGACGGAGTTTTGACTTAATATTAGTAAAACGATAAATATTTTGGCACATATGGTGTTTCATACGTATACTATTTCAGACAGACATAAAAAAGCTACAGACTTGGGCAAGTATATATTGTTGCATGCGCCATACAGATATTATAGTGTTAACTATTATCTCTATGCACACAGCAATGCAATATTTGATTAAAGAATACTTAATTCAATTTAAAAGCAATTTGCATTTTTCTTTTTTTACAATACTGAACTCATAAATATTCATAAGTCAATATGACTCTTATTCATTTGTGAATTACTTTAACTATATCAGTACACTAATAATAACAATTTAATTTATAAGCAATGCATTGTTCCTTTTTAAATACTTTGATTACATCATTTTTGTTTCCTTTAGACAATACTGAACTCATAAATATTCATAATATAAGTCTAGATGATGTACTTATGTTAGTACTGTAATATACAATTTAATTAAAAAAAAACAATTTGCATTTCTGTTTTGTTTTACTTTAATAGTCTATTCACCCTTTTATTGTCTATTCACCCTTTTATTGTACATTTATAGTTTTCTTTTTCGAATTATGAAAAGCAGAAATAAAATGTTAAATTGTATTCATGGATATTTACTGATTGATTAAAAAATGAGAGAGGCACTATGTCAACAAATAATTCTTGGTCCTCTCTCCATAACAGTCATATAATTTATTGTATGTATATGTTTAATATAAACAGTTTGTCTGAAAATAAAATAAATTTCAATATTGTAATATCAGATAACAATTAAAAGACGAAGAATTGTATAGCAATATCTTTAGTGAGTTCCCCCGTCTGTATTTTAGGACAGATAAAATAAATAGCTTTCCCTTTCCCTCTACCAAAAAAAAACCAATTTTAAAGGCAAAAAAATAAGAGTCAAAAAAACATTTTGTTTTTCAAAGTTATAAAGTAACATATATTCTATCATATTGATGTTTAATGATGTACTAATGGATACGCGCGATGACATGGATTGATGAGGTCATCTATTTTCATCATCCCACGTGACTTATTCTCAACAAAAGGGGAAATCCCCATGTCGCAGTTCATACTAACATTACATCATACAACATACTGCAGCTGTACAGATTGTCATAATATAATAGTTAATATACGTTGTCAGAAGTTATTTTTGAGGTTGGTTTGTACAGTATTTGTATTTAATTCACCAGTACTATTTCCATAATCAGTTATAAGCAGGAGGCTCAAAGAGAGTGAGTTCACAAAACAAAGCTAGCCCAACTGAAGTGGCTTCAACAAGCCTCAAACATCTTCACTTTTTGGGCTGGCCGCTTAGCGGACCTGACTGAACTAGGCCTAGCGTAAAGCGTCCAACTGGCAATCGTTGTATTGGTTAGGCTTAAACTTGAGGTATAGTTAATTATGTGCAGTGTTATTTGCTTGGCTAACACATTTTTAATTTTAGAAAGATTTTGTTCACTAGGCCTAGGCTAGGCCCTACTAGTTAGAGTTACTACTGTACTTTACTGGAAATAAAATAATTTTATATTTATAGGCCTAAACTTAGTGATACCATTTTGATCATTCTTAATTCTTTTCTAGTGATATTTTTGTACTGAGCACTATATTAATTGCAAATCAATACTATTATGCAATAAGTTTATGATTTATGATCCATTTTCAGTATATCACCCGAACCGGTTTTTAGATTTTTAAATTTCAAGTGTGACCATGAATGTGAGAGACAAATACCGTCTTACATCAAATAGAAAATATCTACTAGACAACATAGATGTACAACATGTTTCTAATTGGCTTTTAAGTGAACAAATACTAACTGAAGATGAGCAAGAGGAGCTTTCTTCAATTTCTAACCCACGGGTAAGATCCCAGAATACCATGCTAAACAAAAAGTGTGACTTGCCCTATTTTTATGCCAATGATTATTAAATGCATTGACTGCTAGGGTGATAGCTTGTATGATCAAAAACATTACCGGTCCAATCCATCATCTCTCGTACAAGTAGGTTTCGTAACAGCTTTTATCCAGCTGCCATTCGAGCACTGAATGCTTGTCCGTATACCGTACGAGAGTGATGTGATACTTTGTAATTGTTTTTAAAAAATTTATTTATCTGTTTTTGTATATCTCAGAACAAACATAATTTCTAATGATAAGTAATTTTCCACTGCTTTTTTTGTCTTAGGATCGTTGTGCTAGGTTGCTAAATTGGCTACCAAGAAAGGGACCATCTGCTTATGGCATCTTCAGAAGAAGCCTCGACGAATGCCCCACTCAAATCCATATTGGTAATGTACTTGATGCAACAGATACAACATCAGTAAATGCAACTGGTATGTAAAGGTTTATATACGAGAACATTAAATAGGTTTACATTTAAAAAAAACCAGTACATCTAATTCAATTCAAGAATTTTGGTAGGTGCTCATCTCTTTAACCTCTGTCTACACTATAAAACTTTATGTGACAAAAATTGATTGATTGATATGACATGCCATATATGGGCACATCACATATTTTTGTTACATAAAGTTTTTAATGGGTTTTTTGCCAACAGACACATCAGATGCAAGACCAGTAAGAGGAAATGTATTCGCAGCGCAGCAGTCACAACATCCAAGACGAGGTGTTGGAGCATCAGCAGGATATAACATACAAGTCTCTGGAAGCCACAATGTAGTGGTAACAGGAGGCAGTGGAAATACTATTAACATCAACAGATAAAAACATGTTTAATTTTAGTTATGTGTATTATTACTCATTTGTGATGCCACCTTTCCTAAACTGCCCTCCCGTCATCTCGTTTTGTGGTTACAGACTCTAAACCATACCCCAATCAATCTAATTGGAATACTCTTTTAGGTGAGGTCATGAACTATATATATAACTGTTGATATATTAAAATGTATAGCTAAAGATTGGTTAACACTAGTGTAAGTGCAACTGAGCAAGTTGCATCCAAGTGGTAACAAAGCTTCAAGACAACACAAATGTGTATGTGAACATTTTATTACTATTATATTTTAATAGAATATCGCATAAGCAAGCTTTCAATGAGATGTACATAAAACTGAACTTAAGCATGGTCTTAAGTTCCGACTTAATTTGTCACACATTTTTTTAAATTTTACATCTTAATAAAATACTACAATTTTGATAAATAACTGGTCACCTTTTTATTCATGTAATATTTATTAATTAAAACTACCACACCTCATTATACAGCACCTAAATATAGGTAAATATTTGTCATAAACGTCTTAAATTGCTGAATTACTGTACCATTTTTTACCATATGCATGACATGTTCCGAAATTAATTTAATTGGGTGCAATGGTATAAGAAGGAAGGTACAGTAAGTAGTATTATAAAATGTAACAAATAAACAGTAACAGTGCATCTAGTAAAACAAGCACGAATGTGCAATACTCGGGGTACAGCGAAAGAAGCTGTAATGACGTCATAAGACCGGATGTAACGTCACATACACATCAATAACCGCGCTACCAAATACGGCTATACGGTACCATCTTCGAGACGTGATATGGCTGTATCCGGTATGAAATTAAAAATTCCGGCTCTATAGCTTTGAGGACATGTCCCTGTAGTATATTCATGCTAAATCCGAGCTCAATACTAACGTACAAGGGGTAGTTGGTCAAGGGGGTTGTTGTTCTAAGGGGGGTAGTTGTCCGGGGGGTAGTTGTCCTAAAGGGGTAGTTGTCCTAAGGGGGTAGTTGTCCAGGTGGTGGTTGTCCGGGGGGTAGTTTTCCGGGGGGTAAATGTTCAGGGGGTGAATATCCGGATACGGACGATACGCATATTAAAAAATTCAAAAGCTTTCATTTAAGATCAATCTCTCTCCCTATGTTTTGAAGTTCAGTAAGTTTTACAAGATCGTAATTAACCTAATGTGTAGGTGTCATGATATAGGTGTGGTTGTTCAGAGGGTGCTGTTGTCCTAGGGGCATAGCAGTTGTCCTAGGAGGGTAGTTGTTAAGAGGGTAGTTGTCCTAGAGGGTAGTTGTCCTAGGAGGTAGTTGTCCTAGGGGGTAGTTGTCCTAGTGGGTAGTTGTCCGGGTGGGAGTTGTCCTAAGGGGGTAGTTGCCATAGAGGGTAGTTGCCCTAGGGGGTAATTGTCCGGGTGATAATTGTCCTAGGCGGGGTCATTGTACGGGTGGTAGTTGTCCGGGTGGTAATTGTCCAGGGGGTAGTTGTCCGGATACGATTCATTACAATACAATCTCCAATTGTTATTACTTTCTGGGTTTTGCCTCTTAATTATTTATATTTAAACTGTTATTTTGTTTATTTTGAAAGATAAGAAATAAATGGTATTATGAATGGATGAATCTTGCATGAAAGATAATAAAAATAAACTACAGTATAATGTGGTACGGTAAAATAATCTTCTAATATAAAAGATTAACAAAATCGGATATTTCTGTAGTAACCACCTTGATTAATAAAATCAAAATTCAACTGTGTGTTGTGTTGATCGCGAATGACTAACAATACCATCTTTCCCGCTACACCTGTATAAACTCATTTGCATAACAACGCACGGCATACCAAACCGCTTCGTACTCCTGCGATGAATATAAATTCCATTTTAAATACGTAACGAAGATAATTATTAATTTCTTTAAATTGAGGGCGCCAAACATAAAATTTACGAGATCGAATTCAGGTTGAAAAAAAATTAAATAAAAAAAAAGATGTTAAATGTGCTCTCCCTGCCTCAGCACTAAGGCCCTGCCACAGCCTTTTGGGGTCGTTTCCAGCACATCACCAGATGCATTGATGTTGTCGCCTCATGATGTGTGGTGGAAAGGGGGACGTATAATTCTGTGAACCCCAAACACAGTGGCCGCATGCCTTTAACTCTATTCCACCGACCAGCGTGGGAATCGAACCCACGACATACGTGTGTTAACACGACGCTCAGGCGACTGAGCTACCGGTCATTTTGGATTTAGCAAGGTTAATAAGATATTTATGACGTAATGATGAATTGCGTAATACACGTATAAATAGACTATTATCAGTTGTTAAGTCATGTACGTCGTGGCGTAACGGTTGATGCTCAGGTTTGAGTTCTCTCATCTCTAGATTGGGTGGGTTCGAACCTCTACAGATACATATTTTTTTTTTCTTTTATTTTGAAAGAGCGATATTTATAGGGTTAAAAATATCAGGCCTAGGCAATAAGAGTGGACCTTTTTTAAATCAGAAATAAAGTTGTATGGCATTCATTTTTTCATTAGACTGCCATAAAACCGCGAAAAGAAGCCCATATTATTGTGCTCCTTCATTTTCTAGTACTCTTGGGTGGGCTTCTTTTTCCACATGGAGTTCTTTTCGAGATTACTTATGTAAACTAAAAGAGGGGAGCTGCTAGGTTTCCGCCCGAAAAAATGTTTTATTTACATGATTTAAACAATATTCTAATCAATTTAACAGTGCGTGGCGTGTTGACCGCGAATGACTGAATGTACCATCTTCCCCATTACAAATGCACAAACTCATTTGCATGAAAACGCACGGCATACCAAGCTGTTTAAAATAGAGCTGCAAGGTCCCCGGAAATGACATCTATTGAAACAAAATGTATTAGAGTCTTCAGTACCCCACAATGGTTGGGGATGAGCAAAGACAATTTTGAAAAATAAAGCTGCTAGGTTCCCGGCCGAAAAAACGTGACATGATTTGAAATTATATGAAACAAACTAAGACTCACCAGGACAATAGAGTTTGTCCCCGGAAAGTGCACCTATTCATTGAAATATGAAATTAAATATGAAGTATCTAGTACTAGCCCACTGTTGGGGCAGAGCTAAGAATGAAAATAAAGCTAAGTCCCCAGAATTGCACTTATACTTATTATTATACGTAATCACCTATGATAATTATGATAATGTTAAAATGTCAACTATCCAGATCGACTTCAAAATGTTAGGTGGGGTTTTCTACTTAAAAACTCGACTTCGTATATAGCCCGGCGGCGGAATTAGTCTAAGTTTCGAAGTTGGTCTAGGCCTAGACATCGGCATCTTTGCAAATGTTCTATATTTGATCTTATAATTCACTCCCAATTAACCACATACAAAAACCATCGGAAAACTATCTGTTTAAAATATGTTTATTCTGGGACGGTGTGGCCATGCACACCAACTACCATAAACGATTATTCATAACATATTAGGAAAATACAATATCATGAATCGGATATTTCGCTAGCAATGTCGTAACATTGATTAATAAAATCAAAATTCAACAGTGTGTCGTGTTGATCGCGAATGACTAACAATACCATCTTTCCCGCTACACCTGTTTAAACTCATTTGCATAACAACGCACGGCATACCAAACCGCTTCGTACTCCTGCGATGAATATAAATTCCATTTTAAATACGTAACGAAGATAATTATTAATTTCTTTAAATTGAGGGCGCCAAACATAAAATTTACGAGATCGAATTCAGGTTGAAAAAAAAATTAAATAAAAAAAAAGATGTTAAATGTGCTCTCCCTGCCTCAGCACTAAGGCCCTGCCACAGCCTTTTGGGGTCGTTTCCAGCACATCACCAGATGCATTGATGTTATCGCCTCATGATGTGTGGTGGAAAGGGGGACGTATGATCTGTGAACCCCAAACACAGTGGCTCGCATAGCCTTAACTCTATTCCACCGACCAGTGTGGGAATCGAACCCACGACATACGTGTGTTAACACGACGCTCAGGCGACTGAGCTACCGGTCATTTTGGATTTAGCAAGGTTAATAAGATATTTATGACGTAATGATGAATTGCGTAATACACGTATAAATAGACTATTATCAGCTGTTAAGTCATGTACGTCGTGGCGTAACGGTTGATGCTCAGGTTTGAGTTCTCTCATCTCTAGATTGGGTGGGTTCAAACCTCTACGGATACATTTTTTTTTTTTTAATAATGAATTTTTTTTCTTTTATTTTGAAAGAGCGATATTTATAGAGTTAAAAATATCAGGCCTAGGCAATAAGAGTGGACCTTTTTTAAATCAGAAATAAAGTTGTATGGCATTCATTTTTTCATTAGACTGCCATAAAACCGCGAAAAGAAGCCCATATTATTGTGCTCCTTCATTTTCTAGTAGGGCTTACTCTTGGGTGGGCTTCTTTTTCCACATGGAGTTCTTTTCGAGATTACTTATGTAAACTAAAAGAGGGGAGCTGCGAGGTTTCCGCCCGTAAAAATGTTTTATTTACATGATTTAAACAATATTCTAATCAATTTAACAGTGCGTGGCGTGTTGACCGCGAATGACTGAATGTACCATCTTCCCCATTACAAATGCACAAACTCATTTGCATGACAACGCACGGCATACCAAGCTGTTTAAAATAGAGCTGCAAGGTCCCCGGAAATGACATCTATTGAAACAAAATGTATTAGAGTCTTCAGTACCCCACAATGGTTGGGGATGAGCAAAGACAATTTTGAAAAATAAAGCTGCTAGGTTCCCGGCCGAAAAAACGTGACATGATTTGAAATTATATGAAACAAACTAAGACTCACCAGGACAATAGAGTTTGTCCCCGGAAAGTGCACCTATTCATTGAAATATGAAATTAAATATGAAGTATCCAGTACTAGCCCACACTGTTGGGGCAGAGCTAAGAATGAAAATAAAGCTAAGTCCCCAGAATTGCACTTATACTTATTATTATACGAATGCCATACAGGGCCGTAGCCAGGATCTGTCAAGGGGGGGTTCGGACACTAAGTATTTGGGACACTGAACCCCCCCCCCCCCCCCCCCCCCCACCCCTGAGGGGTGAGAATTTTGTTAAATGACACCCCTAGATGGCCGGAAATGGTACTGTCGCACATAATATTCATGATAAATGGCACCTCTAATTGGTCGGAAAAGACACTCTCATGCAGCATGCTACCAATGAGCAAAACGATCGTATTCGTACCTTTTTTCTCCTCCTCACACACGTGGACTATTTAATCGCCGATTGTTATGATCATTCACTCGGTATTTTGTTTTCAAGTTCAATATGAACTTTGTGTGAGAAGGCAAATTCAATGCTTATTATAGCTCTACCTATATTTATTTACAGCAATTTGTTGAGGAAATTAAATATTAATCAATGTAAATAGATGATATTGATACAGATGCTATAATGTAACCTACAGTACATGTACATGATACCATAGATATAATAGTGTAATATATTAATATATTACTAGTGTAATATATTAATATTCACTATAATCCTCTATGATGATAATACACGTACTATACTTTATAGCCACACATTTTTTATGTCCGTCGGAAGGCTATACCGTAAATCTTCTAATAGTAACCCACACTTTAATAGTAACCCTCCTTCTAATAGTAACCCACTTTATAAGTCAATCTATAATAATAATCCACTATTCTAATAGTAACCCACATGGGGTTAATATTAGAGTCACAAAAACTATTGACAAAATTACATTATGAATTGAAGACTGGTCGTTTATGATGCAGCCGTTACGGTAAAAAAATACGGTATTTTGAAAATAAGGAGATAATGCATGTTGATCTCGGGAGTGGGGAGGATTGAGTGTTTTTGAGTTTATAAAATAAAGTTCAGTTCAAACAAATATTCGTACTGTTTTATTATTTTGCTATGATTTGCTGACCGGAATAGTTGAGGTGGGTTACTATTTTCAGGTGCCTAATTTAAGATGAGTAATAGTAACCCACTACTCTAATAGTAATCCCCCTTCTAATAGTTACCCACCCTTAAAAAACAATCAAAGAATAATAACCCAGGGTTACAATTAGAAGATTTACAGAATAGGCCTACTTTATGCATGCTGCTGACTGCCGTGATCTAAACAATAGGTACGCGTTTGTCTGGCGGTGTCCTTTGTACGAATCGTTCGTGCACCAGCTCACTGTATCAGTACGATACACGCGTCAATATTATGTTACATCCAGGGATTTCAAGGTTCAGACCTGCGGCGTTTGCTTTCGTATTGTACGCGGCGTACAACTCCATAGGTCTGAACCAGGATGGCAATTCATTTGCAACTCTTGGAAATTTACAGACACGTATCGCTCGACGTACGCTCATACAGCGAAGAATGTATCGAGTTATTCAAGAACGAGTTTACGAATTTTTCAATTTACGAATAACCTTTTGTACTGTGTGGGGCACGTATTTGGAGGATGCAGAGATGAGGGTGAGGTATTGGGCATGTCGGGGATTGGGGTTCGCAGTCGGTTAAGGGGGGTTCGCGAACCATAAAAACCCCCCCTGGCTACGGGCCTGCCATACAACTTTATTTCTGATTTTAAATAAGGTCTACTCTTGTTGGCCTAGGCCTGATATTTTCAACCCTATAAATATCGCTCTTTCAAAAAACAAAAAAAAATTTCATTATTTAAAAAAAAAATATATATATGTATCCGTAGAGGTTCGAACCCACCCAATCTAGAGATGAGAGAACTCAAACCTGAGCATCAACCGTTACGCCTTAGTGCTGAGGCAGGGAGAGCACATTTAACATCTTTTTTTTTATTTAATTTTTCTTCAACCTGAATTAGATCTCGTAAATTTTATGTTTGGCGCCCTCAAGTTTAAGAACACCCGCGTTGCGTTTTACCAATGATGGGGTTCGGGGAAATCCTAATAAAGTATTTGGCGCGAAATATTAATAGAGTGTATATTGGAGGAACATAATATTGTTTCACAAAATGTCTGCAATGAATGTAGACTACAGCAGCAATGGTGAAGATATTTGGGATTACAAGCCAGCGGCAAGGAAGCCTCAGGGCGGTGGCAGGTCGGCATCCATCACAAACCACCAACGTAATGAAAAGTGTGGAGAACGACGTAGGCCTAGGCCTAGGCC
Organism: Antedon bifida; assembly: GCF_963402885.1. NCBI lineage: Eukaryota > Metazoa > Echinodermata > Crinoidea > Comatulida > Antedonidae > Antedon > Antedon bifida. The sequence goes on along the minus strand of NC_136228.1, from coordinate 214,466 downwards.
TATGCCGAAATCCAGACGACGTAAACACAGTTCTTCATCAGGAGGAGGCGGTACCAGCGGTGATGTAACACGTAGTAGACATAGGCCTAGACCAAATAGCGATGTTGAGACACCTAAACATAAACACAGTCCTCCGACAACATTCAAAGCTGGAACATGTAAATCTAAATCAAAATCTACTTCCAAAGAAAACAATAATTCTAGTCAGATTAATAATAAAAGGGAGAAGATGAATGATATTAATAATATTAATAAAGCTGATGATAGTTTCTGTCCAAATTGCCAACTTCCACTTTGTCTCCTGACAGTTCAGACACCGACATGGCATGTTGAGCAATGTCTTAATCAGAGGACTGGTTTATTGGATATCAACAAAAAAGGTATGAACAGTTTTTATTGATATGTTGTGCCTGATATATAATATATAGATTGTATTAAGTTCGCTAAAGTGAGTGATAAAACTTATTGATTGGGCCTCAAAGTAAAACTTTAATCTCAGAAAAAAGAAATGTAAATTATTTAGTATTAACTATTATTACCAGGGAAGATGTATCTCCCTGTTATTACTACGGTATTAACAGTACTTAATAATAATACCACAGAGCTGGGAATCCTGTTTATACTGATGCTCTATAGTCTACACTTTTAATAAAATAAATTAAATAAATCAAATACTTTTTCATTTGTTCACTTTCTGTTCTTTTCTTTAGAATGCCCAAGTGGACTTGACTGTGACTCAACCATTGTAGTACATTATAACAATTTCACTCACAAACTACTTGCTATCGTTAGGGCTGGTGGGGACGTTTCAGATTTCTCTGAAATAGATGAACCATCATCCAATATAAAAAGGATAGAAGCATTGTTTGGCGCAAAAAACACCTCTCAAAATCATGCAAAGGGAATCTCAAGCAAAAGTAAACCGCAAGGCATCAATAACAATTGCTTACACCATAATAAGATTTCAACTCAAAGTAGTCTGTCATCAAAACGGGAGTTGTCAAGTCAGCAGAGACACCAAAAGTCCAGTCAGTCAACGCCAAAGAAATCTGTAGTCGGAAAAGGTAGAAAGACTTCTGAAAAGAGTGAAGCTTCATGCTCACAGCAGCCTTCAATCTTATCCTTTTTCAAACCTACTCAATCACCAAAAGAAAAAAACGTAGAAAAAACGAAAAAGACTGAAAAAGATAATGAATTTGAATTTGAAATACAATATTGTTCATCTGATGATTCGGTGGATTGTACTTTAATGGATGAAATTGTTCCATATTTTGAAGAAGACGAATCATGCGAAGAAAAGAAGACTTTTGATTTAACAGACGATGTTTGCTTGTATCAAGATGAAGTTGATGCTTTATCTTCTCCTTTAATTCTGTCTGAATGCAGTACAGTGCAATACAATAGTCCTGGTAGTGACATTCACAACGAAGACAATGAGAGACAATTTGCAGCTGATGATGATAACTTAAGCGAAGAAGATATATTTTCACCTTGTCCAAAGAGAACTTCTATGATGGCTCTGTCATCACCCAGTACTCCAAGTAGTGTTGAGACATTTTACCCAAATAAGGAAGTCTTTAGTTTGGAAAAAGAGGACATGTGCCAAACAAGACATAGAAATGACATGAATGATCTGACTAACTTAGAAGAGACTGATGATGATCTGATTAACATAGAAGAGACTGATAATGATCTGATTAACATAGAAGAGACTGATAATGATCTGATTACCAAAGAAGAGACTGATATTGATCTGACTAACTTAGAAGAGACTGATAATAATCTGACTAACTTAGAAGAGACTAATAATGATCTGATTAACATAGAAGAGACTGATAATGATCTGATTACCAAAGAAGAGACTGATAATGATCTGACTAACTTAGAAGAGACTGATAATGATCTGATTAACATAGAAGAGACTGATAATAATCTGATTAACATAGAAGAGACTGATAATGATCTGATTAACATAGAAGAGACTGATAATGATCTGATTAACATAGAAGAGACTGATAATGATCTGACTAACATAGAAGAGACTGATAATGATCTGATTAACATAGAAGAGACTGATAATAATGATCTCTCGCCAGATAACATTGGTGAAGATCTAATTGTTGATGCTCTAGTACCGTCAAGCTGTTTTGACATTTACGGTAATAAAAGGGGATCCATGTCAATTCCAAAACAAACTACTTCAATATTGGAGCCTACTCATGAGAGACATGATGTAGATTCTGCTTTAATGGAAGATATAATGAATGGTGATAGTTCATCACAGGTTACCTGTTCTCCTAGGCAAGACCCATCTACAGTCGTTAAAGTAGAATGCAATACCGGCTTCGAAAATCTTCCATTTGATTTTGAATACTTTGATACCAAAGAAAATGTTGAAGAAGAAAAAGTCGACAATGATATAGTACTTTCGACCAAAAATATATCTCTGGAAAAAGTTACCAACTCTGATTTTTGCACTGATAAACAAGTTTTCTGTGGTAATGTTGAAATTAAAGAAGAAATACTTAGTGAATCGTCAAATGAATTTTTTGATTGCCAGGAAACTATTTTAAATAGCTTCAAGACGGTTGATAACATCAAACGAGATTCTTCTTCAGGACGTCGTACAGATTCTTCCCAATGCTCCTCCAGTGATTCCGTCAACGATTCATCTTGCGTTCTGAGCAGGCTGGCATCTCAAGTCTCCTTTGATAAATTCATACCATTCAAAAATTATTTTTTTGGCTCAAAAAAAGAAACGTCAACAAACTCATATGTGCAAAATAACAATGAAGTTACAGAGAGTACAAGTCTATCTTCAAACATGGCTGGAAATTCTGCAGATTCCAATCATTTTGGAAGACATTTTTCAAATGCATCAAACCTAGGAAAGAATGGGAAACAAAACAAGTGGTCACGTTCTGCATGGAGTAACCCTCATAATAGACATTGTCCATTCTACAAAAAAATGCCAGGTATAGTTTAGGATGTAACTTCTGCGCCACTTTTTTTTTTCAAATTGCATTTTCTCTAAATGATAACTTCCGTTTATATTATATAGTTTACTTTTAAACAGAATGCAGTACTACAGTCATTTTTAAGTAGATGTATTAAAAAATATTTTTTTTCAGACACATTGATTGCTGTTGATGCATTCAGCTATGGCACCATTCCTTGTATCAAAGCTTACTTCCTGAGTCATTTCCATGCAGATCATTATGGAGGTCTTACCAAACATTTTAAACACCCAATTTACTGCAGTAAAGTAAGTAGTTCAGTCAGTCATATGGGGGGGGGGGGGCAGGGGGCGTGGGGAGAGTCATACAAATCAGAAAGAATGTTCAACCCACCTTAATTTAGATGAACAAGCATAGCTTTGTTTGTTTTTTTATACAATATTACAAATACTGTACATACATACAAATGACAGGATGAGAGCAAGAGGATAACCCTGTAAGCTCCAGAGCTTGTTGCCATAAGCAAAAATCTTGATTAACAAGAAAATCTTTATATTGGTTGACACATTGTCTATAGGTTATTCATTCAATCTTTTTTATTTTGGAATCTCTGGTCCATAGAAAGTCAAAATACATATAAAAAATTAACTAAAAATAAACAAGACTGTACTAATTACTACTACTCATCTCAGGATGGCATTCCACCTGGAGAGCATCTTTGACTTATATAAGATGTTAACTATTATCGTTGAGACTAAAACATTTTCACTTGAAGTCTACACATAAGGCCATATATCGATTTTCTTCTTTAAAAAGTTGTTAAATGTTTTTTTTATACAGGAAACTGGGAATCTTGTGAAGTCCAAGATTGGTGTTGCTAAGACTTTCGTTAACACACTTCCAATGAACACACCTTGTAACGTAGAAGGTGTACAAGTTACACTACTACCTGCTAATCAGTAAGTTCACCTCTATATTAAACTCTCCTAATACCGGACTCTCTGAAAACCGGAAGCTCTCTCAGACTTTTGTGGAAGCCCAAAAGGTCCCGAATTCATTTTGACCTTTAAAGACATATTCTGAATACCAGACTTTCCGGAAAAACAGACATATTTGGCCAGCCCAAAGGTGTCCGGTATTGGTAGAGTTGACTCACTCTACTTATATCTCAGCACACTTCAGTTTCTTACCCTTCTGAGGCCAAATGGAGGGCAACCACCCTCCCAATTGAAATGTTATCATTTGTTTATATGTGTAGCTCTGATAGCTCAACAAAGTAAAATCAAATCATTCCCTTTTCTTTTCACATCATACCTTGGAAACCATGTATTAAAACATTAACTAAATGTTTGAATTATCACTACACCATGTACAATTGTGAATTATCACTACACCATGTACAATTGTGAATTATCACTACACCATGTACAATTGTGAATTATCACTAAACCATGTACAATTGTGAATTATCACTACACCATGTACAATTGTGAATTATCACTAAACCATGTACAATTGTGAATTATCACTACACCATGTACAATTGTGAATTATCACTACACCATGTACAATTGTGAATTATCACTACACCATGTACAATTCTGAATTATCACTACACCATGTACAATTGTGAATTATCACTAAACCATGTACAATTGTGAATTATCACTACACCATGTACAATTGTGAATTATCACTAAACCATGTACAATTGTGAATTATCACTAAACCATGTACAATTGTGAATTATCACTACACCATGTACAATTGTGAATTATCACTAAACCATGTACAATTGTGAATTATCACTACACCATGTACAATTGTGAATTATCACTACACCATGTACAATTGTGAATTATCACTACACCATGTACAATTGTGAATTATCACTACACCATGTACAATTGTGAATTATCACTACACCATGTACAATTGTGAATTATCACTACACCATGTACAATTGTGAATTATCACTACACCATGTACAATTGTGAATTATCACTACACCATGTACAATTGTGAATTATCACTACACCATGTACAATTGTGAATTATCACTACACCATGTACAATTGTGAATTATCACTACACCATGTACAATTGTGAATTATCACTAAACCATGTACAATTGTGAATTATCACTACACCATGTACAATTGTGAATTATCACTAAACCATGTACAATTGTGAATTATCACTACACCATGTACAATTGTGAATTATCACTAAACCATGTACAATTGTGAATTATCACTAAACCATGTACAATTGTGAATTATCACTACACCATGTACAATTGTGAATTATCACTAAACCATGTACAATTGTGAATTATCACTACACCATGTACAATTGTGAATTATCACTACACCATGTACAATTGTGAATTATCACTACACCATGTACAATTGTGAATTATCACTACACCATGTACAATTGTGAATTATCACTACACCATGTACAATTGTGAATTATCACTACACCATGTACAATTGTGAATTATCACTACACCATGTACAATTGTGAATTATCACTACACCATGTACAATTGTGAATTATCACTACACCATGTACAATTGTGAATTATCACTACACCATGTACAATTGTGAATTATCACTACACCATGTACAATTGTGAATTATCACTAAACCATGTACAATTGTGAATTATCACTACACCATGTACAATTGTGAATTATCACTACACCATGTACAATTGTGAATTATCACTACACCATGTACAATTGTGAATTATCACTACACCATGTACAATTGTGAATTATCACTACACCATGTACAATTGTGAATTATCACTACACCATGTACAATTGTGAATTATCACTACACCATGTACAATTGTGAATTATCACTACACCATGTACAATTGTGAATTATCACTACACCATGTACAATTGTGAATTATCACTACACCATGTACAATTGTGAATTATCACTACACCATGTACAATTGTGAATTATCACTACACCATGTACAATTGTGAATTATCACTACACCATGTACAATTGTGAATTATCACTACACCATGTACAATTGTGAATTATCACTACACCATGTACAATTGTGAATTATCACTACACCATGTACAATTGTGAATTATCACTACACCATGTACAATTGTGAATTATCACTACACCATGTACAATTGTGAATTATCACTACACCATGTACAATTGTGAATTATCACTACACCATGTACAATTGTGAATTATCACTACACCATGTACAATTGTGAATTATCACTACACCATGTACAATTGTGAATTATCACTACACCATGTACAATTGTGAATTATCACTACACCATGTACAATTGTGAATTATCACTACACCATGTACAATTGTGAATTATCACTACACCATGTACAATTGTGAATTATCACTACACCATGTACAATTGTGAATTATCACTACACCATGTACAATTGTGAATTATCACTACACCATGTACAATTGTGAATTATCACTACACCATGTACAATTCTGAATTATCACTACACCATGTACAATTGTGTTTTTATCACTACACCATGTACAATTGTGAATTATCACTACACCATGTACAATTGTGAATTATCACTACACCATGTACAATTGTGAATTATCACTACACCATGTACAATTGTGAATTATCACTACACCATGTACAATTGTGAATTATCACTACACCATGTACAATTGTGAATTATCACTACACCATGTACAATTGTGAATTATCACTACACCATGTACAATTGTGAATTATCACTACACCATGTACAATTCTGAATTATCACTACACCATGTACAATTGTGTTTTTATCACTACACCATGTACAATTGTGAATTATCACTACACCATGTACAATTGTGAATTATCACTACACCATGTACAATTGTGAATTATCACTACACCATGTACAATTGTGAATTATCACTACACCATGTACAATTGTGAATTATCACTACACCATGTACAATTGTGTTTTTATCACTACACCATGTACAATTGTGAATTATCACTACACCATGTACAATTGTGAATTATCACTACACCATGTACAATTGTGAATTATCACTACACCATGTACAATTGTGAATTATCACTACACCATGTACAATTGTGAATTATCACTACACCATGTACAATTGTGTTTTTATCACTACACCATGTACAATTGTGAATTATCACTACACCATGTACAATTGTGAATTATCACTACACCATGTACAATTGTGAATTATCACTACACCATGTACAATTGTGAATTATCACTACACCATGTACAATTGTGAATTATCACTACACCATGTACAATTGTGAATTATCACTAAACCATGTACAATTGTGAATTATCACTACACCATGTACAATTGTGTTTTTATCACTACACCATGTACAATTGTGTTTTTATCACTAAACCATGTACAATTGTGAATTATCACTACACCATGTACAATTGTGTTTTTATCACTACACCATGTACAATTGTGTTTTTATCACTAAACCATGTACAATTGTGAATTATCACTACACCATGTACAATTGTGTTTTTATCACTACACCATGTACAATTGTGTTTTTATCACTAAACCATGTACAATTGTGAATTATCACTACACCATGTACAATTGTGTTTTTATCACTACACCATGTACAATTGTGTTTTTATCACTAAACCATGTACAATTGTGAATTATCACTACACCATGTACAATTGTGTTTTTATCACTACACCATGTACAATTGTGTTTTTATCACTAAACCATGTACAATTGTGAATTATCACTACACCATGTACAATTGTGAATTATCACTACACCATGTACAATTGTGAATTATCACTACACCATGTACAATTGTGTTTTTATCACTACACCATGTACAATTGTGTTTTTATCACTAAACCATGTACAATTGTGAATTATCACTACACCATGTACAATTGTGAATTATCACTACACCATGTACAATTGTGTTTTTATCACTAAACCATGTACAATTGTGAATTATCACTACACCATGTACAATTGTGAATTATCACTACACCATGTACAATTGTGAATTATCACTACACCATGTACAATTGTGAATTATCACTACACCATGTACAATTGTGTTTTTATCACTAAACCATGTACAATTGTGAATTATCACTACACCATGTACAATTGTGAATTATCACTACACCATGTACAATTGTGAATTATCACTACACCATGTACAATTGTGAATTATCACTACACCATGTACAATTGTGTTTTTATCACTAAACCATGTACAATTGTGAATTATCACTACACCATGTACAATTGTGAATTATCACTACACCATGTACAATTGTGTTTTTATCACTAAACCATGTACAATTGTGTTTTTATCACTACACCATGTACAATTGTGTTTTTATCACTACACCATGTACAATTGTGTTTTTTTTTATTTAGTTGTCCCGGAGCAACGTTGTTCCTTTTCTGTTTGAAAAATGGTAAAGTTTACCTTCACACTGGGGACTTTAGAGCAGATCCCACCATGGAAGAATACCCTGCTCTTGGTAACTGTCATGTGAACACACTTTATCTCGATACTACGTAAGTGTGAACAAGACACTAAGTAATGTGAACACACTGTACTGAATGTTAACCATTTCTTCTATAATTGATATAAATTCAGCTATCATCTCTCATCCAATTAAATGTGAATCCATGTTATAGATACTGCAGTGCTGAATATAAATTTCCAAGCCAGCAAGAAACTTTGCAATATGTTGTTGATGTGGCTAGAAAGCATGTTGAAGGCAATGAACAAACTTTAATAGTATGTGGAGCTTATACTATCGGTAAAGAAAAGGTGTTTTTAGGTAAGAAATGTATGGAAATTTAAAGCTTTTATTGGTTATTATTTTAAATTCATTTGCACCATACAGTACGATGGTACTACACTAATTATATTGTTTGAAGGTTTGCATGGCGAAATCAAATGTACACCACATATGTTAGTTCTGAAAAGAACTGTTGAGTTTCTCGACGTTTCGATCAATATGCTTTGATCGTCCTCAGGAGTGAGAATACACGAATTATGATATATCTTTAAATAAGAGATTTTTCCTACTTCAAATATAATGAATGCTGGGAATAGATAAGGGTGTAAAAATAAATTATTATAAATGAAATAGAATTGGGGTGTACTTTAGATGATGCGTCTTTAGTCTCTTTCAGTTAACATTATTCGATTTTTTAACATTATTTTTAACATTTTTTCAGCAATAGCCAAAGCCCTTGGTTGCAAAGTGTGTATAACACGTGACAAGCAAAATGTTCTGAATTGCCTCGAAGATGAAGATATGAAAAGTTACTTAACTTGTTGTAAAACTACAACAAGACTTCATGTTCTGCCGATGGCCTCGATTACACATCCGGTATGTACACATTTTATGAACCTGAAATACTGTCCTTCTTTATCAACCATAAGATCATTAAAAACTATAAATTTTTTTAAATTTTATTTTATGTCTTAAGAAACAACAACAATAGTAAATTAATCACTGTCCTATTAGTTAGGTGGTACTCCCCCTGTTACAGGGGCTATTTTGTGAACCAGTTCACCAGGGTAACACCCTACTCGTCTCGAATGATGAACTGGGTTCTTTAAAGTGCACATGAGCTAGATGTGTACACCGGACCTATGGTTGATAGTTCTTGTCCAAGAAGACTTGTTCCACCACCAGAACCAAGCGAGTCGGAGTCGAACCCTTACCAATATTGTTCGCTCTTTAGGTACGGTAAACAGCGCCCCTGCCTTAACCGCTCGGCCATAAGATCATTAAAAACTATAAATAAGAATAATGATGTTTAATTGATAATTTGTGTTTCATTTCTTTATTTCCACAATTAATAACCCGCATAATAAACTGTCAGTATTAACAATTTTCTGTAATAATATTCCAGAAATTGAAAGAGTATATGAGTCGATTAAACCAACGCTATACACAAGTGGTTGGTATTAAACCCACAGGGTGGACACACAGCAAGAAAACTACTGGTCTACTGGACATTAAGCCATCAGTCAGTGGCCTCAATTTTATCTATGGTATGAAATCTATGAACTTATTTGCTTGTAATTACTTTTCCTTATTTATTGAAAAAATACATATTTAAAGATATATTGTCCCCCAACAAATTTTTTTTATATGCCATTTTAATGTCACATAATAGCTATTCACTTTGACCAAAAACTGGATCGAAATAATAATTTTTTTTGGTGTTTTTTTACATAAGTGAATAACTTTATTAAAACTGCAAAATGGCCTATTTAAAGTCTGATTTTATTAATCTTCATTTTTCATGTTTTTGGGGGACAATACATCTTTAAATGAATATTTTGTTGTGTTCTTAGGAATACCTTACAGTGAACATAGCAGTTACAATGAATTGGAACGCTTTGTGAGATTTATAAAACCTGACAAGATTCAGCCAACCGTGAACGTTGCTAAGGAAGATTCGAGGAAGAAAATGAAAAAGATCTTTGAATCTTGGATGAAAGAGGATGTTACTATGCCAACCAAACGAAAATGTTCTACCATAGCAACCATTGATACTTTTTATGGTAAAAAGATGAAGAATGAAGAAGAAAATTAATAGAAAAAGTTGCTAAATTTAGCAAAATAGATGACATTTTATTTATTTATTTTTTTTTATTTCACCTTACTTATAGAGGGTGACCCTAAAGCTTGGTTCCCACTAGAACGCAACGCAGCGACGTATTGACGCAAAGTGCTGTATTGCGTAATCACAAGTGGGAACCGATGACGCAATAGTGCTGCAAACATCGCAGGTTTGATTTCACGTAGGCGGGGGCAAACACAATTATTAGAAGGGCATTTTCTTACGTTGCATAGATTGTGTTACGTTGCGTCGCTAGTGGGAACCACGCTTAAACAGCATATGCTGACAATCATGGGTCTCAATGTATTTATAGTATATAGATGATGCAATGTTCACCATTTGAACGTTCTAGAGATTGTTTCAAATGTCGTTATTAAATTAAAGAACTCTTTATATTCTATAAATTCTATATAAACAATACTGTGATAGTAGACCCACATTGCACATTGATTATTAAGATATTAATTCCTTTGTTACACTGATCATGTGGATTTGTATACATCTTTAATGTTGATATAAGTCCATAATTCTTCCTCTATCATCCAATCAAAACTGATACATTAGTAACATGACAAAACAACTTTTTCTTAAAGAATTGACAAACAGAATGAAATAGATATTATATACAGTATATTTATTTACAAAATACTATAGTTCACCCTAATATGTAATGTAGATTAGATTATATAAAATAATAGTAAATTAATTTAGATATTACATAGCAAATATAGCATATAATGCAATCAAACAATGCAATACATTTGATGCTGATTATTCCCAGTGTTACTGTTTTGTTATATTAGACCAGTGTATACACAAATTGGGATAAGTCAATTATCTTAATATTAACAATATAGCTGATGTAGCTGGGAAAGAGAAACAAATCATGAGTCAATACTTGGATGGTTATCTTGTTTTTTTTCCTTTTACAGTACTAATAAAGGACTAAACAAAGCATTTAAGTTGTCATTTTCGGAGTTTATTGATTGATTGATTGATTTTATTTGATATTCATACATAAAAGTTAAAATATACAATGTATAAAAAGAATACCTGGATAACCCATTAAGTCGACAAAAAAGTAAACTTATTTCCAATGGGGTCCAATCCGTAATGACTGAAAAGTGAGTGGTTGGGCCTAGTACAATTATCGTTAAGTATGACTCAGTAAAAATGAAAAAACAAGAAAATACATACAAGACAAGAAAACATCAAAAAAACAATATTAAAAATAGCTTAATTAAACTGAAATACCAAGCTGTTCATTATTAAAATATTCTTTAAGTTTTATTTTGAAGGTTGCATTATTTTGTATTGATTTGAGTGAATTGGGGAGCCTGTTCCAGTCACGGATACCTAAGAAATAAAAAGTCGTATCATTAACGCCAGTAGCCTTAGGAGTGACAAAATTAAATGTTGTACCCCTGGTGAAATGGTTGTGATGATCAGAAATTAACAAAAAGTTATCCTTAAGGAAAGAAGGCGTATTAAAGTTATAACGAATTTTGTGAACATAATTTAATCTTAAAAACTTATTTCTGAGGCTGACATTAAGAAACCCAAGATCGGAAAGCTCTTTGGCACCTATGTGAGACCTCGGACCAACATTTAAAATGAAACGTGCCATCTTGTTTTGGGCAGTTTGTAATTTATGTTTAAGATTCTTATTGACACCGCCGTACCATGCCGAGGCCTTTTTTCAGTTGATTATTTGTAAATTCCATTCAATGATGACAGCATTAATAAACAAATAAGTTCTATGCCTCATAATATTATTACTTAATAATTAATATAATATGTAGAATAATTTATTATTTTTATACATAAATGGTTTTCTCGGAATAATATATTATTGCACTTTATAAATAAACTGCATTGCTAAACCCTATAACCGGCCCCGCCATGTAGAATATCGTCAAGGACATACAAAGGTCAACGCCCGTTACCAAAACATTGAAACGTGACTTGTCAGTCGATGATGCAATGTTCGCCATTTGAACGTTCTAGAGATTGTTTCAAATGTCGTTATTAAATTATAAAATTCATTTAGATGTGTTAGATAAAATTTCAGATGTGTAAAATCTGTTTTTATAATGCATTTACTTATTTTATTTGAATATTTAAGAAAGAAATTGACTGATTATTATTAAGTACGTTCTTGTTACTCTTGGATACATAGACGTTGGAGCTAAAAATAAGAATGTCACGTGGTAACTCGTGACCAATGACGCAACAATCCTGCTTTGACTGGAAAAGACGGGCTGGACTTAGACACTACTGAGAAAATTATATAATTCAGAGAATTATAACAAAACTAGGAACTTCAATTTGGTTTTGTTATTGCATTACTGTTAAATTACTTGATATAAAGTTATATTATACATATTAGATATATGTTTTAACATTTAGCTATAGAAATTACTGTTAGTTTTGTCATTAATTTCAATGATTTTTTGTAAATTCTCGTAACCGTAAGCAATCAATCAAGGCGGTTCGTAGGGACGAGCCCCCAAAATGATGACATTTGATTGGCCATATGCTAATTTTGCCTCATTAGCATATTTATCGAGATATCACTGACAGGACCATAACAAATCCTCCTCCTCCGAAGAAAAAATAATATTTTAGGGGAAATTCCACTGTTTTGTTCCGAGGAAAAGATCTTATTTAATATTTGTCGTGAATTTAATTATAACAACTGTAGTACATTGAGGATTTATTTAATATTGTTCTGAGACTGGAAATTGTCGAAATTAAAGGTAAGAATATCAGTAATAACAAGGCAAAGAAAGATTATAAAATGTAGTGCTGTGTCATTCGATCGAGGCCGTGAAAAGGTGGTTGAGCTGTCGTATAAAAACACAAACAAAGGCTGCTGTACAGCAGTTGAGACTGCCAATGGTTTAGACTATCAGGCCTAGCCAGCCCTAGACAACAACTTCAAGTTAGACTTATTCAAATAGCCAAGTAAATTCCAAAATGATCTGAATCTTGTTTTTGTAATAATTATTATATAACCATTTTTTCATCACAGACAAATTTAAAAAATAATAAATTTGATTCTATCCGTTTTTTTTTTGTTTAATTTAAAAGATTAAAGAAGTCTACACCTAATCTTCATTATAATTATGTGGCATTATTTTCATTAGTTAGTAAGAATGCAATTTCTTCGTAAATTACTATGTTTTGGGCCCAGGCCTAGTAGTATACTATAACCATAATCACCAATATTATATATATCTAGCCATAATAAATATACCATTTTCCATATTTTGTGTGTTAGTGGCCTACACTGTAATAATATATATCTAATGAATTTTGGGATTATTAAAATTTGTATTTCTGAAAACATATGCTTTTGACAGGTTGACCCGTTTCTCACTTCAAACAGCTGGTGGGAGGAAACAATCTGCTGATACAGAATCATTACAACACCCACTACTGTAATTAAATGAATGGTGCACAACATTAGCCAATAGATGCACTGATTATGTTTAAATAATAACATAGTATAAAACTTACTCCAAATAACAAGAGGCATGTCATGATTCAACGTTTCGATCTTTATTATAATGATAATCAAATAAAGATCGAAATGTTGAATCATGGCTTGCCTCTCCTTATTTGAAGTTTTAAACCCTGTAGTTTATGCTTTGTATCTATTATTATTGTGGTATGATCCTGAGAATATTTATATATTTATTAAGTCTTACATTTGAGAGTACTTCTTTCAGACCTACTTTCACTTTAGTCTTGGAAATAAAGTAAACAAAATTTGTTTAGTAAAATTGTACTTGACAGTGACTCAATAAGGATGTTTAAAACCAAATTTAAAATATTTAGAATCAAGTAATTTAATTATAATATGTCTAGGATGCCAAATTGTAGAACAAACCAGCAAAAAGGTGAGTCATAAATTTGAAAATATGATTTCTACGAAATTTGCCTTTTCTGCTTTTTCATAAAACAATCCTGTTTAAAGATTTTATTTTGAATGAAGCCTGAAAACAACTTTGCTTCTTCTATACAAGTCATGCTGTACTCAGCTGACATAATTTGCAATGTCATTCCCACAACAATTGCTAAAATGAAAACATACTGTATGCCTACTATCTGACAGGTTCATGTTGTGATACTCACTGCCAACGCTCTGTAAGTATATATTTGAGATTTTCGGTTTAGTTTGATGAAAATCACACAAAGGCTCATTTTGAAAGTACTGTATAAAAATACAAAATCTGTTAGAAAATCAAATGAATGTATTCCTGTACTCATTTGGTTCCCATACTTGGTAGGGTAGATACTTGGGGAAGGGAAATAATATGATTGATGGAACAGCCATTCGTTTTTAATGATTCATAATTAAATACTTTTTAGTTATGAACCTACTGAAGGTAGGTTGCCTGGTTTAACCTTTTTACTTTGTGGTACTGTAGAAAAAAAAATGTAATCTCTTTTGTACTAAACATTCATATTTATAGAATAAAAGGAAGGCTTGTTTGTTTTTTTTAATTAGCAATAATTGTCTTGCTTTAAAAGATGATTGAATAATTGATAATTCAGAGATAGTGATCACATTTATAGGCTACTAAATCTACTTTGTCATTTATAATTTAGATAAATTATATTTTAGTTTTGTTTCCCATAATTAAATTAGCATAGGGATCTTTTCTATACCTTTGCTGAATAAAATATAAGATTGATTAAAGTTGCCATAGTAATCAATTTAACATTAATAATGTTGTAGTAAGGTACAGGAATAACATTACTATCGAATCTAATGAAACTGAAGAATATTTTACAAACATGATGAACACAAGGTATATTTTGAAATTGACAAATGTTAATCCATTTTGTGAAAAAGGTTGAGAGTTTGTATCAGCTAAAAGGTCAAGGACATGTTTGTTATTGTTTTGTATGAGAGGAAACTATACTGCACACTGTAGTCTACTGTTAGCAATCAAAAATGGATACATGTATATCAATACTGCTGTACTATATAGCAAAACCCAAGAAAGACCACGTCTACCACACATAATAGCAATTAATAATTCTTTTAGCCTGGTCCGTTTAATTATATTATTAATTACTATTATTAATACATAGACATAGGAAATACTTTATTATCTCCAAAAGAAGAAATTACAGGTTGCAAAACAACAAGATTCATATAAAATAATAAAAAAGAACAGAATAAAAATCAGACCCAAACACAAAAACAGAATTTTTGGCTTTGACATGACATGCAATTTGTATGCTTATTACTCAAGGGTGAACACTATTTATTAATTAAGAAAGTAATACTAATATACAGATTATAATAATATTATTTTTTTTTTTTTTTTTAAATAAAGAAACATGAGTCATCAAATCATCAATAATAAATTTTTATAAGCAAATTAATACATTAATAATGTTTTGTACATATATTTTTACTACAATTTAAATACATTTCAACAGAAGATGAAATATTTCTTCTAATAGTACAGTGGAAAACATGAACCTGTTGGATTATAGCAAAACATTGTGCAATCCCTGTGCTAGCAATTATTTTCATTTCCATACAATGGTTGTTGAGCAAGAACCCTGGGTTGGGCTGTGCTCACTTTGCAGGTCAGGTCAACAGAGATGAATAATAATTGTTTTCATGCTTCAATGCACATGTACAAAACACTCTGTAGCTGGGTCAAAACACTTTACCAGCTGACTGATGTAAACAAAGGCTTTCGTTTCAGGAAGACAGGGATTTTATATAGTTAATATCTCTATGATTTCAGGGTAGGGATATAGGGTATTTTTGTAGGTACTGTAGGATCAAGTATATAGCTAGGAGGTAGGAGTATCCATAATAATACTTGTTTAGAATCAGTATTTTAAAAACATATATAACCATGGAGCTAGCTCCAGCCTCCATGATATAACATTATTTATTATTAATTAATACAAAATAATTACTCTAATTTAATATTATGTTAGAGCTAAAAAACAACCATCCCATGATGAATTCACATTTTAATATTATTTAGAGGCGAGTCTTCATAAAAGAGAAAAAAAGGCATAAAAGTATGTAAAAGGTATTTATGTAAAGTACAGTATTTATATTCTCTCTCTTCTTTCAGGTGTGAATCAACAAAATTCTATATAACAATATCAACACAATCTGAAGAAGTGGATAAACTAGTCATTTCACAGAACATACCGGCCTTTTATAGGCCTCCGGCGGAAACAGGCCAAAGGTCAGAACGGCAGAACATCAAGGTCTATGAGGGCTGCTTAACAAAGTATTCCAGCAACGCTCCATCTGAAACAAAACCAGTGTCATCTCAAATCAGTCGAACCCTTCCAAATCCGTACCTACCAGGGGCAACGGAGCGTGCATTTAGCAATCAAGCAACCAGGTTTAGAACATCATGCAAAACTTTTCATCATAAGACAAGAAGGTCGTTCAATAGAGATGGTGGTGGAACATCTTTCCATTCATCGTTAAATCATTTGCAAACTAATGTGAGTATCAATTATTGATATTGATTTTATTTTATTTCAAGCACGACACACAAAAGCAAAATTGTAACATTGTAAAACAAAGAAATGAAACAGGGACAACCACAAAACAAGCAAAACAGGTTTTACAACTAGTGTGCCCTAAAAAAAGAAAATAAATATTTAACAGTAAACAGTAAACAGCTGCTAATTATATTTTTTTATTTATATAAGTACAGTACTGTAGCATTCATTTTAAGCTCTGTCTACACTATCAAAATGTATGTGACAAAAATGTGATGTGCCCATCTGTACGGGCATGATAATGTCAATGTCATATCACTACCATATTTGTGCATATCACTACCATATTTGGCCACATCATACTTTTGTTGTCAAGTGTAGACAAAGCTTAATAGATAAATATTAATTAATGCATACAATCATTATACGGTTCAATGAACACAATGTCACTGCCGTTGACAATCGCATGATGTATGATTCGATATCTGTTGCTATTTTTGTTCTGTATTTATCAGTGAAAAGTCATTAAGTTGTATTATGGCACTGTACTTTAAACCTGTTAATGGGTTTGGTGGGTTTCATAACTAGAAACAACTACTGTATTTCCCATGTTACATAACATCCAGGCAGTCTGGTGCTACTATTTTGTGATACTAAATAATATACTGTTTTATAAAGAAAGTTCTTTAAACATTGAGATTTAAAAGTAAAGAATGATTACTAATTTGTAAATATTGTGTATTATATTAAACTTTAAAATTTGACAGCTAGCTCCCATGTTTGGCAATGGAAATTGGAATGCTATTACTGTACATTTGTAAAAATCCCACCATGATAAGGCATATGTCTGATAATAATAATAACATAACAAATTTTTAGATTTGATAACATGATTCATATCTTGCCAAATTAGATGTATTGTCCCCCAAAAACATGAGAATTGAAGATTAATAAAATCAGACTTTGAATAGGCCATTTTATAGTTTTTTTGTAGTGTAGTTAAATTCATTTCCGTAGAAAAATAACCCTGACAGTATTTTTGTTTGCGTTGTATTACATTTTTTTCATATCTTTTTTTTAAGCCAGTTTTTGGTCAAAGTGAATATCTATTATGTGACATTAAAATGGCATATTAAAAAAACATTTTTATGGGACAATATATCTTTAATGAGGAAAT
This sequence comes from Antedon bifida, assembly GCF_963402885.1. Classification (NCBI taxonomy): domain Eukaryota; kingdom Metazoa; phylum Echinodermata; class Crinoidea; order Comatulida; family Antedonidae; genus Antedon; species Antedon bifida. Next base: position 196,162 of record NC_136228.1, on the reverse strand, counting down.
AATAAGTAGGATTGACATATTCTAGGTTGTTGTTAATGTTTACATTTAGTTATTCTTATTTCTTCCATAGCCGGTAATGGATTTGTACTCATATAGTGATTTGGTGTCCGGGGTGTCGTGTGTACCAAACCAAGACCAATCTCTCCAGTCTCCAAACTGTATATACTTGCCTGCTAGTCCGCCTTCTATGTTCACTTGTGACCTAGAGGAGCCTCACAGCGTATCGTTTGGTAAACCGATTCCTACAGGAAGTAAACAAGCTAACAAAACCCGTCACAGGCCACCCAGCATTATGGCTACCAGTCCAAGTGGAGAGGGTCTGAATGATAGGTTCTTTAATGATTTGTCCATCTGCAGTGGGTCGTTGGACGAGAGTGTTTGTGGCAGTTTCACGGACAGTTTGTGCGGAAGTTTTAACGAAAGTTTATGCAGTTTTAAAGACGGAAGAGAATCTCCTTGGGGTTCTTACGAAAGTGATTTTTACGGTCTTGATGACATGAGCAGTCCTCTGCAACATCAGGTGGATGATTTTGCACACGACCCGACCCTCGCAGAATTAAACATGGAGGATTCGCAAGGGTTTGATTTGTCGCACCAATCGTCGTTTTCACAAGCTAATAAGCAAAGTTCTGTTAGTATCCCAGTATTGTCCAAAGTCCTATCTCAACAAACCCTCCAATCAAACATGCAATCTTACTCTTGGCCTCAGGGACCCTCTAGGCATGTTTTCAATTCAACTTTTACAAACACTGCAATAGATGATGACCTCAAAAGTCATGACACTTCTTCTACATGTCTCCCTTCTGTAAGAAGCAAATTAGACAAAAAAGACAATTCTTTAGTTCTTGCAAAAAACAGCCTGCCAGTAAAATCTCCCAATGACGTACATTCTGTAAGAGCAAAAAGCCCAATAGAGTATACTAATTTATTTATGATACGTTCTTCAAAAAATCATGGCAATTTTGGAAAGACAATAAAAGGAGAAAAAAGGAAAATAAGTGAAGTGACAGGGAGAAAGGATGAACCAAGGAAGTCGAAAGAAAGAATGTCACCTAGTCTACGGAAAGCAGCGTCAAGTCAAATGCAACTCATTGAGGTTAGTTTGGGTTTGGTGCGTCGACATTGTTAATGTTATTGTATTTTATGTCATGTTATGTCAAGCTCTGTCTACACTATTCAATTCAATGTCTTTATTGCTGCAAATGCCACCAAGGGCTAATATCTGCTTAATCATACTACATCAATACAAACATATACATATTTACATTTAAAATTTATGTGACAAAAAATGTGATGTGCCCATATATGGACATATTTGAGCATCACTACCATATTTGGTTAGTTAGTTTAAAGGGGCTAATTTTTGTATACCTTTGTCACTGTACATCCATGATTCTTTTACATTATCTTGATATTAATAACTGCTCCTTCTCTATATAAAATTGGCATTTTGTAAATGTGATACTTAATATTTTAAGTTCAAATGCAGTATAAATATGACAATAACAATTATTGAACTGCCAAAAATCCCAGAAGACTGTTCAGGATGTGGTATTGATGTTGATATACCACACATTTAAAAATACAAGTCAAAAGATCAGCTTCATTAAATAATAAATCCATCTATAATTCAATCAATCATTGAAATGTCAAAGTGGTTAAGAACAAAATATTAATTATCTTGAATGATCAATTTCCTGTAAATACTAGATTAAATTTCTGCTGAATATTGCAGGTGACGTTGGCACCTGGATGGCAGTTGCTGAAATGGCATAATGATAAATTTGATGATAGTAGCTGGAATATAATAAATTGATTTGATTCAATTCATTGCACAAGCAACATAATTTGTCATGATTTTTTATAGTTAGTTTAATCTATTTTCAAGTTAATTTTCATTTTGTTTTTCATTTTGTTTCAAAACCCAAACCAACAGCAAAACAGAATTCGCCAATTACAAGATGGTTAACAATAACATACAAATTTATTTCAATATCAATTAATTATTTGTTTAATTTTTTATTTTCTAAACCTACTAAAATGTTTACAGGAGGAGGAAGAAGAAGAAGATGATGAAGATGATCTTGATTCTCACGATGAGGGATTAGGGAGCGAGAGAGAAGATCATGATGTAAGTGACGATGAGATGGCTGATGATGCAAGCGATATATCTGATCTAGGTGAGTTTTTACTCATATCATTGTATACACACATGTCCTAACCATGTCATAGCAAATTGGTGTGGACAAGCGGGTAGTGAGGTTTTGATTCTACAGTATCTGATCTAGGTGAGTTTTTTACAAATATACACTGTCTAAACCATGTAGCAAGTACATGCGTTTTTGCATGATGTGGACAAGCAGGTAGTTAGAGGTCTTGAAGGTGAGTTTCTAATCGTTCGTTTGCATACGTACTGTCCCAATCATGGCATAGCAAGTACATGTGCATGATGTGGACAAGTAGATAAATAAGTCTTGGTTCTATCTGATCTTGGTGAATTTCTTTGTATTTATACTGTCTAAACCTTGCCATAGCAAAGTACTGCAGATGTTTGTGTATGTATAGGATAGGTCTTGATTCTATAATTTTGATAAGAATACATTTTCAAAAACTGGACTTTATTATCTTTGGGATTACAAGCTATTTAATTTACAAGGTTGAATTGCATTCTATAGTGTTGTTGTTAGATTGTATTGACTAGTGACTTTGTAAAGTTACAAAGTCAGATTGTGCTGTGGAGACTCACGACAGCTGTGCTGTGCCTTTGTATGTAAAATATATTTTTTTGATAAAAATTCAGGAATTTCCAGTATCATTGGACCAACTCCAAAAGCTCTTCGATCACGCCGAGGTGACTATGATGATTGGACGCCAAACCCAAAGCGTTTACTACAGATTGGTAAAGAACTTTGCAAATTGAATAAAGTGATAGCTGATATGTTGCCACTGCACAGACTACCACCAAATTCACGAACAAAATCAAGAAAAGAGAAAAACAAGCTTGCTTCAAGGTAGAAAATTGTTGATATTCATAATCACTAAGGCCTAATTGTCTACACTATCAAACTTTATGTGACAAAAAAATGTGATGTGCCCATATATGGACATGATGATGTCATATCACTACCATATTTGGGCATATCACTAGCATATTTGGGCACATCACACTTTTTTGTCAAACTAGTTTGGTAGTGTAGACAGAGCTAAAGTATAGTCATTATAATAACAAAAGTAATGTTTTACTTTGCAAAGTTTTTATTGTATACAATTCAGCAAAGTAAGCCAAATCAGAATACTTTAATATTATTGCAAATTATTGTTGTTTTTGTTTTTTGTTGAAAATGTTTTTAAGTAATAAGATTATGATAGAAATAAAACTTGTACCGAAAGAAAGACTGAAATTCAACCAAAATTGAAATTCACTAAAGCGCTTCATATTACGATAGAGAAATAAATTTGTCTCTATAAATATTGTATACAATGTAAGTAGGTATGTTATTAAACATTAATAATAATTAATATTTTTATATTCATGTTGTTGTTTTATTCCGGCATTGTACGAGTAATGAATTTGTGAAATAAGACAATTTGTAGGATAAATTCAATTTATGTTGATTGATTTGGTTAATAATGCATAGCGTACTCGCTGTACATTCCAAGAATTAGTTCAATGTCTTTCTCTTGGGGTTTATTACTTACCTGTCAATCATTCTACCTCATTAATATTCATAATTTCAATCAATCCTCCTTTACTGCATAATTTCTATTATGATCATACTCAAGGATAAGCATTTGATGTATCGTACACTCTCTACATGACCACCATTGCTTACACTCTCTACATGATCACCATTACTTCTATATTATTGAAATAGAAATATTCTATTATCCTATATCCTAGTATTTTCCTTTTATCCTATCCTACAGTATTTCCATATATCCTAGTATTATCCTATATCCTAATATTTTCCTATTATCCTAGTATTTTCCTATTATCCTATATCTTATAGTATTTTCCTATATCCTAGTATTATCCTATATCCTAGTATTTTTCTAATATCCTATCCTAGTATTTTCCTATTATCCTATATCCTAGTATTTTCCTATTATCCTATCCTAGTATTTTCCTATTATCCTATATCCTAGTATTTTTCTAATATCCTATCCTAGTATTTTCCTATATCCTAGTATTATCCTATATCCTAGTATTTTTCTAATATCCTATCCTAGTATTTTCCTATTATCCTATATCCTAGTATTTTCCTATTATCCTATCCTAGTATTTTCCTAATATCCTATCCTAGTATTTTCCTATTATCCTATATCCTAGTATTTTCCTATTATCCTATATCCTAGTATTTTCCTATTATCCTATCCTAGTATTTTCCTAATATCCTATCCTAGTATTTTCCTAATATCCTATATCCTAGTATTTTCCTATTATCCTATCCTAGTATTTTCCTAATATCCTATCCTAGTATTTTCCTATTATCCTATATCCTAGTATTTTCCTATTATCCTATATCCTAGTATTTTTCTAATATCCTATCCTAGTATTTTCCTATTATCCTATATCCTAGTATTTTCCTATTATCCTATCCTAGTATTTTCCTATTATCCTATATCCTAGTATTTTCCTATTATCCTATCCTAGTATTTTCCTATTATCCTATATCCTAGTATTTTCCTATTATCATATCCTAGTATTTTCCTATTATCCTATCCTAGTATTTTCCTATTATCCTATATCCTAGTATTTTCCTATTATCCTATATCCTAGTATTTTCCTATTATACTATATCCTAGTATTTTCCTATTATCCTATCCTAGTATTTTCCTATTATCCTATCCTAGTATTTTCCTATTATCCTATATCCTAGTATTTTCCTATTATCCTATCCTAGTATTTTCCTATTATCCTATCCTAGTATTTTCCTATTATCCTATATCCTAGTATTTTCCTATTATCCTATCCTAGTATTTTCCTAATATCCTATCCTAGTATTTTCCTATTATCCTATATCCTAGTATTTTCCTATTATCCTATATCCTAGTATTTTCCTATTATCCTATCCTAGTATTTTCCTAATATCCTATCCTAGTATTTTCCTAATATCCTATATCCTAGTATTTTCCTATTATCCTATATCCTAGTATTTTCCTATTATCCTATCCTAGTATTTTCCTAATATCCTATCCTAGTATTTTCCTATTATCCTATATCCTAGTATTTTCCTATTATCCTATATCCTAGTATTTTTCTAATATCCTATCCTAGTATTTTCCTATTATCCTATATCCTAGTATTTTCCTATTATCCTATCCTAGTATTTTCCTATTATCCTATATCCTAGTATTTTCCTATTATCCTATCCTAGTATTTTCCTATTATCCTATCCTAGTATTTTCCTATTATCCTATCCTAGTATTTTCCTATTATCCTATCCTAGTATTTTCCTATTATCCTATCCTAGTATTTTCCTATTATCCTATCCTAGTATTTTCCTATTATCCTATCCTAGTATTTTCCTATTATACTATATCCTAGTATTTTCCTATTATCCTATCCTAGTATTTTCCTATTATCCTATATCCTAGTATTTTCCTATTATCCTATATCCTAGTATTTTCCTATTATACTATATCCTAGTATTTTCCTATTATCCTATCCTAGTATTTTCCTATTATCCTATCCTAGTATTTTCCTATTATCCTATATCCTAGTATTTTCCTATTATCCTATCCTAGTATTTTTCTAATATCCTATCCTAGTATTTTCCTATTATCCTATCCTAGTATTTTCCTATTATCCTATCCTAGTATTTTCCTATTATCCTATCCTAGTATTTTCCTATTATCCTATATCCTAGTATTTTCCTATTATCCTATCCTAGTATTTTCCTATTATCCTATCCTAGTATTTTCCTATTATCCTATATCCTAGTATTTTCCTATTATCCTATCCTAGTATTTTCCTATTATCCTATATCCTAGTATTTTCCTATTATCCTATCCTAGTATTTTTCTAATATCCTATCCTAGTATTTTCCTATTATCCTATCCTAGTATTTTCCTATTATCCTATCCTAGTATTTTCCTAATATCCTATCCTAGTATTTTCCTATTATCCTATATCCTAGTATTTTCCTATTATACTATATCCTAGTATTTTCCTATTATCCTATCCTAGTATTTTCCTATTATCCTATCCTAGTATTTTCCTATTATCCTATATCCTAGTATTTTCCTATTATCCTATATCCTAGTATTTTCCTATTATCCTATATCCTAGTATTTTCCTATTATCCTATATCCTAGTATTTTCCTATTATACTATATCCTAGTATTTTCCTATTATACTATATCCTAATATGTAATTACGCTCATGCTACTGGGGCCCTTTTGTTTACAGTGAACGATAGCCAATATGCCACTGATTCAAAGGGAATAAGCTAATAATAGGCTCATGTTATTTATATTTATGGATTAATTGATTTACAAAATAATCAACCATATGAATATACAGTATATACAGTATATACAGTCAAATCTCCCAATACCGGACAGCTGTGGCTGGTCAAACATGTCTAGTTTTCTGGAAAGTCTGGTATTCAGAATGTGTTTTTAATGGTAAAAAGAAATTTGGGACACTTGGACCTCAAGAAAAGTCTGGTATTGGGAAAATTTCCAGTTTTCAGAGAGTATTGGGAGAGTCAACTGTATTGTAGTAAAAATAGTATCTGCTTTTCTAATCAACTAACTACACTACTGTATGATAAAAGGAATTTATTAATTATTTTCATTAATATTTTGCAACTGAAACATGATTAAGAACAAAGAAACGTAGAATCTTATTAGCAGATGCTAAGTCTGATGAACTAATTCAGTGTCATACAATATTTCATTGTCTTCTCATTTTCCAGAGCATGCCGACTAAAGAAGAAAGCACAGCATGAGGCAAATAAGGTCAAACTACATGGCCTAGAAAAGGAACATGGTAAGTTACACTGCATTGTGGGATACCATCCACTTTTAGAATCAACTTGTAACCATACATGTGGTATAACAATGACAGCATACCATTGGCATTACAGACACCTGTCTAAGTCACAATTGCTCAAACCTGTATACTGCCATCAGGTTTTACAAGTGCTTGCATATTATATATATAAAGATAAATTCTTCCTTAACATGTATAGCATTCATATTAGTCTGGTTGTAGTCACTGTGGATGGAATTCAGTTTTGTTTACACTATCAAACTAGTTTGACAAGTGTGATGTGGTCAAATATGGTAGTCAAATCCCCAAATATGGTAGTGATGTGACATCATCATGTCCATATATGGCCACATTACATTTTTTTGTCACATAAAGTTTCATAGTGTAGACAGAGCTGTAGTTATATTGTTGTTTTATTAGTGTTGTTTGCAGCCTATTTTCAAAGCCAATCAGCAATAACATGTTGTTGCACCTCAAATACCACTACTGATATCTATCCTGAGAATGTTCTTACAAGTATTAGTACATTGTGTATATCTTTTACTTCACAGAAAGCTTGTCATATGTGTTATCACAAATAAAGAAAGAAGTAGCACTGAGGACTAAACAGCAAGGATCTCATTATCCATTCTCTTTATCTAAAATGTTGGAACAACTCACAAATGAAAACTTAGGTATGATTCATTATTATCTTTTGCTTGTTTTTGTAAAGCTCTGTCTACACTATCAAACTTTATGTGACAAACAAATGTGATGTGCCCATATATGGACATGATGATGTCATATCACTACCATATCTGGACACATCACATTGTTTTTGTCAAACTAGTTTGATAGTGTAAAGCTTTAGGATCTTTGATCTCATGAAATATTCCAACCATAATTAAATTTAAATGAGTAAACAAACTCATTGTCATAATTTTGATAAACAATTTAATGGAAAAACAATGATTGAGCCCAAGAGGGCGATATATTGCTTTGATATGGTTTAGGTAATGCACAACTGTATAAACAAAATAAGTGTCATATTGGCTTATGAATATTAATGAGTACAGTTTAATTGTATACTATTTAATAATAAATTGTTTTGCAGCCACAAACATTGCCGGACACACAACAGAATTTGTTAACACTGTCCTCGACAAAACGGCCAATGGACATCCAACCGGTGGATTGGATGTAGAACTACCTGAGTAAACAAAACATATTCTGTGTAAAAAATCTGATTTACGCACATTACATAATGGAACTATTTATTTTCTATTTAATAAAAAAAAATAGAGATGGATTAGTGAAGGAGTTTCAACCACAGACTATAGCATGGTCTCCATATTGTATAAAGACTTTATTTGGAGGAAATTATAAAAATTTGAAAACAGAAAAATCAAATTTCACTAAAATTGTTTTTGTCGAAACTGACAAGATTAGTTCAATAGAGCTTGCATATTTGAACAACATTGAGTGTTTATTATACATTGTTCTCATTGTATTTAATGCTGTACATTTAAGTCTCCAGGGCTGTACTGGTATAACATCAGACAATCACAATTTAACTATGGAGTTATTTTTACCTCCATGATCTAACTATATCTGGCATACTGTACTTTTAATGAGTTGTGTTGCAATAATTGTGTGAATAAATAATGAACTATCTTTGGTACAGGTTACTGTATGTTCAGGAAGGTGGAACCAGGGACCTATAAATCAGTTTAGATTAAAGGCATTACTTGGATATATCACTATGTGACCAAGCTTGGTTCCCACTAGGACGCAACGCAAGGATGTGTATAGCAACGTAAGTGATTTGACCAATCACAAGCGATGGATCATTTGAACAGTGGCTTGTCATTGGTCAACTCGATTGCATTGCGTGTATAATCCTTGCTTTATTATTAGCCTATTCATTTAATAATTCTAAGTTTAGTAAAGTTAGCTTTGCCATACATCATGTGTTTCCAAAAAGGTAGTCTACTACCAGCTGTAGCATAACAACCAAAACATCAAACCATTCTCAACTTTACCTGACTTCTTTTTTAGAATCACATTATGTATTGCAAACCTATAACTTATAATGTTTACTAAACAATTCTGCATGAAAGCCAGTGTAATTATCATCAATAAATGTTTGCTCTGTAGGAAGTGTGCTGAAAATGATAAACACACATGCCAACACCTTGGTTTATTATTATGTTGCATCAACAACAGTAGATTTAGTAATTGCTTATTAATATCAATGTTTATGGTGTTGAGGAAGCAAATGGGATTGAATTAAATAGTGGTAGTATTTATTGTTACATATTCTTATGATTTCCTGTAATGCAATATGATAAATATTTAACTCATTATTTACTGTTAATTTAAAGGGAATGTTTGGAGTTGCTGATAATGTTAATGGGATGTTTAATTCTCTTAAGAAATTTAGCAATTTGTAATGCTAAATCTATTCAATTTATTACAAGACTAAATTGAAAATAATATAAATATATACAGATTTCCTTTACATACAATGAAGAAAATAAAGTTCATATTTTAATTGCTGTAATTTATTATCATCATTGAATCACTGTGTAAATGTTGCAATCATAAATTGTACCTTGTACAGAAGCAGCAACTCCACTTAAATTTAACAACTTAAACCATTATTAATGTTGATCCTATTTAATCTTCAATTTCACTTCAATAATTTTTCATGTTCTTTACTTTAATTATTTATTTTATTTATTAAAGATCAGTAAAGCTCTGTCTACACTATCAAACTTTATGTAACAAACAAATGTGATGTGTCCATATATGGACATGATGATGTCATATCACTTCTATATTTGAGCACATCATATTTTTTTTTTAAAAATAGTTTGATAGTGTAGACAGAGCTTAAGACGTCTTACTCAGGATTGTTATTGTAGAAGTTGGTAAAATTCTTAAATATTTGTATTATTTATTAATGTTCTTTATCTATTCAGTAATTGTAATCTTTCGAGTTGTTATAGAAATTAAAACATTAATTTTCTTTGCGATATTGATGATAGGTATAACGTGTGTGTTCACCAAAAGTAAAAATAAACTTTAAAATATGTAAATAAGATTAATATTATTGAAGGTAATTGGTCATTGGCAAGCGTGTTGCCATGGCAATAAATGATACACTGTATATACTTAGTAAAAATATAGATAATATAGTAAATGAAGATCCGTGGTTTATTTTTCTGTATTTATCTGTAAAATTTATGAATGCATTTTTAAAAGGTTTGAGCATTTGTTTTAGTAGGTGTTGTGCAACCTATCCCCGGCATAGGTCATAGGTCAGATTAAAGAAAAGTGGTGTAAATAATATTTTTATACACTGGTTGCAGTGTATTTGAGATAATGAAGAAGAAAGGCTTTTAATTTGAAATGTGCTATTTTCTTGAATAAATATATTTGAAAAGCTTCTCTTTGTATTGTTTTGGTGATTTTTTCACATTGTAAGCAGTAAACATGAAAAACAGAGCTAAAGTTCTTTGGACCAAACAGGTACTACAATTTAAAGCTTTAAATTCATAAATGAAGTTAAATGTTTACTTTTACAAAAACATTAGCCCTTGTTTACTTTATTTCTTTTATACAGTTGTTGTTTCTTTCTTATTGAATTATTGTTTTTAGATTAAAATTTATGCATTTTGACTAATTTAACCCCTTATTTTTTGTGACAGGGGTCAATCCTCGATTAGTGAAAGCTATTTTTTGGCTCCTTTTTTACATATTGTACTGTTTGTAGGATGTGAATAAAGTAGTTATGAAAATATAGAAGATAATCTAACTTGACTCACATTAAAAATATCTACAGTACACTGACTTTTAGTAGATGCTTTGGACTTGAGATTATGCTAACTAAATGTCACAAGTGACATAAAGTTGTGTATATATTTTGCAAGTCATTCTTACTTTTCCTTTTGTTTTCACTATTTGAACCTTTCTTTTGTTTTAGGAAGCTATTGTGTGAAGCCAGTGGAGCAGAGTTGTTGTGTTGCAGAGAAGGATTGTGTGGTGTTTGCTGATTGGAGGAGAGGTATAAGGGTTAAGTTAGTGTGTGAGTTGCTGATTGGTGGAGAAGGATAAGGTGGTGATATGTGGATAATTGAGGGAATTTTGAGGTAGATGGAAATTGAGAGGAGACAGAGAAGGAGGGCTATGTTATGTTAAGCCAGAAAGGGATAGGTGAATATTGATATGAGAAACTAAGACGTACAGGAGAAGAAGTAATTGAATTATGGTGATATAGAGCTGAAGCAGAAAGGAAATAAAGAGATATACATGAAGTTAATAAATTGTGAGTTGGAGATAATTATGGTGATATAGAGCTGAAGCAGAAAGGAAATAAAGTGATATACATGAAGTTAATAAATTGTGAGTTGGAAGTAATACTATAAGGCTGTACTTAAATGTAGAACTGTTAATTGTTGAGATTACTGAGGATTAATTTAAATTGTGAATGTAAATTGACGGAAGAAATAACTGTTGGAAACAGCAGAAGTTGTTGCATGTAAAGAATTGTTTGGAAATACTGAAGAGTAACTGGATTGATACTGATATTATTTTACGTGGAAAAGGAGAAAGAAATAATTGGTCGGGGAGCGGATTGCAGTGCAGAACGACATCAAGAAACATTTTAACTTTATATTTGATTTATTTATATGTCAGAAAATAGGAAGAATTATAATTGATAATACAAGCAGAACGGGAGCAGAGGCGTGGGAGTTGTTTATTTGCAGAATCGTTTTAACTTTTATCTTTCTAATTTGTTTTGTGTCAGCGTAGGAGAGAAGGCAAGAAGGAACGATATTGTGGACATTTATTATTGTTTAATTATTCATCTTGTGATATTATTGTATTTGAAAGGGGGGTTTCGGGGATTTATTTAAAAATAAGAAGATTGTTGATTATTGGTTTGGAAGGATTGGGAAATTTGGGGAATTGCATAAAGTTTGTGGGGAATAGGAATACGGTATCATTGTTTGAGAATTGGTTGGGTTTTTTTTGTGGGTTTTTTTTTTGGGGGTTTGAATTATAAAAGAAAGAATTGGTTGTCAAAGATTATTATTAAATTTTACTTTTTACATTTATATGTGTACAGTTGTGGCTGTTTACCGTTGTTCACCGTTGGTTACCAGCAATTACATGTCCGAAAGAGCCGTAATTGCGGCTGTGTGACATTTATGGGGGCTCGTCCGGGAGACTTTGTAACCTAGCGTGAACATTGGTAGATGAAACAATTGTACGTGATTCTTGGATTGTCTATTTGCCATATTATTGGCATACTGTATACTTATATTGGATACTTATATATATATATATTTTTTTTTTTTCCTTAAGAAATGGATCTCACTAAAATTGTTGACGCAGGAAAAGCGTTGGGGTTAGATGGAGTGGAATTAAGAGAGTTTGTGGAAAAGAGAGAGGAAGCTGCCAGAGAGAGAGAAGAGAGAGCACTAGAGAGAGAAGAGAGAAACAGAGAGAGAGAAGAAATGGAGCGAAACAGAGACAAGGAAGAGAGAGAGAGAAGAGAGGTACTAGAGAGGGACGAAGCAGAGAGAAAAAGAGCGAGTGAAGAAAAAGAGAGAGAAAACGAAAGGGCGAAAGAAGCTGAGAATCAGGCCTATCTTATAGAAATGCGAAGGTTAGAAATCCAATTAGAACAAGAAAAGAATCGGGCACGGCCGGGTGGTAGAGTATTACCCAATCCTGAGTCACGGGTTAAGGCCAGTAAACCTAAATTACCCCCTTTCCATGATCGAACAGATGACCTAGATGCCTATCTGAAAAGGTTTGAACGGTATGCGACTAGTCAGGAGTGGAAAGAAATTGAGTGGCCGGTTAACTTAAGTGCCCTACTAACTGGGAAGGCTCTCGAGGTTTATTCCAGGTTGTCGTCAGCTGAAGCTAACGATTACAAACTGTTGAAATTGGCTCTTCTAAAACGGTTTCAGTTAACCGCCGATGGATTTCGACATAAGTTACGAACAGCTAAGCCCGAATACGGAGAAAGCGGCCCGCAATTTGCTGCGAGGATAAGCAATTATCTTGATAGGTGGATTGACCTAGCAGAGGGGGAAAAAACCTTTCAGGGGTTAAAAGATTTATTGCTGCGAGAGCAGTTTACCGATGGGTGTGGGAAGGACCTAGCTCTGTTCCTAAGGGAACGTCAACCGAAAACGATACAAGCGATGGCTGAAATTGCGGAGCAATATTTGGAAGCTCGTGGGGGATTATTTGGTAAACCAATAGAGTTTAAACAAAAAGAGCCAAATTCTCCTCAACTCTCCTCTAATAATGTTCCCAGTACATCCTCATCACAAAGCCCTTCTAATTTCCGTAGTCCAACTTGTTTTATATGTCATCGTGTAGGTCACCTAGCTAGAAATTGCAGAGCCTCAACTATGCATAAGCCAAACTCTCCTCCAAAATGTTACCGATGCTTAAAAACAGGACATATTGCCAGAAATTGTAGACAGGACGCCAACAGTTGCGCTGGGTTGTCTACTTCACCACAAACAGGGTCTGATTGCCAGAAATGTACAAAACAACACGAATGTAAAGCCAAAGAAGAAATTCCCGATGTGGGTGCCAGTATGGTTACGAAAATGTCAGAGTTTTTAAATCAATGTTGTATCAATAATGATGGTGATAAGGTCACTCTTCAATGTGGGCACTGTCTTCCAATTATGACAGCGGCTCTAAATAATTCAATTAGTAAAATGCCCGTTTATACAGGTTGTGTTGGGTCACGCTGCGTCTCTGTTCTTCGTGACAGTGGCTGTAGTGGGGTGGTTGTGAAGAAAGATCTTGTATCAGCCGAACAACTTACTGGTAAGGAGAAAACCTGTGTGCTGATTGATGGCACGGTCCGCAACTTACCGGTTGCATTAATACATGTTAATACTCCATTTTTTTCAGGAAAGACGTATGCACTATGTATGAATACCCCTATTTATGACTTGATATTAGGTAATATTGCAGGAGTACGAGCACCAGGAAATCCAGATCCCACATGGACAGAGCGAAATCTTCAAGGATGTTCTGTTGTTACCCGGTCTCAAGCTAACACTATGGATAAACCATTCAGAACACTTAAAACTACAGAAATACACAAACAATATTATGACAAAAAGAGTAAGTCCCGGGAATTTGAGGTTGGGGATAAGGTACTACTTTTATTACCCACAGACAAAAACAAACTATTGCTTCAATGGAAAGGTCCTTTTAAGGTTGTAAAGAAATTTGGGTATCTAGACTACCAAATTGACCTTAACGGGAAATTCAAAATATTTCACGCCAATCTCTTGAAAAAGTATTATGAGCGAACCGCAGACATTAGTGCTGCCTTAGGGGTATCTGAGCCTTCTGGTATCCTTGAATTAGCTAGCACCGCTGTTATTGAATGCGAACCTAATGAAACATTTACAAATAACCAAAATTATCATCTATCTAATGAGAATCTTTTACAGCTCCACCCTCTACTAGCAAAAGAAACAACAGCCGACATCCACATCAACGAAAGCCTGGATGATACACTAAAGCATGAGGTGCACCGACTTATCGGAAACTACAAAGATGTACTGACGGATTTACCGGGTAAGACTACACTTGGGCAGCATGAAATTAAGCTGGAAACTGATGATACAATCCGTTCCAAGCCCTATCCACTTCCACATGCGTTGCGAGGTACCATTAAGGATGAGGTAAATATGATGTTAAATCTGGGTGTAGTGGAGCCTTCAGGGGCACCGTTTGCCTCTCCAATAGTATTGGTAAAGAAACCGGATGGGTCAAATCGATTCTGCGTGGACTTTCGAAAACTTAATCAGGTTACAGTTTTTGACGCCGAACCGATTCCGGACCAAGAGGAACTGTTCACAAAGTTGGCCATGATCATTATTTTACTAAGATAGATTTAAGTAAAGGGTATTGGCAAGTTTCCATGGATGAAGCGTCAAAACCTTTAACAGCCTTTCTAACACCAGATGGTTTGTTTCAATTTAATGTCATGCCGTTCGGCTTAGTCAATGCACCGGCTACTTTCAGTCGTATCATGAGAAAATTACTCAAAGGAATGGATAATACACTTAATTATATTGATGACATTCTAATTCACACAGCTTCTTGGGATCAACATATGAAATGTTTGTCTGAATTGTTTGGACGTCTCCGCAGGGCCAATCTAACTGCTCGACCAAGCAAATGTTTCATTGGTTATGAAACAATCGAGTTTCTTGGCCATGTGGTAGGGAAAGGAAATGTTCAACCTCGAGTGGAGAAGATACAAAGCATCTTGTCAGCCAAACAACCAGAAACAAAGAAACAACTCCGGTCATTCTTTGGGATGACCAACTACTATAGAAAGTTCATTCCTAATTACTCTGTGATTGCTTGTCCATTAACCGACAAAACGAAGAATCGGGAACCTAACCGAATATGTTGGGAGAAGGCCCAGGAAAGTGCGTTTGTTAAACTTAAGGAAAAATTAAACAGTACTCCAATTTTATGCCTTCCTAATTTAAACAAAGATTTTATTTTGAGAACAGATGCGTCCGAATATGGAGTGGGAGCGGTTCTAATGCAGCAGTATGGTGACGTGAAGTTTCCCGTGGCATACGCTAGTAAGAAACTGCTTCCTCGAGAAAAAGCATATTCAGTGATGGAAAAAGAATGCTTAGCCATTGTATGGAGTGTACGAAAATTTGAGTCTTATTTATATGGACGAAACCTCACGTTGGAAACTGATCTCCAGCCGCTTGTGTTTATGCACAGAGCGAAATTGTCCAATGGGCGAATTATGAGATGGGCCCTGGCTCTACAACCGTACAAGTTCCGAATAGAGGCGATTAAAGGCAGTGAAAATGTAGGAGCTGATTATTTAAGTCGAGTGTAAATAGGACCCGTCACGGTATGGAGAAAATGTTGATACATTATTCTTTTAGAGGGGAGTAAATGTCACAAGTGACATAAAGTTGTGTATATATTTTGCAAGTCATTCTTACTTTTCCTTTTGTTTTCACTATTTGAACCTTTCTTTTGTTTTAGGAAGCTATTGTGTGAAGCCAGTGGAGCAGAGTTGTTGTGTTGCAGAGAAGGATTGTGTGGTGTTTGCTGATTGGAGGAGAGGTATAAGGGTTAAGTTAGTGTGTGAGTTGCTGATTGGTGGAGAAGGATAAGGTGGTGATATGTGGATAATTGAGGGAATTTTGACATAAAGTTGTGTATATATTTTGCAAGTCATTCTTACTTTTCCTTTTGTTTTCACTATTTGAACCTTTCTTTTGTTTTAGGAAGCTATTGTGTGAAGCCAGTGGAGCAGAGTTGTTGTGTTGCAGAGAAGGATTGTGTGGTGTTTGCTGATTGGAGGAGAGGTATAAGGGTTAAGTTAGTGTGTGAGTTGCTGATTGGTGGAGAAGGATAAGGTGGTGATATGTGGATAATTGAGGGAATTTTGAGGTAGATGGAAATTGAGAGGAGACAGAGAAGGAGGGCTATGTTATGTTAAGCCAGAAAGGGATAGGTGAATATTGATATGAGAAACTAAGACGTACAGGAGAAGAAGTAATTGAATTATGGTGATATAGAGCTGAAGCAGAAAGGAAATAAAGAGATATACATGAAGTTAATAAATTGTGAGTTGGAGATAATTATGGTGATATAGAGCTGAAGCAGAAAGGAAATAAAGTGATATACATGAAGTTAATAAATTGTGAAGTAATACTATAAGGCTGTACTTAAATGTAGAACTGTTAATTGTTGAGATTACTGAGGATTAATTTAAATTGTGAATGTAAATTGACGGAAGAAATAACTGTTGGAAACAGCAGAAGTTGTTGCATGTAAAGAATTGTTTGGAAATACTGAAGAGTAACTGGATTGATACTGATATTATTTTACGTGGAAAAGGAGAAAGAAATAATTGGTCGGGGAGCGGATTGCAGTGCAGAACGACATCAAGAAACATTTTAACTTTATATTTGATTTATTTATATGTCAGAAAATAGGAAGAATTATAATTGATAATACAAGCAGAACGGGAGCAGAGGCGTGGGAGTTGTTTATTTGCAGAATCGTTTTAACTTTTATCTTTCTAATTTGTTTTGTGTCAGCGTAGGAGAGAAGGCAAGAAGGAACGATATTGTGGACATTTATTATTGTTTAATTATTCATCTTGTGATATTATTGTATTTGAAAGGGGGGTTTCGGGGATTTATTTAAAAATAAGAAGATTGTTGATTATTGGTTTGGAAGGATTGGGAAATTTGGGGAATTGCATAAAGTTTGTGGGGAATAGGAATACGGTATCATTGTTTGAGAATTGGTTGGGTTTTTTTTGTGGGTTTTTTTTTTGGGGGTTTGAATTATAAAAGAAAGAATTGGTTGTCAAAGATTATTATTAAATTTTACTTTTTACATTTATATGTGTACAGTTGTGGCTGTTTACCGTTGTTCACCGTTGGTTACCAGCAATTACATGTCCGAAAGAGCCGTAATTGCGGCTGTGTGACACTAAATAACTGCTTGCATGAGGGAGATAAAACCCTGATGTTGTTCATCTTATCATATTTGTAAAACACTTGAGCTCAAATAGAATACAAACCAGCAAGATAGTGTTGCCATGGTTGTTATATAAAAGTAAATACATGTAGTGATCACATTATTTAACAACCTTAGTATCCAGGCTTTTATCTTTTGACATTGTTCTTTAGTGGACATCAGTAAATAATTTACCCATACTAACTACTTCCCATGACGCGATTAAAGAATACCTCACTTTTGATTTTGAAACGGCCACGTCAGCACGTAACACAAAAGCTCTGCAGTACCAGATTTATAAAGGTAAATTTTAACACTAATTTTTGTACAATAGGAATTAATGAACCTGATATAACAATTACTGATAATCACAATCCAGTATAGAAGATTAGTATCGGCATTAAAAATATAATCACCAAATTTAAAAAAAAATGATATTTTACTAATTACAGGATGGCAACAGCTAACAATCCAGAATTGGCAAAGAAACCAGAAGTGAAATGTATTTGTGAAACAAAAGAGGTTGAACATTACTGCCAGGAATGTGGACATTACTTATGCCACAGCTGTAGCAAACCACATAAACTACTTCCAACAACCAAAAAACATACTCTACTCCCAGCAAACGAAGTGCAGTCAATGACACCACAACAATTTGCATTATTAAAACCAGCCATTTGTTTTACTCATGATAAGCCACTAGAGATGTACTGTACAACATGTAAAGTACCAATATGCATAAATTGTACAGTAACAAAGCACAAGGCAACAGAAGACCATGACACAATTGATATTGCAACAGCATTCAATACATTTAAGGAGACGGCGAAAGAGTTACAAAGAGCTGCTGATAAATACACAAATAAACTAAACTATGGAATACAATCTGGTAACACGATTGCTGAGAAACTCAAAGAAAGTAAAGAAACAAGTTTAAAAGGTATTAGGCACCAAGTTCAGGAAATGATAAACATAATCAAGAAAAATGGAGACAAAATGGAAAAAAAAGTTCAAGCGATTTACGAAAATTATACAGCTGTAAATGATGGACACATGAAGAAATTACGTGAAATTAAATCTGAATTAAAAGAAAATGAGGAATTTCTTGATGAGTTAGTAAAGAGTGAACCAGCAACTGCTATGACATCAAGTGAAAGTGCATTAAAAACACTGAAAGATCAAATTAATAATTCTATAGAAACTAAGCCACAAGACAATGGAAAGATTTCATTCTTTGAAAATAGAAATCAACTTGATTTGCTGAAACAAGACAACATAGGAAATGTAACACAAGTTATAGACTATTTGACAGTTACAGCACCAGAAGCAGTGACCCAAGATCAACCAATTGTTTTCAAAATCAGCAAACCACAAATATGTATTCTACCAAATCAACTGAAAGCAACATGGACACTACCTTCAGGAGAAACCAACAATGCTCTTGTTGAAGATGATAACAATGACAATTATGTTATAAGAGGAGTATGTACAACTGAAGGAATCTGTACATTAAATGTACACATCAATGATACACCAATCAGCCAATCACCAATTAGTATCAAAGTAGAGAAGGAAGGATTGGTAAATAAAATTAAACTTGATGTTAAACCTAGAGGACTGGTCAAGTGTGATGATGGTGATTTGCTGGTTTCCTGCTGCTACACAAATGAAATTTACAAACACAAACAATCAGGAAATTATGTAAACAAGATAATACTACCAAATGGTGTTAAAGTTAACAGAATGTACAAAATGAAGAATGACAAAATAGCATTTAGTGATTGTGTTAATGAATGCATTCAAGTATGTGATATGAACGGTAAAATGATCAAATCAATTGGCAAAGGTAAATTGACAAACCCATATGGTTTCCATGTAGATGAGAAAACAAATGTTGCATATGTAGCAGATTGGACAACTGGACGCTGCATTTTGCTATTTGACATTAATAGTGGTGAGGAGTTAATGAAGATAGGACAACGGAAAGGAAGTAAATTTGGATACATTAATGTTACAGTTACAAAAACTGGTAAAGTGCTTCTAGTAGATTTTGACAACAATCAAGTATTATTATATGATAAGGACAACAAGTCATTGAAAGTACTCATAGATAAAGGACATGAAGATGGTAAGGTGTATAGCCCATGGGCAGCTGTAGTTGATGATGATGATAACATCATTGTAGCAAGTGCTAACAAAGTACAACTATTTAGTAGTGATGGACAATTCATCAAGAGAATTAGTGAAGATAATTTACATCAGTTATGTGTCATTTCAAGTCACCCACGCAGGATTGCCATAACAGATTATAATAATAACAACATTAAAATATTTAATTATTAAATTGTGTACAGAAAATTAAATATCCTAAATTTATGATGAATTTAATGTAATGATAAATAAATGAAATTGACTAAATGAAATAAGTAAAATCACATTTTCAGCATAATAATTGCAAAATGTTCTTGTTGAACGTGAATATCCTAAAGACTTTCTCAAAGCAGTTTAAGTTTTTTCATTCATTTGATGTTAATGTGATATATTACATTTTATAATTGTGCATTCAGCAATATTTTCTTATTTTAAAGCCTTGCATTTATTTAGTGATATTTGTAAGTTTTGCATTCATTTGGTGTACTGTTTATGTGATATTTTCTTTAACAGTTTTAAGTTTTGCATTTATTTTGTGTAAATTGGATATTTTCTTGATAACTAAACTTAGTATTTATTTAGTTTATTGTGATATTTTTTTCAAAATTCCATTTTTTATAAATAAGTTAGAAATTATTGCAAGTACGGTGAAAAATGTCAAAAATGTTAATCACATAACTGAAGTTGTTATTATGGGACACTATTAATAATAAACCATTTGATGGTGAAATCTAGTTTTCTTGTGTATTTGTGTAGTCTTTTTTGATAACATTCTTTTAACCATTGTAAATCAGCTACTTTGGGACAGAAATCATTGGTTCAAGTCTTATGTGAAGATGATGCTGAGGGCTAACAAAGTTCTTGAGGAAAGCAATGCATTATGGGAAAATATAATATGTGCTTGATGGCAACAAGGTTTAACATCCTGGTCACTGTAGGGTAAGGGCAATTCAATTTATATACAGTAGAACCCTCCTTTGGGATAAGGGGGTTCACGTCTATTAAACTTTGTTGGGTCCTGATAAGGCCAACCCTATCCAGGGTACCTCTCTATTACACTTTGTTGAGTCCTGATATGGCCAACCCTATCCAGGGTACCTCTCTATTACACTTTGTTGAGTCCTGATATGGCCAACCCTATCCAGGGTACCTCTCTATTACACTTTGTTGAGTCCTGATATGGCCAACCCTATCCAGGGTACCTCTCTATTACACTTTGTTGAGTCCTGATATGGCCAACCCTATCCAGGGTACCTCTCTATTACACTTTGTTGAGTCCTGATATGGCCAACCCTATCCAGGGTACCTCTCTATTACACTTTGTTGAGTCCTGATATGGCCAACCCTATCCAGGGTACCTCTCTATTACACTTTGTTGAGTCCTGATATGGCCAACCCTATCCAGGGTACCTCTCTATTACACTTTGTTGGGTCCTGATATGCCGCCAACCCTATCCAGGGTACCCCTCTATTACACTTTGTTGGGTCCTGATATGGCCAACCCTATCCAGGGTACCTCTCTATTACACTTTGTTGGGTCCTGATATGGCCAACCCTATCCAGGGTACCTCTCTATTACACTTTGTTGGGTCCTGATATGGCCAACCCCTATCCAGGGTAGGCCTACCCCTCTATTACACTTTGTTGAGTCCTGATATGGCCAACCCTATCCAGGGTAGGCCTACCCCTCTATTACACTTTGTTGGGTCCTGATATGGCCAACCCCTATCCAGGGTACCCCTCTATTACACTTTGTTGGGTCCTGATATGGCCAACCCCTATCCAGGGTACCCCTCTATTATACTTTGTTGGGTCCTGATATGGCCAACCCCTATCCAGGGTACCCCTCTATTATACTTTGTTGGGTCCTGATATGGCCAACCCCTATCCAGGGTACCCCTCTATTACACTTTGTTGGGTCCTGATATGGCCAACCCCTATCCAGGGTACCCCTCTATTACACTTTGTTGGGTCCTGATATGGCCAACCCCTATCCAGGGTACCCCTCTATTATATTTTGTTGGGTCCTGATATGGCCAACCCCTATCCAGGGTAGGCCTACCCCTCTATTACACTTTGTTGAGTCCTGATATGGCCAACCCTATCCAGGGTATCCCTCTATTACACTTTGTTGGGTCCTGATATGGCCAACCCTATCCAGGGTATCCCTCTATTACACTTTGTTGGGTCCTGATAAGGCCAACCCTATCCAGGGTATCCCTCTATTACACTTTGTTGGGTCCTGATATGGCCAACCCTATCCAGGGTATCCCTCTATTACACTTTGTTGGGTCCTGATAAGGCCAACCCTATCCAGGGTATCCCTCTATTACACTTTGTTGAGTCCTGATATGGCCAACCCTATCCAGGGTATCCCTCTATTACACTTTGTTGGGTCCTGATAAGGCCAACCCTATCCAGGGTATCCCTCTATTACACTTTGTTGGGTCCTGATATGGCCAACCCTATCCAGGGTATCCCTCTATTACACTTTGTTGGGTCCTGATAAGGCCAACCCTATCCAGGGTATCCCTCTATTACACTTTGTTGGGTCCTGATATGGCCAACCCCTATCCAGGGTACCCCTCTATTACACTTTGTTGAGTCCTGATATGGCCAACCCCTATCCAGGGTACCCCTCTATTACACTTTGTTGGGTCCTGATATGGCCAACCCTATCCAGGGTACCCCTCTATTACACTTTGTTGAGTCCTGATATGGCCAACCCCTATCCAGGGTACCCCTCTATTACACTTTGTTGGGTCCTGATATGGCCAACCCTATCCAGGGTACCCCTCTATTACACTTTGTTGGGTCCTGATATGGCCAACCCTATCCAGGGTACCCCTCTATTACACTTTGTTGAGTCCTGATATGGCCAACCCCTATCCAGGGTACCCCTCTATTACACTTTGTTGGGTCCTGATATGGCCAACCCCTATCCAGGGTAGGCCTACCCCTCTATTACACTTTGTTGGGTCCTGATATGGCCAACCCTATCCAGGGTACATCTCTATTACACTTTGTTGGGTCCTGATATGGCCAACCCCTATCCAGGGTACCTCTCTATTACACTTTGTTGGGTCCTGATATGGCCAACCCCTATCCAGGGTAGGCCTACCCCTCTATTACACTTTGTTGGGTCCTGATATGGCCAACCCTATCCAGGGTACATCTCTATTACACTTTGTTGGGTCCTGATATGGCCAACCCTATCCAGGGTACATCTCTATTACACTTTGTTGGGTCCTGATATGGCCAACCCTATCCAGGGTACCTCTCTATTACACTTTGTTGAGTCCTGATATGGCCAACCCCTATCCAGGGTACCTCTCTATTACACTTTGTTGGGTTCTGATATGGCCAACCCTATCCAGGGTACCTCTCTATTACACTTTGTTGAGTCCTGATATGGCCAACCCCTATCCAGGGTACCCCTCTATTACACTTTGTTGGGTCCTGATATGGCCAACCCCTATCCAGGGTACCCCTCTATTACACTTTGTTGGGTCCTGATATGGCCAACCCTATCCAGGGTACCTCTCTATTACACTTTGTTGAGTCCTGATATGGCCAACCCCTATCCAGGGTACCCCTCTATTACACTTTGTTGGGTCCTGATATAGCCAACCCCTATCCAGGGTACCCCTCTATTACACTTTGTTGGGTCCTGATATGGCCAACCCCTATCCAGGGTATCCCTCTATTACACTTTGTTGGGTCCTGATATGGCCAACCCTATCCAGGGTATCCCTCTATTACACTTTGTTGAGTCCTGATATGGCCAACCCTATCCAGGGTACCTCTCTATTACACTTTGTTGGGTCCTGATAAGGCCAACCCCTATCCAGGGTACCCCTCTATTACACTTTGTTGAGTCCTGATATGGCCAACCCTATCCAGGGTACCTCTCTATTAAACTTTGTTGAGTCCTGATATGGCCAACCCCTATCCAGGGTACCCCTCTATTACACTTTGTTGAGTCCTGATATGGCCAACCCTATCCAGGGTACCTCTCTATTACACTTTGTTGAGTCCTGATATGGCCAACCATATCCAGGGTACCTCTCTATTACACTTTGTTGAGTCCTGATATGGCCAACCCCTATCCAGGGTACCCCTCTATTACACTTTGTTGGGTCCTGATATGGCCAACCCCTATCCAGGGTACCTCTCTATTACACTTTGTTGGGTCCTGATATGGCCAACCCTATCCAGGGTACATCTCTATTACACTTTGTTGAGTCCTGATATGGCCAACCCCTATCCAGGGTACCCCTCTATTACACTTTGTTGGGTCCTGATATGGCCAACCCCTATCCAGGGTACCCCTCTATTACACTTTGTTGGGTCCTGATATGGCCAACCCCTATCCAGGGTACCTCTCTATTACACTTTGTTGGGTCCTGATATGGCCAACCCCTATCCAGGGTACCCCTCTATTACACTTTGTTGGGTCCTGATATGGCCAACCCCTATCCAGGGTACCTCTCTATTACACTTTGTTGGGTCCTGATATGCCGCCAACCCTATCCAGGGTACCCCTCTATTACACTTTGTTGGGTCCTGATATGGCCAACCCTATCCAGGGTATCCCTCTATTACACTTTGTTGGGTCCTGATAAGGCCAACCCTATCCAGGGTACCCCTCTATTACACTTTGTTGGGTCCTGATATGGCCAACCCCTACCCAGGGTACCCCTCTATTACACTTAGTTGAGTCCTGATATGGCCAACCCCTATCCAGGGTACCCCTCTATTACACTTTGTTTTGGGTCCTGATATAGCCAACCCCTATCCAGGGTATCCCTCTATTACACTTTGTTGGGTCCTGATATGGCCAACCCTTATCCAGGGTACCTCTCTATTACACTTTGTTGGGTCCTGATATGGCCAACCCCTATCCAGGGTATCCCTCTATTACACTTTGTTGAGTCCTGATATGGCCAACCCCTATCCAGGGTACCCCTCTATTACACTTTGTTGGGTCCTGATATGGCCAACCCTATCCAGGGTACCTCTCTATTACACTTTGTTGGGTCCTGATATGGCCAACCCCTATCCAGGGTACCTCTCTATTACACTTTGTTGGGTCCTGATATGGCCAACCCCTATCCAGGGTACCTCTCTATTACACTTTGTTGGGTCCTGATATGGCCAACCCCTATCCAGGGTATCCCTCTATTACACTTTGTTGGGTCCTGATATGGCCAACCCCTATCCAGGGTACCCCTCTATTACACTTTGTTGGGTCCTGATATGGCCAACCCTATCCAGGGTACCTCTCTATTACACTTTGTTGAGTCCTGATAAAGCCAACCCTATCCAGGGTACCTCTCTATTAAACTTTGTTGGGTCCTGATAAAGCCAACCCTATCCAGGGTACCTATCTACCAAGGGGACACTTAATTTCTTTCACTTTTTCTTGAATCAGGAAAATACGTAAACAAGATAATACTACCAGAAGGAGAAGTTTAGGCCTCCAGAATGTACAAAATGAAGAATGACAAAATAGCATTCAGTGATACTTGTAATAGATGCATTCAAGTATGTGATATGAACGGTAAATTGATCAAATTAATTGGCAAAGGTAAATTGACAGACCCATGGTATCCATGAGAAAACAAATGTTCAACTGAATGTTGCATTTTCATATTTGACATTAATAATAGTGGTGAAGAGTTGATAAAGATAGGACAACGAAATTGAGGTAAATTTGAATACTCTGACGTTACACTAAAACAAAAACGGGAAAAGCTCTTCTGCTAGATTTTGTGAATAATCGAATATTTGTATACGATAAGGAGAACAATTCATTTACTAGTACTAATGGATAACGGATATAAAGATGGCGAGGTGTTCTGGGCACGTTCAATAGTAGTTGATGATGATAACATATCATTGAATCAAATGTTGAAAGTTTGCGGTACAAACTTATATAAAGAACTGTTGAGTTTCTCCAAATCGATTAGCACATATTGTACTGTTTGTAGAAAGTTGAAAGTTGGACAATTGACATAAGACATCCATCCAAGTAAAGACATCTTGAAATGGCTAAATACAGCCTGTTTTTCGTTGACTTTTTTTTTTGGACTGGTAAAGAAAATTCAGGTCCGACTCGGGTAAAATTCCTGACCCGACTTTCCTAAATCTTTCTTCTAGATCTAACTCAGATGTGACTTTTCCAGTCAGATATCTGTCTCTTCTAGATTTAACCCAGATCTGATATTTTCTAGAAAAGACAGGATCTTAGTTTTTATATCTAAACACTAAAATTGATTTCCAAGAGCAACAAAACTCAAATTCCAGAGGATGACAATTTCTATCAATCATTACTCAGTTCTCTCTCTCTCTTTTGGTTTCATGCAATTGGGGGCGCCCTTTACTGTTATTTTCATTTCGTGAATCCGTGATGCTTAAAATCATATTTAACATAAAAACACGCTGAAATGTTATAAATTTGCAGAAAACCCTTACTATGAATGTCGTGCCTAAAACAATTGGAGGTATACTCCATAATTTGAACAAAAATGCATCCGATTGGTAAGTTATATTAGCCATAAAAACATCTGAATTCTAGGCCCATCCAACCAGCAAATTGAACAAGCAAGAAGAAAGGAGGGAGTACAGTGGGAGAGTGATCATTGTGAGTGACGTGGGCAAGTCGTATGATTAGTAGGGCCTAGCTAGTAGGCCTAGTAGAAACTGATGTTTGCAAGAGGCTTGCCACAGCGACTGGTCTCAGATATTATAAACATTACTTTTTTAAACCCTCAAAATATAATGTCAACGATATATATTAAATTATGGAAGTCTTTAATAAACTTTAAATTAATAAGGCACTCTCTGTCTACACTGTCAGGGATGTGCCCATATATGGACATAATGATGTCATATCACTACTATATTTGGGCATATCACTACCATATTTGTGCACATCACACTTTTTTGTCAAACTAGTTTGATAGTGTAGACATAGCTTAAATTAAAGCTCTGTCTACACTATCAAATTTTATGTGTTTAATATATTTTAACAACGTTCAACCGTAAATTATTATTAGGCCTACTTATACATACACTGTTTCTTTTATAGGGGATGGCCATCATTGCTTGCATATGGCTGCCAGACATCTGTTGTAGTCGTTGACACAAAGACTGTTCAGGTAGTGTGCCTGTATTCATTTGATAAACCAAATTGTTGATAATATACATACATTCATCTCATCATCATCCTATACTGTGCAGAACCTCATTTGAGTATAGTCACACATGATACACAGAATTTATTGACAATATACATTACTAGGCCTACATTCATATTTGTTTAATTAATTAACATTTTCTGTAAATGAACCTAAACAAGACTATCTAACTAAAACCTTAGAAATAAGTAAAGAAAATTGATTTTTATTTCTAGATAATTCAAACACTTGAAAAACACAAGAGTCATGTGACACGAGTGAAATGGGCACGTGAAAACTATCATCACACAATTGAGGCGCCGTACACGTTGCGACTTGCATCAGCAGATAACTCTGGTCACATCATTGTTTGGGATGTCAGTGAAGCTTCTGAGCGAAGTAGTTTTTCTGAAGGAAATAAACCAGTTCTAGGTAATAATCAAGGCTGTAGCGAGAGGTTAAAAACAGACGAGGCAAAGATGCTTTAAATATAAATATTAATATAAAATATGACGATCTGTGCTGGGAAATTGGGGTGGGTGGGTGAAAATTGAAAACTTTGCCTTGTCTGGCTCATGCTGATACTGTAATTATATTATGAGGAGGTTCTTTTTCATATTTAGCAATAATTTTGTTAAGACATGTTACAAAGTGAGTCAGGAAGTCATTAAAATGTAATAAATGTTTTTTTTTCTACAGAGATGGAATGGCTTTCAACCCAAGATGCGTCACATGACCTTCTAGTTGCCCTTCACCCACCGTACTCAATCATTTTATGGAATGTAGCAACTGGCACAAAACTTTGGAAGAAAACATTTACAGATAACATTCTATCTATGACCTTTGACCCATTTGAACCCACTAACCTTACTCGTAAGTTAAATAACTAACAAGTTACAGTAGCGTTACCTTAATTTGTTCACTAATAATTTTAGTTACTACTACTATTAAGCTCGGTCTGCACATTCACACATTCAAAAAATGTGATGTGTCCATATATGGACATAATATGGACATGATGATGTCACATCACTACCATATTTGGGTATATCACTATCATATTTGGGCACATCACATTTTGATAGTGTAGACATAGCTAAAGATTTAATTGGTTGTTTCACTTTTTGATTAAATTTTCAATTTTTATATTTAGTGCTCGGAAATGATTGCATTTTGTTTGTCAACGACTTTTCCATCGCTAAAGCACCCTCAAGTAATGGACGTAAATTCTACATCACATGTCCAAGTTCAATCCCATCGTCTTCAGGTAGCAACTCTGCCTCTACAGGAGAGAAGAAAAATGGGGGAAAACCAAAAGGAGCGTTAAGAAGAGTGCGTCTACTTGTTGGGGATAGTAAACCAAAGTAAGGAATATTGTATATTATGGCCTACCTACTGTCATGTATAATACCAGTGAGTGAGAATCAATAATTTCATCAATATGCAGACCGTCTTAAAATTATGTGACAATGTTTCGAGAAATGTATTCTCATCATCAGAACTGTAATCAACGCCTAGAGTACTTTATAGGCTTTGAATTTTAAGACGGTCTACCTACTAACGTGGTTAAACTTTGATTATGAAATTGAATTACAAAAAGAAACAGTCTGGGCATGGGCATCTTGGAAATAAAAAAGGAATTGTAGTACACACTAAGCACATATACTCTTTTGTATTTGTAGAAGTAGTGATAGTGGTAGCTCTGATCCAGATCCCATCTCATTGAATGACTGCATCCAGCTTTGTTACCTGCAATCCTGTCGGCATCATCTACTTCTGTTGTACACTCGTGAAATACTGATACTAGATCTAGAGATTAATCAAACGGTTGGAACCATCCCAATGGAGAGGACAGGTTCACCATTTCAAATGGTTTATCCTTGCAGGTTAGTTTCAACAAGGGATTTTCATGTTTATCAAGTAATGTTTAGCTCTGTCTACACTATCAAACTAGTGTGACATGCCCAAATATGGTAGTGATATTCCAAAATATGGTAGTGATATGACATCATTATATCCATATATGGGCACATCACATTTTTTTGTCACATAAATTTGATAGTATAGACAAGGCTTTGGCAGTAGCCATTTTTGCTTTTGCATTATCTAACAGTTTGATTTGTTATCCATAGACAACGTGATGTACTTGTATGTATGCATGAGAATGGCAGCATAAGTGTCCGTGTGAGACGTAATGGTCAGTCTTCAAATCACCCAACATCAGCAGTAACTCCGATTGACCAGTTGGGCAGTTTTAGTAACTTTCACGGTAATGTGTGTACATTATTAACTCCATCACATAATAAAAGTGACCACCACTCAAAAGAAAAATTCCTTTTTTATTTGTATAGTCGTAACCCTGTCTATACTATCAAACTAGGTTGACAAAAAAGTCTGATGTGCCCAAATATGGTGGTGATATGCCCAAATATGGTAGTGATACGACATCATCATGTCCATATATGGGCGCATCACATTGTTTTGTCACATAAAGTTTGATAGTGTAGACAGAGCTTTACATTTATGTTTGCATTTGTAGGTGAAGCTGGAACAGGATTTGACCAGCTTGAGATAATTTATGATCTACGTTGTCAGTCGGATCCGCTGCGAGTCACCAAACATGTCCGGGCATTCAGCATCGCAGTGTGCTTATGTACAGAACGCAGCATCGCACTAGTCATGAGTGATGGTCGTATATTGTTTTGGAACTTGATCACCATAGACTACATTCCAAGTACCATTAGTAATACGCATTCACAACTAGTTCTCACACCTCTCTTCTCTCCTGGTTACTCCAGCGACAGCAACGGTGAATTTGAATTCCTACCGCCTATCAAATCACCGCAGAAATCACAAGTCGCCGCACCATATCCAAAACTGTGCTTATCAGATCTGATTGGTCATGCTCAGAATCTTGGAAACGAAACAAAACATGGACATGAGGTTATTTTGAAGTTTGTACTGACAGGATTATTGAGTGGTGTTGGCATTATGCCAACTGTGATTCGTATGTGTCCTCCATTAACAACTAAGAACCTGACTTACCATCAACCACTTGTTGCCGTGGGTACAGCTACAGGATTGGTTCAAGTCTTTAATGTATCATCTGGTGCTCTTGTCAAGGAGTATAACATACATATATCAAATATCAGGTTTGTATTTCAATTGATATAATATTTAACAAAAGCTTGTACTGTATACAGTGTATACATGTATTATTATGTATTAGCACCAAGAAAATCTCTTAATTGATAATAGTAACATTGCTCTTTTCAAGGAGTATAACATACATATATCAGGTCTGTATTGCAGTTTGATTTCATCCACTTCAAAATCACGAATGACGATATAATATTTAACAAAACTTGTACTGTATACAGTATATATATGTATTAGTATGTATTAGCACCAAGAAAATCTCTTTATCAATAATACTATAGTAACACTGCTTTTTTTTATTTTGTAGGGGAATAGAATGGATCAACCTGAACAGCTTCTTTTCCTTCAGCCATCCAAACCCCAATAATAATGGATTAGTCCGGAATGAACTTCTTTTATTGGATCTTCAAACAGGACGGACTACTCCATTGAGAAAAGAAAAGGGGGAAGAATCACCTATTGAAGCTGTGAAAGTTTCTCACCTAAAGTAAGGGAAAATATTTTATTTATTTTATAAATCATAATTTTGGCTAAAAATTCAATTCAATTTTGCTTTTATTTCAGATTTACATCCATAGTTACAAATCTATTGCAGAAAATAAAAGAAAAAACAAGTATAAATATATAAATTAAAAAAATTGGAAAAACAAATTTAAACAAAAAACTATTACATAAATTTCTTATCAATTATTTTTCTTTTACAGACTGTATTTTATAATTATGTTCAAAGAGAAAGCTTTTGAAGTTTGGGACTTGAAGTCATGTACAATGCTCAGAGAAATGCCAACTAACTTTCCTATTATTACAGCTTTGGTAAGTATTTAAAACATAATGTTTTTAAGTGCAAACTAAGAAAAAGGAAATCAGTATATATATTTATTAAACATTATTTTATTTTCCAGGAGTGGTCACCATCCCACAATGTAAAGAACTTAAAGAAGAGACAACAACAACAAGCTTTACATGAGTCTATTTCTGGCAACCTTCCTGTTAAAGAAACTACTCCAACAGCTTCACATATATTAGGTGGGTTTATTTTGGGGTTTCTAAGATTACAACAGTTATATTGAGCATAGTGATATGATTATAATTGCATTTGAAGTTACTAGATATACTAGACTAGTATCATTGTATAACATAACATATATCTAGTTATGAACATAATTCTGTAATTTTGTTTCATCTATCCTAAGATACTGTTGGTGTGCATACTGGAACTAAAGGTACATCACCATCTATATCCAGAGAACACTTTGTTTTTACTGACAACAATGGACTGCTGTATCACTTTATTGTTCAAGGTAGTACAGTTAAAGATGGCTCCAAGATGCCACCAGAGGTAAGATAACCAGGAATGTATAAACTGATCATTATTTATAACATCACACATTTATGGGGTCTTCATTTTCTTAATCATTGTGCATACTATTATTTTATTTGTGATTCAATTCATTTCATTCCGGATTTTACAATAGAATAATACGTACACATGCTAGACCTGGGGAACTCATACAGCGAACTCAATCGCTTTCGATGGGATGTCCCAGCCTGCTAGACCTGGGGGACTCGTACAGCGAACTCAATCGCTTTCGATGGGATGTCCCAGCCTGCAGGTTTGATGAATAAATGTATTTGTATTTATATTTACTTCTTCCAAAAAGTATCACAATATATGTACCTATTTGCAGAGTGGAATGGGTAGTGTGACTTGTATAGCCTGGAAGCAAGACCTAATGGTGTTAGGTGACACAGAAGGCAACTTAAATCTGTGGGACATTAAGGGCAAGATATCAAGGTGTGTAATTCACTTTTACTATTGTAACAGAAGGTCTCTGGTGGTTTACAATGTTACTGAAAATGAATGCTGCAATTATTAATATGGTAAAGATTGATTTCATGTCTGTATATTGTTAATACACAGGAATGTACCAACACATCGTGGTTGGCTAAAGAAACTGAAGTTTGCTCCTGGTAAAGGCAATATGAGACTAATGATACTATGGAATGATGGAGTTGATATATGGGACACAAATGCAGTAAGAAACGATTGTTATAGACAGAGACATTTTTCTATTTTGTTGATCCAATAGATTGAAAGTAACGATTTTAGTACTTTCGATCTATTGGATCAGCAAAAATGTTTTTTTAAGGATCCAAATGAAATTATTTCAAGAAAAAGTTTATTATTAATTACGTATATTTAAATGTTCCTACTGATGATAGAAAAAAAGAGAAAGAAATATAAGATATTTGTGGTCAGGGGATGGATATCTCAAACTTACTGGCCAAAGAAATCATATACATTAATCACAATCACTAAAGATAAGACTGGGTTGATAAAATAAATCCTCTGCTATAATACATACTTTGCCTTGTATGTACTGCTTACATTTGTTAAGCAAAATGTTGACATGCCAGTCTATTCATAGATAACTCGGATTAGTGGTTTACGTGGCAACAAAGAAAGTTTCAAAGTACTTGATTCTGATTGGGCGTCATCTGATAAGCCGGTGGTGCTAACTGAAGATGGCTGTCTGCGAGTGTATGATGTGGAATTTAAAGCTACATGTACATCATTATCACACAGTGTGCTTCCAGGTAATTAAGAACTAGCTACATGTACATCATTATCACACAGTGTGCTTCCAGGTAATTCAGAACTAGCTACATGTACATCATTATCACACAGTGTGCTTCCAGGTAATTAAGAACTAGCTACATGTACATCATTATCACACAGTGTGCTTCCAGGTAATTAAGAACTAGCTACATGTACATCATTATCACACAGTGTGCTTCCAGGTAATTAAGAACTAGCTACATGTACATCATTATCACACAGTGTGCTTCCAGGTAATTAAGAACTAGCTACATGTACATCATTATCACACAGTGTGCTTCCAGGTAATTCAGAACTAGCTACATGTACATCATTATCACACAGTGTGCTTCCAGGTAATTAAGAACTAGCTACATGTACATCATTATCACACAGTGTGCTTCCAGGTAATTAAGAACTAGCTACATGTACATCATTATCACACAGTGTGCTTCCAGGTAATTAAGAACTAGCTACATGTACATCATTATCACACAGTGTGCTTCCAGGTAATTCAGAACTAGCTACATGTACATCATTATCACACAGTGTGCTTCCAGGTAATTCAGAACTAGCTACATGTACATCATTATCACACAGTGTGCTTCCAGGTAATTCAGAACTAGCTACATGTACATCATTATCACACAGTGTGCTTCCAGGTAATTAAGAACTAGCTACATGTACATCATTATCACACAGTGTGCTTCCAGGTAATTCAGAACTAGCTACATGTACATCATTATCACACAGTGTGCTTCCAGGTAATTCAGAACTAGCTACATGTACATCATTATCACACAGTGTGCTTCCAGGTAATTCAGAACTAGCTACATGTACATCATTATCACACAGTGTGCTTCCAGGTAATTAAGAACTAGCTACATGTACATCATTATCACACAGTGTGCTTCCAGGTAATTCAGAACTAGCTACATGTACATCATTATCACACAGTGTGCTTCCAGGTAATTCAGAACTAGCTACATGTACATCATTATCACACAGTGTGCTTCCAGGTAATTAAGAACTAGCTACATGTACATCATTATCACACAGTGTGCTTCCAGGTAATTAAGAACTATTATATAAACACCTAAATAAATTCCTGTCATTTGGTTGGACGATTGTAGGTCACATGAAGTGCAATAGTACAAACTATTGAAATTGAATTGAAAAAAAACCAAATCTTTTCGCAATTGGAAAATATTTTTCCTACAGTATTTTGTACTTCCGGCACGAAGATTGAGTGTAATGACTGGTTTCGCGACGGAAACATTTAGTTAATGATGAAAGGTTATATTTCAACTCGGCTTTACCTCGTTGAAATATGACCTTTCATCATTCACCTCATGCCATTATTTGTACCATTCCACTCATCAACATTCATTATTTGTATGTTTGTGATGATGAAAGCATTGGTTTTAGCCAACTTCTATCTTTGATATTACAACGCATATTTATTGAGAAACATACACAATTTTCAGAGCCTGTTTTCTGTCCTCATCTACTGACCGCCAAGGCTGGACTAGCCATGAAATATACCATACAACACCAGGCATGGAATGATTCGTACACATTGGAACTTTCTAGTGAATAGTAAGTAGCCTACCTGTACGATTTTTATCTAATTAGTGCTGCAGAAAATAATAAATATGTATAATGTTGATATAAAGTTTGCGGTACACCACGTATATTAGTTCTGAAAAGATTTTCTCGAGGTTTCGATCAATATGCTTTGATCGTCCACAGGAGTTCAAACAATAAATATGTATAAATTATTGATTTGTTTGTTATGGCAGTGAAACACCAGAAGATGAGAATATCATAGAATTAGTAAATGCTCAGATGAACCTACTACCAATGGAGATCCAGTCATACCTTAGTGCGTGTCCGTACGGAACAGCACAACGATGCCTCTTTGCTGCTAATCTATTTGGAGATGAAGCGGAAATGAACTTCTGGACAGTGGCACTCTATTACTTAAAGAGTGAGCAAGCTAGACTTGGCTGTATCATTCATAAGGTGGGTCACTTAATTATTTCTTTCCTTGAATTGGATACTGCATGTTTTCTAAAGCCCTGTCCATATATGTGGCCATATATGAACATTATTATGTCATATCACTACCATATTTGGGCATATCACTACCATATTTGGGGGCCATCACACTTTTTTTGTCAAACTAGTGTAGACAGAGCTTCAGAAAATCTAAACAAGACTACAAAATTGATTGTTGATTATACAGTACAATAGTAGACACACCAATACACAAAATATAAATAACATAACTTTGAACCCTGTCTATAACAGAATAGCACTGAGCTGGCAGCGACACCATCGACCTCTGACATCTACCTTCCTGGGGATCCACTAGATCCAATGCACATTGCTGGTGGTAGTGATCTTCTAAACCTGATAGATAAGAAAGAGGAGGCCATTAAGTGCACGTGTCTGAAAGAACCTTCACTTGACTGTTGCTATGACGCACTCTGCACAAACCAGTCTTATAAGGTTTGTCCTACTTTAATTTTATTTCTATTCTTAATTTGTTTTATACTGAAAATACTTTTTGTCTATCAAACTTTTCACAGCGATACAATTCAAAATAAGTCATTGGATTTTGTTATTTCTTTGCAGCGATATCAATTAGAGCGTCTGTATCTTCATGACAACAAGAGAGCAACTTATGCCCATACAAAGAAGTGTGCTGAAAGTTTGATGCTCCTAGGACAGGTGCTGTTCATTTTCATTTCAATTTTACATACAAAAATTAAAACAAAAGAAAAGGTACAAGAAAATATTAACTGAATGAACTGAAAAAGTTTAATAAAAAACTTATTTCCATTGGGGTCTCCAAATACAAAAAGAAAAAAACATTGACAACATTGCAACTTCCTAATTTAAATTTTAAAAACAACATGTTTGTGTTGAATATGATGGTTAATAATTATTAATGATATTTTTTTATATTTATAGACTGATAGAGCTGTACAACTTTTCCTTGAAACTGAGTCTGAGAATGATAGCTATTACGTGGACCTATTGAGGGCGTGCTTGGTAGCCACAATCAGGTCTTCAGGTGCTTCTCAGAGTACAATTAAACTTGTAGCAACAAGTCTCATAGCAAACGGTAGATTGTCAGGTCAGTTACTATGCACTATATTAAGCCTTGATGTGCCCATATATGGACATGATGATGTCATATCACTACCATATTTGGGAATATCACTACCATATTTGGGCACATCACACTTTTTTTGTCAAACTAGTGTGATAGTGTAGACAGAGCTTAAGAATGTGTGTGTCATCACTACTAAACAGTTATATATTATGAGATGTCATAACCAAAAGGAAATAAATGTATAAATAATTCCTGTTTTCTAGAGGGTGTACAATTGCTGTGTCTGATTGATAAAGGTCTAGATGCATGCAGGTATCTGCAGACTTATGGTCAATGGAATCAGGCAGTATGGCTAGCAAAGGTAACTCTTTTAAATCTATTGTGAGAAACCTTGTCTTTCAATATGTAGTACTAATATTATATTTACTTTTGGAAACCCTGAGCTTGAACATGTAAATGGGGGAATAACCTGCAACTTGAAGCCTACTGGGCTGAATTGCACACAGGTGTGGACGACACATAACACAACTTTCTACTCCCCTAAGGGTCCCTTCGTGTCGGGTGCTGCCACCGAACGGCGGCTGTTTGTCTGTCCACAACAACAGGGGCTGAATGGACCAGCACACTAGGGTAACACCCTACTCTTCCGAAAGATGTACTGGGTTCTTTAAAGTGCACACGAGCCGAGAAGACTTGTTCTGCCACCAGAACAATGGTCGAGGAATGACTTGAACCTAGGCTGATTGTATATACTAAAGTTATATTTACTTGTAGGCAACCCTAAGCTATGCAGAGTGTTGTGAGGTACTCAAGCGATGGGTTGACTATCTTTGTACGCCGACTGTCAATCAGAAGTCATTGGCCATATTGGTGCTCCTCTCAATGGGACAGTTTAGAAGGGTACTTGAGCTGCTAATGAGGCAAGTAACTTTAACTCATGTATTTATTAATAAAAGTAAAAATGACTATTAAACAGAGTATACATTTATACAGCCAAAATAGTTGATATAAATGATACATACAGGAATAAAAAAGATATTGCATTAGAAAATAAATTATTTTTCATTAATTAGATATAGATAATTAAAAGGTGTGTACTGGTATTTTTCATTCTTTTCAGCTTGCACTACTATGACCGAGCAGCAATGCTGGCGGAGGCATGTTCTGAGTTTGGTGTTCTTCCTGAAGACAAAGTTACAAATATCCTTTACTTTATCTTGTGCTATACTTTATATTGTGGTACTATACTTCTACAGAACCCCATTTTTTTTTGCCAAGGATAACCATAAGCAAATTCATTCCCTGTCCTTAAAGGTGGCAATCTCGTTTACAAGACAAACATATACATAAGATGCTCTACATAAACAAAGTCTAAGTATTTGGAAGAAAAAAATCCTGACATACATGACAGGACTTGAACCCAGGAACCTTGAATTGGTAGCCAAGCATCATAACCACCAAGCCACAACTCCACTCCATTATACATACAGTATTTATATGTTAACATTACTTGTGAAATTGTAGGTTTGCAAAACTTATTTCTTTAACAGTTTATCTTACGAAGTATTCTAGAGAAAATATACATTGAGTATGCTCGGTACTTGCTGTCACTAGGCAACAAGAAAGGGTATGGATACTTTTGCAACAAAGCTGCTGAGAAAGCCAAGAAAGTTATCACTGACCTGGAGTGGTCATAATCAACCTTTGACCTGCTGACCTTTGAATAATTGTATAAATGAATTTAATTTGTTGGAATTGATTTCAACCAACCTAAACAATAAGCATGTTTGGTAATATTGAAAAAAACGTTTATTTATAGTAATTTTCTCGGAAATAAGGAGGCATAATTTGCCTATTATACAACTCACATCTCTAATCATTAAGTTCAAATGTAATTTTTTGATCCTGAGTATGAACATGGAGCAACACATGAACATGGACAATTGGACGAAAGTTTCTTTTGTGAACAATTTTAAACAGAGATAGATTGGCTGTAGCCATGTAAATCAAATCAACTATGACTTATTGCCAACCACTGAATGATGCTATTTTTGCATTGGATCAACAATGTGTTTTAATTATTATCATCTTTCGAAGTCTGTATTTTATTCTCCAATATATTAACCATTATGTAATGTGTAAATCAAATAATGTATCTTTATTTGGTAATAATATATACTACTGCAGTAGCCTTAGATCATGTATAAACGTTTCTTGTTAATCAATTGTCGATTGTAAAATGCATTGTATGTGAAATAAAGTTTGTGGTACACCACGTATATATATTTCTGAAACGTTGAGAAACTCAACAGTTCTTTTCAGAACTATATAATGTTGTGTACTGCAACTTTATACCAACATATTGATTTCGCATGCAAACCTTCAAACAATATATAGGTGAAATAACAGACACATAAACAAGTTTACAATATCTTATAACTGAAAGTTAGAGTTGGTTTTCTACCTGTATTATTTACTGCTACGAGAGACACATCCAAAAGTTATTATTTGACTAGACTTGGCCTATGCTAAGTCTAGGTAGCTGCTGATACCTAGACTTGGCCTATGCTAAGTCTAGGTAGCTGCTGATACCTAGGCTTGGCCTATGCTAAGTCTAGGTAGCTGCTGATACCTAAGCTTGGATTGCCACAGTCATGTTACGCCAGCCGCTGATACCTAGTTAGGCTTAGATCACACCACGCACACAGCCTAAAAGCAGGCTATCATCGGTATATATCCTAAGATAACATTGATTAATAAATTAATATAAATATATTAGAAATAAGGAGGCATGGCCTATAATATAACTCACTTCTCCAATAATTAAGTTCAAATGTAATTTTTTAAATCCTGAGTATGAACATGAAGCAACAAATGAACATGGACAATTGGACGAAAGTTTCTTTTGTGAACAATTTGATTGGCTAGTTCTTTGTTACGTTGAACCAATCACCAATCGAAGTACGCGTACGCGCCGCGCCCCTGGATAGTTTCATAAATTCCAAGATCGGGCAGCACGACGTCGCGGTTAAACTCAGGCACGTGGTGGCTGGTAGGCACGTGGTGGCTACTAAGCTTTGAGTTACTTACGTGTTACAGTCTACTACATGCATCCATTTGGCATAGCGGCCATATTTACACCATTGCCAAGAGAGATTTAAAGCAAGGTAAGTTAAAGTCAGCTAGGGAGACTCGATTGATGAAGTTATTTAATTGCAGCTAAAATACTATTTTAGAACCAATAGGCCTAGTTTTCCGAAGTAGGCTATCTTTTATCAAGGCATTATTGGTGGCGCATTATGTCGCGATCATTTACTCGTCAACACTCGTATTCGTGCTAATTTGCATATCAGGTGATTGAATAGGCTGCGTGAGCGTTGTTTCAACAGAATCATTTTAGTTGTTGTCGAAGTAAGACATGTTATCGTTTTATTTCTTTAAAATGTGGATATTTTTCTCAAGACTGTAAGTAAATATTATATATTTTGTAAGACTCGATAATAATTTATCACCATAAAAATGTGAATTTTTGCCGAGACTGTGAGTAGATATTGATATATTTTCTAAATCTCAATAATAATTTATCACAATAATGAGTATATCTAGTGGTTTTTCTGTACTATGACTACAAACGAATTATAGGTACCTATATGGTTATCAATGAATCAATCAATCTCTTTAATTTATACACCGGTTTGTCCTATTGGCGTTATTATTAGTCTCGGTTGTTAGTAAAAGTACGTGGATTTTTTGTTAATGTTTTAAGCTCGTTATTTTTATCAGTAATATTAATAATAATTACAATCTCCTGACCATATTATCTTGCTGTTGGTTTCGATCAATGGCACGTTAAAATAATGAAACACTGATTTATAAAATATTAATATATCTATATATTTTGTGTTCTGCTGTGTGGTGTGAGAGACCCTATCAAATTGTCTGGCCAAACGTAGGCTTCACATTGCGTCTTGCGTGCTATGTAGGTGCAGAAAAGTTTACATTATACCATATTATAGGACTGTACAAGCCAGTTTATCATTTACTCCATATAAATGAAAAAAGATATAATTATGATATAATAATAATTTTGGAAGCTACACTTTTGAAACAGTGGCACGCTTCTTGGGTAGACCTACGTAAAAGAAAAATGATTTAACAATAGGCCTATTATACAAAAAAAGATTTAATAACAAAGCTAAGAACTTTCCCTTTTTATGCCAGTTTGGTGAAAGCCTTTACAAAATCGATCAATTTGCAACTTCAATATGATTCTGTAGAAAGAATTTATCAGCAAAATGAATCTCTACTTTAAAAAAATGTATATAGCGCCCTCTTTCGATTACCACGTTTGTTTACACACCAACTAAACGTCATCCTGTCATCAATCTTTTGTAAACAATTCCTCACATTTTACGTTTGAGCACCGCCGAGACGCAGACGACCAGTCAATCAACTGTCGGGCAACTGGCGGTGAAACTTCTTGTTTTCGTTAAGAAACAAACTTAAAAACTTTTATGATGATGTTGCTTTGTAATCAGCGTTTGTTACTGGTGCTATTTTTAAGCACAACCTTCTTCTGTGCTAAGTGCGAGATCCATCGTGTTAAGCCTCACAGCGCAAAGAGGATACAGCCTTTCAAAGAACGGAGGCACGAAGAACGATCCACCACTGAGCACAGGGTACCAGTACAGGAGGAGGAACATGTCGGCAGGAATGACGAAGATAAAATATCGCACACAGAAAGTTGTGTATATGCTTTAATTGCTACAATTTTAGTTGGTCTTAGTGGTGTTTTCCCACTTCTTTTACCGTTTGATACCAGCCATATCAAAGAAGGAAGTAAGTGATTTCCACTTTAACTTAAAAGTGAAATTAATTAGGCATATATTAAAAGTTTATCAACCTTTTGTGTGAGTTTATACCACTGTATTTAGGGTTATATAGAGGAATATATTTTTAAGCATCGTATATTTGTTTTCCAATAATAGTTTACACAATTAACAAAAAATTCCCCCAAAAAATAAGTAACTTATTTGTTCATACACAAAAGGGTTTTGTACTGCTACTACTGTACATGTATAGGCCTACTTTTCAACTTTTGTATTGTCCGCAAAGAAGAATTTCTATTTCTACAATAAATTATTTTGTACCTGTAGAGAATTGATGTATTTATTTCGTCAGTGCCTCTACGTCAGTGTATAAAACTATTATTAATTATAAAAAACAATTTTTTTTGTGTACAGAGGATGGAGCTGGGTTCCGTTGTTTGCTCGCCTTTGCTGTTGGTGGTCTCCTAGGCGATGTGTTTCTTCATCTTCTACCTGAAGCATGGGCACATATCAACTTATCAAGTGAGTTCTTTGTTATTAATATAATAAATAATTTATATTGTGCAAATTCCATAAAATATATCCATTATCAATGACGACAAGTTAAATAATTCATAAATTATGTACTTTTATGAGCAACATTACCATTTTTACTTTGTTAAATATGGTAGTATTTGGTACACCGTTCAATATAGATTGTTCACACAACAATTACAGTTTGTTTTATTTGTTGTTAACTATTATAAAAATGTAATATTCTGAATTAAGCGTAAACATATAGTACTAATGGTCATTATTTACTGGCCTACATGTACACAAGATAATTTGTCAATCATGGTAGAAGAATTGTTGAACAAAAACTGGCACTGTGCCACTTCTCCACTGTGCAGGAATATTATTTTCCAAAAGACCAAATTTCGTTCCTTTTTATTTTTCTACATAATATAATAAAGTGGCATGTGCAGAATCACATAATATGTTCTGTGCATGTTACCTCAATACATATTTTTTAAAGTTGATAATATTTTTTCAAGTCTCCACTAAAGAAAAGCTGTGAAAGGATTAGTTTTTGTGTTCTCATGACAAACTTATTGTACTATCCTCTTGCTACTATTTACTAAAGTAAATTATGGTACACAGTATACATGTCTTAAGACTGAGGTGTCCACAAGGTGTGAGCATATCTTGATTGTACAAACAAATTCAAATCCTGATCGATTAAATAGAGAGAATTAAACAACAGTAACAACAACAACAGTTACACAGATGATTATTTTTGTTGTTGTAATTCACATTTACACTGTGCCACGTATTTTAAGAACTATTTCCTTCATTGACCTTGTCTCATTGCTTTATGCTTCCTGTGGAGAGTGATACAACTTAGCAATATCAAATTTCCAGACTTCACTACTGAATTGATTTATACAGTGTGTACAAGTGGATTTTATCATGATGCTAATAAATGAACCATTGACCAATGATTATAAGATTGATTTAATTAAATTTAAACATTCAATTCAGATTTATTTCCTTTCTTTTTTCTGATAAAACTATAACAATAACAGTATTAAATACATTAACATAGAAAGGAGCTAGAAAAAGTAAATAAATCATACTTATTGTGTCCAGCCCTATAACATAACAATTGTTACAATATTTTAATATTAATAGGGCAGTATAAATGGGTTTTTTTTCTTGTTTAAATACTGTAGCATTTTTTAAACAAATGAACAAAAAATATATACATGATGTGTAAACTATAACACCTGTCATTTGGTTAATATTATGTAGGCTTACCATCAGCTTTGATCATTTATTATTTAATAGTGAGTTTTAAATTAGAAAACTGATTGTAGTGCAGTGAATGTCTAATGATCTGTAATAATCAGTAAAATATATTAATCTTAGAAATGGAGAATCATTTGCTCGAATATCAACAAAAAATACATTTAAAAAAGGCACAACATTAAAATGAATATACACATACAATATATACAAGATATAAATAGCAAAAATCATACATTAAAATTGACTTTAAAATTGAATCGTATTTTTCCGTGAATATTAACATAAATTAAATTAATATAAAAATGTAAAAGGCACAAATGAATATACACATACAATATGAGATATAAATAGCAAAAATCAAAATCATTAAAATTTACTTCAAATCTAAATCGGGATTTTATAGTTTCCATGATTTCTGTTTATTGCAATTTAAAGTATAGATCAAATAAAATAATAAATCAAATAATATTTCAATTGATGCTGTGATTAAAAACAGTGCCTCCAGGGCTTCTCTCTACCTTAAATCATCCCTTTGGACTTCTTTAACAATAAATGGATTTTGCTTCAGCCTAGATCTCCATAGCAACAATATCATTTACAGTGAATCTAATATAAAATATATATATATATATATTTACAGACTGAACCATAATACAGAAACAACAGTTATGCTAAATTTAGTATCTTTATAAAACACACAAGATGATGTTTTTTTATTCTTAAAATTATTATACTTAAATTATTATTAATACTTGTTCTGTGGACGAAATTAACTTAACTTATCTTATTATGCTCATATAATGTATTTTCATTTCTGTATTAGATGATGGTCCAACACATTTGAGTATAGGCCTTTGGGTTTTATTTGGTTTACTCAGTTTTATGATACTAGAAAAAATCCTAAGTGATGAAATCGACAATAGAGAGGTAAGTACCTTGCTTTACTAAAACTATAATAGAGAGGTAGGTACCGTACTT
Organism: Antedon bifida; assembly: GCF_963402885.1. Lineage (NCBI taxonomy): Eukaryota > Metazoa > Echinodermata > Crinoidea > Comatulida > Antedonidae > Antedon > Antedon bifida. The sequence goes on along the minus strand of NC_136228.1, from coordinate 152,802 downwards.
AACTTCGGTACCGTACTTAACTTTTTTTTATTCCATTGTTGATGTTTTTCTAATTTTCTGTTTCTTTCTATAGTTAGAAAAATTAAAATATAGTTCAGAGCAGTCTATGGATCATGAAGACATATCTACCATCACCAATGGTAGTAAGCAGGTAGCTGTTGTACATAATAGAACTACAAGAAAGCCAAAACATACAGCGAATGGGCAAAAGAAAACAACTAAAAATGGTTTTATAAAAGGCAAATCAAATAAACAAAAAAGTCCACCAGCTAAAATACAGGTACAGTAACTTCATCTTGGTTTATATAATTTATATTAAAGCTTATTTATTTAACATTTATTGAAATGTTATTATATTTGTAAATCTAAAATTAAAACCAATAAAAACCAGACTGTTTGACATGAGGAAATACCAGGTCAGTTTAAGCTAATCTCTTCTTCTATTGTTGTTGTTATCTTCAACAGCAGCTTCTGGTACAATATGCTGTGTGTTTAAATATTAGGCTGGATTACCATTGTACACCAGTAATGGTTATCTCTCAAAATGGATGTCATTTTTTACCCCGATGCTTGAAATAACTTTCTTAAATTTATTCAAAATCCTGTTTAAGCCAAATCGTGCTAATATTGAATACTTCTTTGAATCTTGTTAATTGTTTTTTTTCATTTATGTTGTTTTAATCATTGTACACCAGTAATGGTTATCACTCAAAATGGAGGACTTTTTTGTACCTCCCCATGCTTCCAATAACTGTTCGTTCAAACCAAATCTTGAAATAAAATAATAATTGTTTGATACCTCTTTGTGTAATCTTTATTACATAATTGTTTTTTGTCATTTAGGTTACAGGATATTTAAATTTGTTTGCAAATTTTATTGATAATTTTACCCATGGACTTGCAGTAGCTGGTAGCTTTCTTGTTAGTAAAAAGGTAAATACCCTCATATCTCATTTAAGTTTTCTTTCAACTTTTCATGCAAGTAATGATCTGGGTGTGGTTACATTTATCAGTTGATAACATATACTAACTCTGTCAAGCTATGTATAGGATATGGATACCCTTACTATGCTGGAATGTAGCCTTAGGGTCAAATATCAAAGATAAAGGTCATTTAAGTATATTATATCATGGGGAAAGTTGTGTTATTGAAGGATGAAAGTTTATTATACTTTACTGGAATAAAATTTTGTTTTAGCGATTTTAATAATAATATTTTGTTTTGTACTGTATGTAAATTTGTTATTTTAGTTATTTGAATGAACTTTTAAATGGAATTTTATATTTTGTTATACTTTTTATATTATAATGTAAATTTGGCGAAATTCTGATTTTTCTGCAATGTCACTTATATTTGTAATAAACCAGAATTGAATTGAATTTGAATTAATACATTAGCTCTCCAACTATCAATCAATATATATTAGTTATTTGGGATTGATAAAGTTAAAATGTGGAAATTGTATGAAATATTGTATCAAGAACTGCATTCCCACATTATGACATATAAGGGCACCAGTATGATTTTATATTAACAACATGTAAAATGAATTTCATTGATTTCTGAAATATTGTATAGATTGAATATACCATGTCACTAATAACTAATAATATTAATGTTTTTTAGGTTGGCATTGTAACAACATTTGCAATAATGCTGCATGAAATACCACATGAGGTAAATTAACATTAATATTAAAAATGAATGTTTTGAAACAATTACATTGTAAAATTGTTAAAACTGAAGTTTTAACATTATTAAAACTTTTATAAAACAAGTAATATTATACAGTCAACTGTATACATCTATATTATATTAATTTACAGGCTTAGACAAACTGCTTTATGATATACTGGAAATAAAATGAATGAATGTATACACTGCCATGATTGGGGAAATCTGTATTATTCATACAAATTTTTATAATTTTTTCTTAAAGATTGGAGATTTTGCAATATTACTACGTTCAGGTTTTGATAGAAAGAGTGCAGCAAAAAATCAAGTCATGACCGCAACAGGAGGAATGCTAGGAGCTGTATTTGCTCTGGCATCAGATTCAGCAGAGGGTGTAGGTGAGTAGGATGTAATTGTCTAGGGAGTGAGTATGAAGCTCTGTCTGCACCAACAAACTTTATGTGACAAAAAAAATGTGATGTTCCCATGGACATGATGATTTCATATCACTACCATATGTTGGTATATCACTACCATATTTAGGGACATCACACTTTTTAGTGTAGACAGAGCTTTAGGGACTGCAACGGGAGGAATGCTAAGAGATGTATTTTCTCTTGGCATCAGATTCAGCAGAGGGTGTATTTAGGTAGGATGTAACTGCCTATTACTAGGGAGTGTGTAGTAATGATTTAACATTTTGTTTGTGAATAATTTAATATTGATTCTAAAAACAGGAAATAAAATGGTGTTTTTTTATATCTGTGTAGGCAGCAGTTCAGCATGGGTTCTACCATTTACATCGGGGGGATTTTTATTCATTTCTCTTGTTACAATTGTACCAGAATTACTAGAAGAAAAAAGTGCTATGTAAGTATAATCCTTGCACAAATACAAATACATATAATGATACTATTATGAACAATAATTGACTTCAGTGAATGTATAAGTTCTGCAACGCTGCAGACAATACAATAGCGATGTTTACCTTTTCCTTATTGGTCGATATATGTATAGCGCTTCCCTGTTATCTAGTAGTATTCATTCATTTCTCTCTATTTCGGACTTCATATTCATAGAAAAAGCACATATTAACAAACGTTAATCCACAAACTATAAGAGTTTATTTAATTAACTTAACTATAAAAAAAATTTGTTCCATTTTTTAAGAAGCTTCGATTCAACAACAATAAGAGTAATAAAATGTCTCAATTGTCTTACCCCAACTCAGCAATATTTAGTGATATTTATTTTGTTTAAATATTGTATACCTACATTGTATTATTTTGTCTGATCTGTTTTACATTGTACTATTACTTGTACTATTTTCATATTTTATTGTCGGTCCATATGATTGTATCCATATGCTTGTATTTTATTGTCGGTCCATATGCTTGTATTGATTGATAATTTCTGTATTGTTAAGTCACCTATAAAGTATATTGATTTTTTTGGTCATTTATGTTGATATTGAATATTATATATTTCACAAAAAAACCCAAAAAATTGATTCTGCTAATACAATACTGTAAGCTTAAAATATGATGGTTTGCGGTACGTTTGATAATTGTTAATGTTTTTATCTTTCAGTGAATCTTTAAAGCAGACAATTTGCTTGTGTATAGGAATTGCTGTGATGTATCTTGTCAGCTACTTCCATTAATTGATGAGCTTGCAACATCATGCGTTCACACTGGTGTCATTTGCATTGTTAACATGTGTTCACATTGGTGTCATTTGCATTGTTAACATGCGTTCACACTGGTGTCATTTGCATTGTTAACATCCGTTCACACTGGTGTCATTTGCATGCGTTCACACTGGTGTCATTTGCATTGTTAACATGCATTCACACTGGTGTCATTTGCATGCGTTCACACTGGTGTCATTTGCATTGTTAACATGCATTCACACTGGTGTAATTTGCATTGTTAACATGCGTTCACACTGGTTTCATTTGCATTGTTAACATGCGTTCACACTGGTGTCATTTGCATTGTTAACATGCGTTCACACTGGTGTCATTTGCATTGTTAACATGCGTTCACACTGGTGTCATTTGCATTGTTAACATGCATATAGAAGAAGTAACTTTTCCAGCAAATGGTGCTATTTTTATGTTTAAACTTGGTGACAAATGAGGCTAAATTAATGTAATATATATTATGTACAGTATCAAATAATGTGTATACCTACATATATCTTAAAACTGTAAATATAAAAATAATTTTTTACCAGTTTTACCAATTTTAAAATTTACTTTTAAGGTAATTAAGGATAAAACACACCTTTTTCAGGTAAGTTTGCTACAATTATATGGCAGATAATCTATATCAAATTTATGGCAGAAAGCATAATTATGCCATATTTCAGGTCTCTATGTCAATGAGAAAGATTTTTATGTGCCATCAGTTGCATTATACAACTATTTTATAATAACTATGACTTGAAGACTTCACCAAACCAGCGACATTGGTTGCAAAAATTCAACTTGCTTGTCGTCCAAGTTTGTACTTTTTCCACTGTTTTCTATATTTATACAGTATAATAAATCCTGTTTAATCGTAGTTAGTTTTGACAAAGACAGATATTAAATATATAATGCAATAAATATATATACCATGTGTGCCAAATTATGTGGTGTATTCTAAGCCAAAACAACAAATAATAATGTACATATTTCTGTTTTATTCAATATATTTATTTCAATAGCTTATTTCTGATCTAAAATAATGCAAATAAAATCATCTATTGTTTTTGTCTATCCTCAGTGCTTAACTATTGTTTCATATTTTTTTATCACTGAAAAGAATAAAATCAACTATTTCCAGCATATTTTACATTTATAGTTTATTTTAAGTCTGTTATTCCTGAGTTGTTGATTCCTTAAAAGAAACGATATTATTCGTCCAAACATCAAAACAAATTTTAATTTTACAGTTATCTAATAAATTGTAAAAACATTTATATTGGTCTTTGGTTGTTGATTTGTACATTTAATTATGGTCTATGTTTTACTACACTGTTTGTATATCAAGTAGAGTCCCTCCCTATATATGTTGTTTACTTCCCTATCGGTGGTGTAGTTTTATTGTTTAATTCTGATGCAATTTCTCTCGTAATTCAAAGTGTTCCTATAACTATAAACTGGCACATTCATTGACACATCCCTGCCTTAGCTGCCATTTTAGCAGCCTTCGTTTTCGCAGTATTTTTCATCTTCGACATCTCTGTCGGTAGAATGTCAACATTTGATTTTTCAGTGGTTGGGTAAAGGCGATCAATCACATATTGTAATCCGCGGTTTGATTTTAAAATGTTTGTTTTATATCTTTCAAGACCAAAAGCCTGAAGGGGTCTAGAAAACCCATACATGTTTGAATTAATCCACGCTTCCTTTTCAACAACAGTCCAGTCTTTGTTTTCTGACGAAGCTTTGTAAACGCACTTCTCTTCCAAAACCTATAAATAATAATTTATTCATTTGGTCAAAATCATTGTCAACATATGTACAAGACAACAAGAAAAATACACATAATAAAACAATAAAAAGCAGAAAGCATGAGTTAAAATATTGATAAATTAAGAATAAATTATTTTTAAAAAGGTATAAAAATACATTAAAAATTGAATGTATGCAATAGTAAAATACGTGAAATACTTTCACTTGAAATAACCATGATTTTTTACTTTATATCAAGTTTTTAAAGTCTAGATACCCTGTTAAGTCTAGATCCAACCATGTCAAAAACCACCCTTTCTTTTTTAATTAACATTCCATCATTTACTTGTAGTTACTGGTACCCACCATAAATCTTGTATATCCAATATTCCTAGTATACGATGTCATGACCTTCTTAATAGGATCTACAACGGTCTCCTCTACGATGTACACATGCCTTGCATTGTTCCCAAACACATAGTTTCCCCATCGAGGCATGCGATTGGTCTTTGATAATATTCGAGTAGACACTAATTTATTTTCTTCCACTTTTCTTGATATTGTATCTTCAGATATGACATGTTTACTAAATGAATAAGTATGTTGTAGTAATGTTAATAATGTAGTAAAAATTCAAAAGGTTGTTTTGGAAAATTATTAGAATTTATTTAAGGAAAATAATAGTGGATATATTTTAGACCTAATCACAGACTAAGGTTAGGAATAGGGGCAGTGCTTGACAAGCTACAGTACTCCTAGCAACCAGATAAAGAAACGTCATACAGTCACATATTTTTATAAATGGTTTAACGTAAAGAATTATATACAGATAGTACATATATTTATTATTATTATTATTTATTTTGAGACCACTTTTTCCAAAATCTTCATGGCTTTGTGCTGGGTTAAAGTTTGCTTTAATTATTAGTGAATACCATAGTTAGAAATTCAAACCTGGTGGGATTTGGGTATTTTTGCCAAAATGCTCCTGTCACTTGTTCCCAAGTGTTCTTGAAAACAATATTTGATGAAAAGTACTTCATTATTTTATGCCGGTTTCTATAAATAAAAGGAAATGTAAATAGACAAAAATTGTATAAAAAAAATTGTTAAAATGAATTCTAAAATAATGGGATATATTTTTCATTTAATAGGTATAGAATAGTAGGCGAATCATAAGCATGATAGTTGATACAGATTTGTGGCCTTCCATGAATTTGGGAGTTCCATAACCGGCGGCCGAAATGCACTGTGCCCATAGCTCTAGAGAGAGGGTAGGCTAGTAGGCCTTTTTTTTAGAATAGTAGTAGGCTAGGCCTAGCCTAAATTTATTAAGCCTACAAAATAAGAGGGCGGATGATCAGCCACATATCATAGGCCTAAATGATTTCAATGTAACCTAGTTAAATTCAATTTCACATACTTTACCTCACATTTATATAGATATTAGTATTTGATGGTTAGTTTAATGTAAATACGGCAAATTACAGTAAAATAGAGAAGCATGGAGCAACACCGGAAGAATAAAAGTTGTCGAGCATGATATGCATGGTCGACTTAATGAAAAGGTCAAAGTCTACGTCGAAATATTTCTTGTTGATGGCGCTATACAATTTTTATTGCGTTTTAATTTCAATATATTTTGTATCTAAATAACAAAGATAGTGTGGCATACTAGGGCCTATCTTTGCTGATTTATCAAATAAATCGACTTTTGACTTTAACCGAAGTACGTAGGCGCTAACCCATGCAGTTTCGTACCCACCCCTTAAAATTGCTCAAAATTGTTTCGATACTTCGTCCAAAATACTCCCAGGTCTGTCTTCAACATACTGCAACAACAGTAAGTAGTAACTGTACTTAGACTACTGTATCAAAGATATGAATATTCTATTCAAATGTTTAAATACTGGAAAATTGAAATTCCACTATTAAAGTATGTATGTAGGCTTAGATACCAAATACAGCAGCAGACTTGTTCGTTATAAAAGCAGTCTTTTTTTTCAGGATAATAACGAGTCCATAAAAAAAACACTTTCTTTTTATTTGTGTTCTAAAGACAAAGTACCAGGTGATGGAAGGGCGTGTTTACATGGTAACTGGATCTACAGATGGAATTGGAAAACATACAGCTCTACGATTGGCACATGCAGGGGCTACTGTCCTGATTCATGGACGAAATAAACAAAGAGGGGAAGACGTTCTTAAACAGATCAAAGATGAGACAAAAAACAACAATGTCCGGTTGTTCATAAGTGACTTGTCAACTTTAGATGGAATCCGAAAGTTGGCCGAAGATGTCAAAAAATCAGAAGGCTCTATAGATGTTCTCATCAACAATGCAGGAGTATTTCTGAAGAAGCGATCAGAAACTGCAGATGGTTTAGAAACCACATTTGCTGTGAATGTTGCTGCACCATTCCTTCTCACATACCTTTTACTTGATCTGTTGCATGCTGGGAACAAACCTCGTTTAATAATCACAAGCTCCCTCTCACAAACAAATGATATTAATGTAGCTGATCTCCAGTCCTACAATGGTTACCGCAATGGACATGGTGCTTATGACCTTTCAAAGACAATCGACCTTATGATGGCTCTGGAAATGTCAGACAAATTTAGTGATGCCGGTATAATGGTGAATTCTTTAGACCCAGGGACAGTGGACACAAAGATGCTCTCAGAAGGTTGGAGCTGTCCCGGTATACCAGTTGACAAAGCTGACAACACCTTCTTATTAGCTACTGATGCTAAGTATGATAACGTTACTGGCAAATTTTTTTTGGATAATGTGGTCACTGAAATTAGTAATGTTTGCAAAGATATTAAATTACGTCAAGACATATGGAAGAAACTGGAAGATATTACTGGAGTGAAATATTAAATATTTGTTTATAATTGACATAAATTTGCATAAATTGACATATTTTGAAGGGTTTCCAATCCGATACTGGTGATTTATAACAACATACAGTAGTATTTGATTCATATTAATAGCTGCTATAAATGATTCAAATAAAAAGTAATGAATTTATCTGTGTGTTTTTTTTTTCATATATTGCCATAAGGCATTATAAGCATGACAATTGACAAATCAGTGTATGACACTAGTGTAAGTTTGGTCATATATAAACATGTTTTTGGAAGCCAAATTTTTACAATTATGTCCTTTATTTCTTGCCATTTTTCTCCCTTTGATTTTTGGAAGCTTGGGCAACAAATCAACTTAGTTTAAGGCCTAATTAAAGTGATAATAATTGATAAATTGTCTCTACAAACAAAATAAGAATGTATAGTTTATACTGTAATATTAACAATGTTTGAGTACAAACACATACATTTTATCGCTACACATAACATATATATACAGTGACTCTGCATGTAACGCGTGGCGCTCCAACATCCTGGTTACTTGCTACGTAAATAGAGAGTTTCCAACAGAATGTGGCCTCGAATACAGCAAATGCATAAATGTTTTTTTATTGGTGAAAAGTACAACTCATAGAAAAATAGGATGAAATTGCTTCAAAGTAAGTTTTTTCCTACAGGTTGGGCATTTGTGTTGGTTCTTTATGGAATTTACAATACAAACATTGCAGAATATATGTCCACACACAGTTGAAACCAGTTGACGTCGACGCTTTATCTACATTAGGAAGACAAATAAAACAAAGTATCAACATTTTTGCTTTATTTTTATAGTTTTAAGGTACTTTTAATTCAATTGTAAATTTAGCACTTGGCTAAATACGTAAATATGATAAATGTTTAAGTACCATTCGTTCACTTTCCATACAAACAGGACAGACAATTTCTTTTCTTGGTGATGCCAAGGTTTCATCTGTTGATGCATTTAAGGTTTCATTTCTATATAAAACATCAAATCAGTTAGATATATTACTTATTAGATTATTACAGGAAATATTACTATTAATACTATACTGTGTGTTTCCATAGCCTAAAGCTCTGTCTACACTATCAAACTCTATGTGACAAAAAATGTGATGTGCCCATATATGGACATGATGATGTCATATCACTACAATATTTAGGTATATCACTACCACATTTGGGCACATCATACCTTTTTGTCAAACTAGTTTGATAGTGTAGACAGAGCTTAAGTGATTGGTGACTACGCCCATGTATACAGAGTAAAACAGTACTTGCATTTATAAGAAACGTCTACATATATGAGATTCAACCACAGCAGACAAAAAAAAACATTTGTTTTAATGGATCTACTGCAACTATGGTAGAGTTATCTTGCTGATAATATAGTCACCTTTCTGTTAATGTAGGATTTGGTAGAATTGGTAAAATTTCTAAATCAGTATCACTATCATCACTAATGAAGGAGATAGCATTCATATTGTGATGTACAACAGGTGGACGATTCTCCCTTTGCAAACCTCGTCTGTTTGCCCTTGATTGCCTAGTTGAATCTAAATTAGATAATTGGAACAATATTATACACTGAATGAAGAATAGGAGAGAATATAACATAGCTGGATGACTTATGTAGTAGTAGTGATTTATTACATATATATTAAAAGGAAGAACATACCAAATAAACAAATCAAACATGTATGCGACACAAGGAATATGTGACATCCCATGTGTGGAATGTAGTGTACTTACAACCGGAACAAGGTGTCGTCAAAAATAAATAAAAAATGTATGCAACACAAGGAATATGTATGTAACATCCTATATATGGTCATTTATCATGTGGAATGTAGTGTACTTACAACCGGAACAAGGTGTCGTCAAATCTATAAATGCAGTAAATGTGTTGCTAGCTGGCGGTGATTCTACAGTCAAATCTATCACTTCTAAACAAAATAATTTATAAAAGGTTAACATCTTCAACAACAAGTGGAAATAGTAATACATACTCCATTTCTAGTGTCTAGAGATACCGTTTCAAAGTTTTTGGCTCCTAAATGTCACCACCGGGGTGTATTCATATACAAAGTTTACCAACAACTTTACTAGCTGGTTTCAATTGATTTTCATAATTGATTTAATTTAGATACCTGTTAAATGTTGTTCATCAATTACTTCAATTGATAAATCTACAATTGCTTCACTGCTATTGGCCATATTGTAGTTTGGTTTACAACAAAATGCAACTTCTCTTCTTGAACTATATCTATATAAACAAACAATTCTCTAATTAATAAGTTTTTAAAAACTAAGACACCCCCACGTCAAACTAGGAAATTTCTTATTTTTTATTAATATGTAATAATATGATATGGGATGGTAAGGACATTTTAAAATTATATTAGTAATCTTAAAAACATAAATTCACTTAGACTGGCTCCTCTAGGCCCTAATTTAGATTAACGTTGCCGCGTGTGAGTGTAGTATAGGCCTAGGTAGGATGGACCTCCCGATAGCTCTAGGCCTCTAGGCTAGGCCTAGCCTCAATTATTATTTATAGCCAGGCATAGATAGGCCGACGAAAATGTCAGAATGAATTATGTATGGGCCTAGGCTATCTAGTAGGCTAGGGCCTAGCTAGGCAGGCTGTATGCAGTGTTAGGCCTAGCCTAGTAGGCTTGTAAGCATGCTTATAAATCTTTTTTTCAATGTACCTTAGTCATAATTTAGGCAAAAAAAATCGGATCGTTTCCGTCGCCGCGACTGTAGGCTAGTCGGTTCGTCCTAGAAGTACAGGAAGAGCTCTATTACCTGAAGAGCAATGGAGCATGCAATAAAAAAAACAAAACAAAAACAATTATTAAGTACCGCCCTCAACGTCAACGTACAAGCCAGTGAGGCATGCGATTCTTTTATTCAATAGTATAATAATATTCATCTCTATTGTATCTATTATTAGTAGCCAGTATACAATAGTAAAACGTACAACTCATTTGCATTGGGCCTCACGCGTCGTCGATGTATAGGCCTATGGGTCATGCTACATCCAGGAACTAAAATGCGTAGGCCTATTTATTTCTCTGAAATATCTCTTAAAATAAAAGAATAAACGATAGTTGTATTCAATTTTTAAAAGAAATGAGAAACAAAAATGGGTAGAGATTCGAACCCCAGCTAGAGCAGAGAGTATGACTGAACCACTGTGACTGATAAAATAGAATTAATTTCAGTCGTCAATATGATGCAATTTACAAATTAAATCACATACACATGGTTATCGGTCTTTTGATACCGTTTGATGCCGTCCATGATCGACTAAGTTCGAAGTTTTCAGTTCCGGAAAAATAGAAATAACAGCGTTAAATTTTGACTTATTGGACGGGGTTAATGGAGGTGGGGTACTGAAGACTCTTATATATTTTGTTTCAAAATATATGTTACATTTCCGGCACTTCCATTTTAAACAGTTTAGTATGCCGTGCGTTGTTATGCAAATGAGTTTATACAGGTGTAGTGGAGAAGATGGTATTGTTAGTCATTCGCGGTCAACACACACGCTGTTAAATTTTGATTTTGTTAATCTTTTAGATTTTAGAAGATTGTTCAAATCAATTAAAGAAACAATTTTCCGGGCGGGAACCTAGCAGCTCCCCTCTTTTAGTTTACAAAAGTAATCTCGAAAAGAACTCTATGTGGGGAAAGCCCATCCAAGAGTACCAAAAAATGAAGGAGCACATGAGCTTTTCTCGAGGTTTTATGGTACTCTATTTAATGGAAAAATGAATGCCATACAACTTTGTTTCAGATTTTTTTTAAAAAGTACCAATTGATTAGGCGTAGGCCTAGGCCATATATTTTCAACCCTCTAAATATCTCTCTCTCAAAATAAAAGGGAAAAAAAATCATTATTTAAAAAAAAATGTATTCGTAGAGGTTCGAACCCACCCAATTCAGAGCTGAGAGCACTCAAACCTGAGCATTGCCCGTTACGCCACGACGTACATGACTGAACAGCTGTTAAATAGTCTATTTATACGTGTATTACGCAATTCATCATTACGTCATAAATATCTTATTAACCTTGCTAAATCCAAAATGACCGGTAGCTCAGTCGCCTGAGCGTCGTGTTAACACACGTATGTCGTGGGTTCGATTCCCACACTGGTCGGTGGAATAGAGTTAAGGCTATGCGAGCCACTGTGTTTGGGGTTCACAGATCATACGTCCCCCTTTCCACCACACATCATGAGGCGATAACATCAATGCATCTGGTGATGTGCTGGAAACGACCCCAAAAGGCTGTGGCAGGGCCTTAGTGCTGAGGCAGGGAGAGCACATTTAACATCTTTTTTTTTATTTAATTTTTTTTCAACCTGAATTTGATCTCGTAAATTTTATGTTTGGCGCCCTCAATTTAAAGAAATTAATAATTATCTTCGTTACGTATTTAAAATGGAATTTATATTCATCGCAGGAGTACGAAGCGGTTTGGTATGCCGTGCGTTGTTATGCAAATATGAGTTTATACAGGTGTAGCGGGAAAGATGGTATTGTTAGTCATTCGCAATCAACACGACACACTGTTGAATTTTGATTTTATTAATCAATGTTACGACATTGCTAGCGAAATATCCGATTCATGATAGTATTTTCCTAATATGTTATGAATAATCGTTTATGGTAGTTGGTGTGCATGGCCACACCGTCCCAGAATAAACATATTTTAAACAGATAGTTTTCCGATGGTTTTTGTATGTGGTTAATTGGGAGTGAAATAAGATCAAATATAGAACATTTGCAAAGATGCCGATGTCTAGGCCTAGTCCAACTTCGAAACTTAGACTAATTCCGCCGCCGGGCTATATACGAAGTCGAGTTTTTAAGTAGAAAACCCCACCTAACATTTTGAAGTCGATCTGGATAGTTGACATTTTAACATTATCATAATTATCATAGGTGATTACGTATAATAATAAGTATAAGTGCAATTCTGGGGACTTAGCTTTATTTTCATTCTTAGCTCTGCCCCAACAGTGGGCTAGTACTGGATACTTCATATTTAATTTCATATTTTCAATGAATAGGTGCACTTTCCGGGGACAAACTCTATTGTCCTGGTGAGTCTTAGTTTGTTTCATATAATTTCAAATCATGTCACATTTTTTCGGCCGGGAACTTAGCAGCTTTATTTTTCAAAAATGTCTTTGCTCATCCCCAACCATTGTGGGGTACTGAAGACTCTAATACATTTTGTTTCAATAGATGTCATTTCCGGGGACCTTGCAGCTCTATTTTAAACAGCTTGGTATGCCGTGCGTTGTCATGCAAATGAGTTTGTGCATTTGTAATGGGGAAGATCGTACATTCAGTCATTCGCGGTCAACACGCCACGCACTGTTAAATTTATTAGAATATTGTTTAAATCATGTAAATAAAACATTTTTTTCGGGCGGAAACCTAGCAGCTCCCCTCTTTTAGTTTACATAAGTAATCTCGAAAAGAACTCCATGTGGAAAAAGAAGCCCACCCAAGAGTACTAGAAAATGAAGGAGCACAATAATATGGGCTTCTTTTCGCGGTTTTATGGCAGTCTAATGAAAAAATGAATGCCATACAACTTTATTTCTGATTTAAAAAAGGTCCACTCTTTGCCTAGGCCTGATATTTTTAACTCTATAAATATCGCTCTTTCAAAATAAAAGAAAAAAAAAATTCATTATTTAAAAAAAAAAATGTATCCGTAGAGGTTTGAACCCACCCAATCTAGAGATGAGAGAACTCAAACCTGAGCATCAACCGTTACGCCACGACGTACATGACTTAACAGCTGATAATAGTCTATTTATACGTGTATTACGCAATTCATCATTACGTCATAAATATCTTATTAACCTTGCTAAATCCAAAATGACCGGTAGCTCAGTCGCCTGAGCGTCGTGTTAACACACGTATGTCGTGGGTTCGATTCCCACACTGGTCGGTGGAATAGAGTTAAGGCTATGCGAGCCACTGTGTTTGGGGTTCACAGATCATACGTCCCCCTTTCCACCACACATCATGAGGCGATAACATCAATGCATCTGGTGATGTGCTGGAAACGACCCCAAAAGGCTGTGGCAGGGCCTTAGTGCTGAGGCAGGGAGAGCACATTTAACATCTTTTTTTAAATTTAATTTTTTTTCAACCTGAATTTGATCTCGTAAATTTTATGTTTGGCGCCCTCAATTTAAAGAAATTAATAATTATCTTCGTTACGTATTTAAAATGGAATTTATATTCATCGCAGGAGTACGAAGCGGTTTGGTATGCCGTGCGTTGTTATGCAAATGAGTTTATACAGGTGTAGCGGGAAAGATGGTATTGTTAGTCATTCGCAATCAACACGACACACTGTTGAATTTTGATTTTGTTTATCAAGGTTACTACCGAAATATCCGATTTTGTTAATCTTTTATATTAGAAGATTATTTTACCGTACCACATTATACTGTAGTTTATTTTTATTATCTTTCATGCAAGATTCATCCATTCATAATACCATTTATTTCTTACCTTTCAAAATAAACAAAATAACAATTGAAATATAAATAATTAAGAGGCAAAACCCAGAAAGTAATAACAATTGGAGATTGTATTGTAATGAATCGAATCGCTTATTTTATTCTTGTGTGACCGTGAAGATGCCGATTGGCATCAAAAGAAGCAGCTTGTTAATTTGGTTATCAATCGTAGTTGTCCAAAGCTGTAGTTGTTCCTTGTGGGTAATTGTCCTAGGGGGTAGTTGTTCTAGAGGGTAGTTGTCCGGCGGGTAGTTGTCCTAAGAGGGTGATTGTCCAGGGGGTTATTTTCCGGGTGGTAATTGTCCGGGTGTTAATTGTCCAGGGGGTAGTTGTCCGGACACGATGCCTTGCGCTGTTGTGTGGTTGTGCAGGTGTAGTGGGAAAGATGGTATTGTTAGTCATTTGTATAATTTTGTACTGCCAGCTAGCATAATTTGTTTTCATTGCTGCTGGCCATTCACAGAATAATACAAACTTTGTTTTTCCTTTTGTGGCTTTACGCCACTTTTATTCGATCAAAGTAAATTTGATGTTTGCACCCTCAATTTTAAGAACCCCTGTGTTGTCAGACAATAAATACAGTAGAACATTTTGTAAAGATGCCTGACATCCTGATCATTGCGGTATAAAATTAGAACCTCTGTGGCCTAGCGGCAGATTAGTCCAAATTCAGGTCTAGGCATCTGAAGCAGAGTTCAAGAAGAGAACAACCCAACTAACCTCATGTCATTTGGATAGACAATTATCGCAGGTGATTCATTATTGTAATTGTTTTATTAATTGTAAAAATATCAAAATTAGACATTTGTGTGTGGCTCAGGCTCGTGCTGTTTGTAATTTATATATATTTATTTCTGATGAATTAATTACCGTCATGGCGCACATGAGTTGCATGCCTCGCTGGCTCGCAGAACGCTCTTTAATTTCTTTCAAAAAAGATGTCTGCGCCCATTACTTTAACAATAAAATGGAATGGACAAGAGTTTATTTTAAAAGACCTACATGATACACAAACTGTAAAAGATGTTAAACAATCAATTACAGAACTCACTGGAGTATTGCCTATGAGACAAAAGCTTCTCGGGTTAAAGAGTAAAAAAGGTAGGCCTAGCTAGGCCCTAGCTAGCCTGGCACTAGGCTCTCTCTCAGTCTCAGTCAGCAAACGAACCCGAGAAAAAGGCTGCATACAGGGGATGGCCCGATCGATCCTCCTAGCCTACAGCAGTAGTAGGGCCGCCTCCTATTTGTACCTACACTAATATTAACTAAAATAAGGCCATATTTCTAGATAGGTTAAAGTAAAGTAAGTATTTTTTCCAATAAATAAAGAAATACATTATTGTCAATTTTCAAATTCAAAGTTGAGATTTAACCACCTCCCTGTGCATTGCAGTGCTGCATATTCACAGTTAGTATGAGCATACAACCACATTTGGAGTGATTAGGTGTGAGTAAAGTTGAGGCAAATAGCAAGTGATGGTCATCTGTCATAGAAGAGTAGATGCACCAACCTAGGCCTAGTGTAGGCTAGACAATAATGAATAAACTGAGAGAAAAATTAACTGTAAATGTCCAATCTAATTCATTCCTATCCAAATATTCCTTTTTTGTGCTGTTCATTGATTGTTGGCTCAATTCACTTAGCGAATCTGCCAACGCTATACCATTGGACCCAGTCTCAGTAGATACAATAGTACATTACTGATGCGCTATAGCTGTGGACCCTAAGTTAAGTCTCAGTAGATACAATAGTACATTACTGATGCGCTATAGCTGTGGACCCTAAGTTAAGTCTCAGTAGATACAATAGTACATTACTGATGGTGTTATACCTCATTTTGTTACAGGAAAACCTGCAGAAGATGACACAGCGCTTTCAGAATTAAAGTTGAAACCAAATATGAAGATAATGATGATGGGAACACGAGAAGAAACCATAGCAACTGCCAATGAAAAACCTAAAGATGCTCCAAAAGTAATTGATGACTTTGATGTTGATGATGAAGAGGTTCTTACAGAAAATAGGTAAAATTATTAAACAAAATAACTAAATTATAAAAAACTGCACTTGGCACCTAAAATTGGGCATAAGACTCACCATCAAGGCTGCACAGCGGATGAATGTTTATAAATTAGGTAAGCTCAAGAGATTGAGGTGTGAAAGTGCAGTAGCGGCAACAATTTTGCACACGGAGAGACGCACCCCCTGGCGCATATACCCATGTGGTCCTTCGTCAGTATTCATCCAGATCCAGATCCAGAGTACTAATTGTAAATATTTCACCACACAATTACTGGTGCCAAACAATACTTTTATTTACTAATTCTTTCTTGTTCACAAAGTAATGGTAATTGTAAATTGAACCTGTATTTCTAACCATAAACAATTTGTATTCAACAGGGAAGAATTTTTAAAAAAGATTGAAAGGAGAATTCGTGAATACAAGATAGAGGAGATTTCTGCACCTAGACCTGGAAAGAAGCTGCTTGTACTAGATATTGACTATACATTATTTGGTTAGTAAATCCACTATTCAAATAATGAATATGTATAGAAATTTACATAATCCAGGTGCTATGTGGACTAGTCATTGCCATGTTATGTCCAAGCAGCCATAAAGGCTTGTTTGAACCAGTACACTAATGTGTAACAGCCATCTTAATGAAATAAATACTCATGTTTAAAATGAGTGTGTTTGAAAAAGGTTCTTATGAATGTATATGTATGCTGTTGATTGTAGTCAATGTTTTTGATACTACACTTATTGAGAAATCCCCTTTTATACAGAATTATCCATCCTTATTATCTTTCTAATGTAATGTAATACTAAGTAATTACTTTCTTACAATTGGCAAGCGATTTTTGTATGTTTCAGATCACCGTTCAGTTGCAGAAACTGCAGTAGAGTTAATGCGTCCTTATCTTCATGAGTTTCTGACATCTGCATATGAACACTATGATATTGTTATTTGGTGTAAGTATACAAAGAAAATGCTTTCTTTTTTATATTATAACCTGTACGTCTGGTTGATTTTAACGACAATATAGTATAGTACTGTAGTAGGTATAGTGTGAGTGAGTGGCCAAGCAGTTATGATAGTAGGTCCAGTGTACACATGTAGGTCCAGTGTACACATGTAGGTCCAGTGTACACATCTAGCTCGTGTGCACTTTAAAGAACCTAGTACATCTTTCGAGACGAGTAGGGGGTTACCCCGGTGTATTAGTACATCACAGTTACTGATCATAACTGACCAGTATAAATAAATAATAATTTAAAAAAAAAAATAGTATAGTATTTTATTATTCCGGTTATTAGCGATTCACTATTGGATGATGTTGAAGTAACATTTTAAAAACAAATTATTATTATTTTAGCTGCAACTGGCATGAAATGGATACAGGCTAAGATGCAAGAGTTGGGTGTATCCAAGAATACAAACTATAAGATTACTTTCTATGTTGATAGTGGCGCTATGATTACAGTACATACACCTAAATATGGTGTTGTAGAAGTAAGTTTTTTAAAGCTCTGTTTACATTATCAAACTTTACGTGACAACAAAATGTGATGTGCCCATTTCTGGATATGATGATATATCTACTATATTTGATCATATCACACTTTTTTCTCACATAAAGTTTGATAGTGTAGACAGAGCTTAAGGTTATTATTATCTATCTTTGTACACTTCTACAGTAGTATTATTTGCACCTCAATAATATGGCTAACTTAACAGATGCACATAATAGTTATAGTTATAATTTTAATCATAATATTGTCTTTAAACAAATTATTAGTAATTATTTACAGTTTGAAATTAAAAATAATTTTCTTTTATAAATTGAAAGATAACTTTTTATAAACAAAATTTTATTGGCTTCAAAACAAACATTTCAAATCATTTAAAATCTTCTTCCTTTCGGTCACATTTTCTTCTTTTACACCTCACATGGTACTGCATCCTAGAGTCGCATAACAAATACATTTATAATGAAAAGATGTTGTTGTATCATTGTTTTACTTTTAATCTTTCTAGGTGAAACCATTGGGTGTCATTTGGGGGAAATATGAACAATACAATAGTAACAATACAATTATGTTTGATGATATCAGACGCAATTTTCTAATGAATCCACAAAATGGTCTTAAGGTAAGATAATGCTGATACATTTTATCAGTTTGTCTGTAATGAAATTGTATTTTGTTGTAGAGTATAAAGATTCTGTTCCAATAGTTCAGTAGTCAGACACGGATTTAGACAGGGGCTAAACAGCCTTTAGCAACCACCTATAATTTAACATGTCTTTTTTAAATAACATAATGACTATTTTCCTGTCCAATGGATCGTTCTGACCCAATGGATCGTTTTTATCATTTTTGAAATATTAACCCCCCACCCACTTCCTAATCTACAATGCTGGATCTGGATCCTGTTTGTTGGAAGTAGCATTATGATTCAGTAGTACTAAATGTTTTTTTTCCAATTTGGTTTCAGATACGGCCATTCCGACAGGCTCACCTAAATCGAGATTCTGACAGAGAGTTGATTAGGTTGTCACGCTATCTTAGAGACATTGCAGCATTAGATGATTTGAGTTCCTTGAACCACAGGAATTGGGAGAAATACAGCTTGAAAAGGCATCATGAGGATGGGCCTGAATGAGGTAGGTAGTCTGTCATTTTAGGAATCCAGGATATTGCTATTCATATAGATTATTAACTAAAAGCATCTATTTTCATTTGTTAAACTTCTTTTAAACACAGGCAATGAAGTAATAAATAAAACAAGAGCCAAAACAAACTTTTAGTTGGAATAATGATTTTATTTTTTCATTTTGAATTTACATTAAAATGTTTCTGACTAGCACTGTATTCCACTAGCACCATCTACCAATATTAGTCTATTTATTTCATGGATACTGTATCTGATAATATTAATAAACAACAATATTAGATCATTTAAGTGTGACCTTTTTAAATAAATCAACTTTTTTTATTTTAAACATTTTCAATAAATCATTTTAACTTACAACCATGCATAAATGTAGAGGTTTTACATAAATTATATTATTTTCTGGATTATAATTATTATTTAATTACGGTATTTACATTATTTACAAATATTACATAATTTAGTGTAAATAACAATAGAATATATACATTCAAGATTATTTTTGTTCTTATTCAAGGTATTTACATTATTTAAACATTTTAAATTAGAATTATATTACAAAATTATCAAGAAAAATAAAATAATTATCTATATCATGGTGTTATTCAGTTAATAGAATTCAATCATTTATGTTAGGAAAGATCATATCAGATTGATCTTATTAATATTTAATGTAACTTTAGTATACATTTTACTTTAATATTAATTATTAATCTAATTATCTGGTCTGACCAGAACTATTATCAGTGCCCTGCACATCATAACGTAATTTGTGTCAGACTGCCTTATTATTATGAGACCTGTGCATTTGGGAGTTTCTTAATTCAGACTATGACCTATGACCTGGGTACTGTAAAAACGTGTGCATTTGGTACCTTATGATTTTACGTGTGCATTTTGGAGTTTCTCAATTCAGACTATGACCTAGGTAATGTAATAATGTGTGCATGGCCTATGACCTAGGTAATGTAAAAACACATGTGTATTTGGGAGTTTCTCAATTCAGACTATGACCTATGACCTACTGTAGGTAATTTAAAAATGTGTGCATTTGGGAGTTTCTTAATTCAGACTACGACCTATGACCTAGGTAATGTAAAAACGTGTGCATTTGGGAGTTTCTCAATTCAGACTATGACCTATGACCTAGGTAATGTAAAAACGTGTGCATTTGGGAGTTTCTCAATTCTTGTCTTAAGTTCTTTCACAAAGTCTGATGGTTGCAAAGTAAGAGTAAGTTCTAAGTTTGTGATTTCTGCGAGCTTCTTGTTGATTTGGTCTTTGCCTATTCCAGTCAAACGAAACCAATTAAAATTAATTTCGGTTATGCACCAATTACAAAGTCTGCTGTTTGAGACACAGTTTGTGTTTGGCGTGACACCACATTCAAATGCTGGACCGCTTGGAGATACACTTTTAACCTGAAATTAAAGTACAACATTAAAATTTGATACATATGAATTTCATACATTATTTACTTTCATTTTTAAAGACAAGGCAGATATTTTTATTCTGTAACAATATTAAACACATTAGTGTACATACCTCATTTTGTAGGCATTTTATTCCCCATTCTCTGCTTGGGCTTGACCTTTTTACTGTTACAATTTTAGCATGGGGTAAGCGTTTGATATAAAGTGTCACCTAAAAATAGAAAACATTTTGATTAGGATTAAGAATAAATTCTTTAGATTAGTAATAATTCAGATAATTTTGTATACTATGATAATTTCTGTTCCTTTCTGTGATGTTTGTTTTTAATGTAGCGGTAGTTACTGGTCCATCATCTCTCGTACAAATAGGTTTCGTAAAAGCTTTTATCCAACTGCCATTCGGGCACTGAATGCTTGTCAGTATACCATACAAGAGTGATGTGACACTTTGTAATTGTTTTTGTTAGTTTTTCATTATCTGTTTTTGTATACTGTATCTCGGAGCAAACATAATTTCTAATGTATATTTTATATGTAAATGGAAGTAATAAATAGAAGTAATTCCTCTGTTAAATGAATGGATGAATAAATGTAAATATTTATAAACCTTGATGATTCTCATTTACAGTGGAAAATATTTGACTGTTTAGAATGTGTTGCAATATTTAAGAGATTATTGCATGTTGATTTAATCCAAAACTTCCTACTAAATGGCGTGTGAGATGTCCTTGTGTTATGACAAAATGATGAAATGACCAATTGCAACAAAACCGGAATTTGATTGCTTGTACAATATTAATAGTTTAAGTAGTAAAAATTAAGCCAAGGATAGGAAGAAGAATTATGGAAGGATAAATATTTTAGACATTATTTATCTATGACTGAATAATCTTATTTGTGAATAGTTTTTAAATCAAAATCATTCTATTTCCACAAGCAAAAACTACTTTTTTTTTTTAAACCAATGATTTTTGTTAGTGAATAGAATATGAGAATGTAGATGTTCAATTATTATTTGTACAACAAAACCACAATGTCTGTCAAGGATTTCATACAGTACTTCACACAAGGCTATGTGACTTAATTTTGTTTTGAAAATAAACAATGAAAATGATGTCATTATTAACGACGTTAATCCCAGACTATTTACCTCTTCTTTGGCTGAAGTTCTTATCATATCTTGTGCTGTTTTAGGATCTACTACTATTTGGTCGTTTATCCTCCATAAATGGTCACCAATGTGCAGTTTGTCTAAGGCACTTCTCTCTTTTGAGCTTCGTTTTCCAGCAATCCTAAATAAAAAGTATTTAAATATTTAAAAACTATAACAGAAAATTACTATAGTTTAGTTTTTAAATTAGTTTTTCTGTAGTATTTTCAGTCTGCAGTTTGTACAGTTTGGATTTTTGTTATTGTGGAACATGAAACCTTAAACTTGAAAAGTTATTGTTTTAAGGTTGTTGTATATATAAATGTGGATGGTGGTCAAAATAAGTCTAGAAAGAGAGTTTACTACTTACCAAATATAATCGTTAAATTTAACAAGAGCCAATTTATCAATAAGATCACTTTTGCGAATTGGTATAGGAATACCGTCTTCTTTTGTTTTTTCCCAGAGAATTGTACTGAAATAGACAATGTAATAAAAATTAACACTTACGATTTGTGATACTGTAAACACTGGTTTCAAATTGATATTTCATAAATAAATTTTAACTTTTCAGTAAACCAAGGCTACTGAAAATAGCCGAAACCGAAAAGTTAAATTAAAAGTTGAAATAAAACCAATAGACGTATTTTTATTTTTGTTTTTGATATGTTTTGAGGTAGAATGTATGTAGTTGTATTATTAACATTGATTGATTAATTTAGAAATATGTAAATGATTTGTTTTTGCTAGTTGTTTTAAGTATACTTACTCCATAGTTCTGCTAATTTTTTCAACATCCATTCCTTCAGGTCTGGGAGGGAGCGGTCTATCAGTCACATCTATCGTTGAGTTGTCTGCCCTCATACTTTGTGAATCTGTAAATGTCTGTGGTGACGTCCTATCAATTCCGATTCTTCGTGTTCGAGGCATCTTCCTCGGCTGTGTTGGAGACTGATGCTTTTGACGACCAAAGACGTGTGTAGGTTGCGGATTCGATACTTTCCTTCGATCTAAAAATGGAGATGAGGGCGGTGTTGGTGTGGACATTTTACGTGGAAAATCCTGTTCGTATAATATTCGCCTGGGACGAAAGACTTCCGGTTTTGGTGATTCTGGAGGAGATTCAGGAAAGAAGTGTCTGGTTGGAGAACGAGGGGATATTTTTAATGGTGATTTTTGTTTGACTGTAAGAAAAGAGGAAATGGGTAAAGAGTTTGGAGGAGTTGGCACTCTGTCCATAGATGCATAAGCTGCATTGAAATCTTTGGCTACTAATCCATCATGCCGTCTGTCCATTGTCCTAGAGTTTGGAGAGATGCTTCTTCCATTTGCAAGTTCAGGCATGGCAAGTCTGTCTGTAATATCTCGTCTGGGTGGGAGAGACGGAGGAATGAGTTCACCATGTCTTGGAGGCATTGACGGTGCATTGTCCTTGAATGTGTTGATCTCGGCAAGTTGGCTAGTGGAACTGGATCTTCTGAGTCTTAACCGACCTGTTGGTGGTGGTTCTGGAAGGTCATCGTCCTCATCATCACTTTTATGGAGTACTAATATTTGTTTCTTGGGTCGTGGTGGCGTTGGTGGCGGTATAGATGGCATTGAAGTTGAACTTATTAAAGGCCAACCTCCTACTGATGATATATTCGTTTGGCTCGTTGACTTCAGAGGAAGATCAGGCGATTTCAAGGGATTGTAACCGGTTTGGATTTGTTCAGTTTGTCTTTGGTTTGCTCGTTCGTGAAGTTGCCGCGACACTTCTGCCAACGTTGAGTATTGATCTCGTTCACGACATAGTACTTCCCTGTGGGTCTCCTGCGCTCGGAAATGTTCTTGGTAATTTGATACTTGATGAATGTTCATGTAGCCTGGCATTTGTTGTTCTGGAAAATTTAAACAAATTTACATTTTATCGATTAATGTATGATTCTAAAATATGTATTGACATACCATGATTAGAAGATTATACACTTAGACAGTTGTAATAGATGGAAAATTAAAGTTAACAACTCAAGAATTTATAATACTAAGTTTAGAGATTTATTTGTTTTTTATTTATTTTATTTCAATTCGCAATCAACAGCGGTAAGGCCGCCATTTACAGATTGGAATACATAAAAACACAAAGACAAAAGAACATCGACAAGGTCCACAAGAACCAATTACAAACAATTCTTAAGTTTTGGATTTAAATAAAGATAAGACATACCACATTCAATATGGTTTCTGTTGCAGCATTTGCACTTCTTTTCACTGACGTCGTCTTCATTGGTGAAATCTGGTGATGCTGTCTCTGCTCTTGATAAAGATGGAGAAGTTGAACTAGAACTTGCTGTTTCATCCTCTTGTGATACATTTGGAATTAAATATTCTGCATCGTCATCAGCCTACAAATGTAACCATTGATAATCAACATTATGCTATTTGTCATTTGAGTATATTAATTTGACATTAAACTAAAACATCTATAAAACGTATTTAACCTTAAGCTCTGTCTATACTATCGAACCAGTTTTACAAAAATGTGTGATGTGCCTAAATATGGTAGTGGTATTCCCAAATATGGAAAGAATATGACATCATCATGTCCATATATGGGCACATCACATTTTGTTGTCACATAAAGTTTGATGGTGTAGACAGAGCTTTAAACATCTAGAAAACTTGTTTAACCTTAGAAAAAAACATTGTACAGTAGTGTTTAGATATGTTTTTATCATATATGTTTTCCCTATGTAGATAATAAAGTAATGTACCAGGTATTACACTAAATGATGATACTATGTAAGAAGTTAATGATGAATAAAGCAAAAAATAAAAAGACGTACCTGTCCACTCATTGTGTCAATTGTTGCGTTCTCATCTATAACATCAATCGTCTTCTTTTTTAAGGGATGAAACGTGTCCTCCATTGCGGCTGGAGACGATTTCCTCTCATTTCTTTTTATCTTTGTAGTGACTGGTGTTGGAACACTCTGTGTACGGTGTATAGTTGGGTCTGGGTCCTCTACTTCTGTTTTGTGACCCAAATCAGCTATTATTCTATTCAAACTTGTATACCATTGCTGTGCTATTTTCCTATTGTGATAAAAAAAAATCACTTTAAGAGAAATTTATTAAAAAATGAAAAGCAAACTAAAAAATGGATATAACTTTTGTTACAAATAATTAAATGGTAATTTCACCTTTAATATTATTAAAAATTGCTCTTATTTTATGAATCTGTAATTATTCTTATCAAAATATTGATAAGAGAAATAGTTATTAAGACATAAAAAACTTTATTATTTCCAATCAGAAGAAATTACTGATCTTGCAGTCAAACGTACATGCATTGATTTTTCAAATATAAAATATCAGAAGTTTGTTTTCTGTACACTACATATATCATAACACAGAATTTTTACCTATATTTTTATACACACAATTTATATATATTTTCATAATTATTTTTGTTAAACTTCAATTTTAATGTAAACTTTCCTCGTATCGTATAACATATTACAAATTGACAGTTAAATCACTCACTTAGAATCTGCTTGTAAATACAATGCCATATCTTTCCTCATAAGTACGCAAAGAATGTTTTCATATTTATGTTTATGTATCTCAATGTGATCAAATAGGTGAAGCTTTGTAGATCTGAGTAATGGTACGGTGTCCACTGCATGCTTTGGTTTCTCTGCTGCAAAGTCCTTATCATCTTTATATTCATAGATTGTGGCAAATTCATTTTCTTTGTAACGAAGTACGTAGAATTTCTTGTGTTTTTTCTAAAAGAAAGATAAATTGTTTTTGTGCCCTTATTATTTTGATTGAATGTAGTATTCCTTCTTTTTATGAATTTTTTAAGAAAATCGATATACAGTCTGACTCTATTCAATCAAAATGTTTTAGTCTCAACGATTATAGTTAACATCTTATATAAGTCAAAGATGCTCTCCAGGTGGAATGCCATCTTGAGATGAGTAGTAATAGTATAGTCTTGTTTATTTTTAATTAATTTATACGTAATTTTACTTTCTATGGACCAGAGATTCCTAAATAAAAGGTTGAATGAATGAATTACTTTATGTGTGTTCAGTATTGACCTAGAAATGTTATATCACACTACAGTAGTATTCATAATAATTTCAAAAATGAAATGAATGATTATTGTTATTATATTTGGAATGAATCATACATAAAAGAGAAAACAGTGTGCTCCCAAGTTGTTCTATTTGAACTCTTCTTTATGTTTTGACATTTTCACAAAACTTTGTTAAAGCTCAATTTCCAGATTCCATCATTTTTTCCTCGCTAACACTTGTCACAAACCTCATTTCCTTTTGCACAATCTGTTTCCGAATTTAGATAATGCTTGTTGATATCAAAAGTTTCAATATTATCAACTCTGATTCATAGGTGACATTATAGATACCATCGGTCAACCAATATTATATTTACACATATGTCATCAATTATTATTATTTTATTTATTTACCAACAACTTTGGGTAAATAATCTTTTATTTGAACATACCAGAAGCTAAATGAATTCCTAACAAATATAATGACTTTGTAAACAAATTGTGCAATTTTGTTAGTTTGTCAATATACTCCTTATCTGTCATTTAAACTGTTATCAATAAATGATATCTAATTCTGTTTTTCTTCAAAAGGCTAAGTTATCACTTCCTTATACTGACAACTTTTTAAATTGAAAGTATTTTAAAAGAATTTTGGATAGAGGTCTTACATAAGTTTATTGCATTGCTGAAAATGGACAAAGTTCATTACAATTATTTTCATGGTTTGTTTTTAAAAAAAAGGTTAGTATATAATAATGTATAAACTATTCAGACAGTCGCGGATTTAGACGGAGGTTAAACTGGCTTTAGCGCGCGCCCCCCCCCCCCCCCCAAAATTTAACAGCCACTATTTTTATTGTATAGACATATACCTAGTAGTTACTAACTCATTGATACGGTTGAGTGATTTATAATTGCCATTTTGATATGTTTTTGATGTGTTTTGCAACTGGTTGCCATTATTACTAATCCATTATGTTAAATCCTGGATGCCTACCATCACGGATCTCATTGTGTGATTGTTGTTTGATTGATTACTTCCACATTGTGGTCAAGTCCTTTCAAATGGGGAAACACTTTATTTTACATTTTTTGTGGTATTCATCATTTGTTTATTGTATTTTACACGTTTTGTGGTATTCATAATTTGTTTCTTAGAATAAAATGATTTATAAATAGAGAAATCCTATTTAATAATGAATTGTATGATTTTTTAAATGGTTCTATTATTAAATTTAGAGATTTTTTCAGTTTCCTGATTCTACAATAGACATCTCCCTGAATAGACAGTGTTTAATTTACTTGTTCTTCAGTATGTTACTTGCAAGAATTAATCACTGTGTCCTATGTTAATACAACAATAGTTTTTCAATATGTAAGAGAACAAAACAGTTTTCCTGCGTGAGTTGAAAGAAATTGGCACAGTGTTGTAGCGTTCTAATATCTGGTTATCATTTTGTTGAATTATGCAAAATTGAGCATTGTTGTATTCCTAGAAATTATGAAAGATGTATGATAATTGATTGACTAGACAGGTTTCAGCATTTTAATACTAGTTTCGGGATAAAATTAATTATACATAATTTATAATATGTTGTATTTTCTATTAGATATTTATTTAATTATTGTTTTATGAGTGCACCCTTATGATAAGTTCATTGGATGTATAATTGTAGTCATAGTAATCACAGTATTTTTTATAATGTATTACTGTACATGTTCTAGTTTGACTATATTAATGATAAATTAAGTCAAGCACTTGTTCAAATGTGATTAGACACTTAAATCATCGCAAGTTGTTACATTATGCAGACCTCGACATTTATATACAGACAGCAGTCTCCATGGCAATATGGGATACTGTGAAATATCATTTTTTACATTGTTGCGGTTTAAGAGGCAACGCGCCAAATTTTATCAATACTTTTGATCCCATTATTACCTTATAAGTTTAATTGCAAATGTCAAACAAATTTTAAAGGATTTTCCTCTTGATTTTTCCAAGAAAGTTTAAATGAATTTAATAATTACTTTATAAACTAATTATATTAGATATGAAGTCAGTTTTTAAGGTAAAACATATATTTAACAGTTTATAAATTATAGTTTAAAGTTTACATTAAAATCCATAAGAATTATCATCGTAATCAAAATACCACAAAATTAAAGCGTATTTCCTACCAGATTATACTTGGTACCATGCATTTAAATTTCCATGATTAATCATGTCGGTAAACCACAGTAGCCCACTCGGTCAAAATATCAAATATTATAATAAATTGATTTATAACACTTAACTCTTGTCAATTAAATGCCATATTTATTGATTATTATTATTTAATTTACTTGGGTGATATATTGGATGCAGGGTCTGAATTGCTATACATATCCAATCCTGTTATTTTGTTTCCTAAATGTTTAACTGTCAAACTTTACTATATGTTTCATATTTTTAAATTGATAATAATTTAATCGTTAATTGTACTTAAATTGACCTAATATCAGTTCTCAATTTCCATTTATTTGTTTAACTTTCCAAAAATAATAGCCTTAGTTGCGAATTGTTGCTATACCGCCACCACACTGCAACTGTTGCAAAAGTGCAAGTTGATTTGTGACAGGAATCGGTTATGTTTTGATTATATTCCCGAAGGGCGCATCTTACGTCAAAGCTTGTCGACTGAGTCCTAGCAAGAACTTGTATCATAGAGGTAAGAGAAGTCTTGATAAGGAATCCAGGAAGCTAATTCAAGAGCTTATAGGGCCTAGCTTTAATAGATAGCAACTATCAAATATGTCAATAGAATTGTCTGTGTCCCACTGTGAGCTCAACAACCAATGAATTATAATTGAGAAAAATTGGCCCCTGGTTGTAAGTTTAATATCCTAATAAGGGCAATGCTTTTCCAAGTATAAAAATTTCAATAAACTTCACTTTGTAATGATTTTATGAGACCATTTAAAGCATAATTGTTTAATAGTTCCAGGGTTCACTCTTCCCTGAGAGTACGTACCTATATTTTATAAACTTCATTATCCAATTCCTGTTTTCCATCAACTCGCATTAATTATACCTCTCCCCATTTTATTCCTCTCCTTTTTATGCATTCTTCTCAACCATCCTCAGTTTTTCTCCTCATCTCAATACTCCTCCTCTTACATTGAATGGTATTGGGCATACTCCCCTCCCCCTTTTATTATTGCTTCCCCCTTTTATAAACCCTTCCCACCCCCAGTTTCTCATAATCCTCTTACCTTGAATGGCTTGTCTTTCATCTCCTCGTGACCTCTTGTCAAATATCCAGAAATCATTACTTGTTCCAGGTTTTTTTTCAATGTGTTAACAGAATTTGCCATGATTTCCATCGAATGTTTTGGAATGGGGAACGCGCAGTTTACTTCTTTGGGGTAACTTCCAGTGGTTTTTCCCTATAAAATAAAAATTAAATAAGTTAATGGTTAATTAAATTTGTGTAGCGCAAAATACAAATAGTCTCTATGCGCAGTTTAACAGAAGTGTAAAAAGAAAGAAAGTGTTATTGTAAAATAAACCAACAAAAAGCCTAATAAACCAAACAAATTGACCAAGACAACAGAAAAAAGTCTGTACATCATCTCTATAAAATCTCTGTATAGAATAATAATGTACAGTATGTGGGACTGTGGAAAATATTTATACTTCAGCTTTAACTAAAATCACACAGTACATACAATCATTCTACTATCAAGCTGGTTTTCTGAAAAAGATTCCAGACAATTCTGTATTAAAATCTCATATATATTCACACCTCTCGCAAAATTTTTTTTGGTAAATGCAAAGGAGCCTGCGAAATCAAGAGAGAGGTCTGTTGTGAAACTAGTATAAAGTCAAATCTGGTTGATGTAGATTAATCTCAATACAATCATTTATA
The DNA here is from genome assembly GCF_963402885.1 of Antedon bifida. NCBI lineage: Eukaryota > Metazoa > Echinodermata > Crinoidea > Comatulida > Antedonidae > Antedon > Antedon bifida. The sequence continues at coordinate 122,999 of NC_136228.1, read as the reverse complement.
TTGACCTAAATAAATATTATATTTTAATTTGTTTAGATGACTAGGCCTTTGCAGTAAGTTTGAACTATGTCAGGGCAACTTCTAAGAAAATGCAAGTTGTTTTGCATCAACCCCAATATAATATTTTGGCTCCATTTTTCTGCAACTTTAGATAAAATGATTAACATTACATATAGAACTATATTTTGTGAAATAAAATGACTGTGGTGTATAATGTCTATACTAGATGCATAAGCTAACATTTCCTGTACCATATCTCATTAAAAAAATATGATTTTTAATTTTAAAAGTAAAACTAACTTGAAAGTTTTTATGTTAATAATTAGTGAATATTTTAATAGGGTCTGGGTACTTCCTTCATCGGGAATTAGGTCACATTGATTTTAAATTGTTTTCAAAAATGACTAATGAATATAATCCTTAATTTGACCTCTCATTTGACCTTTCATAAAAAATCTTTATTCTCTTAGAAACCTACTTTTTGTAAGTTGGATTAACCTTAGCAAAAATATGTTGATTTTGATAAATAATGTGATTAAAAAAAAAACACTTTGTGAAAATATATTAATATTTATTTATGCAATTCCCTTCCATCCATTTTAAAACTCTAATTTTGTATGATCTTTTGTTTCAAGCGTAAAATAACTACATAAAAGTTTATTAGAAATGTTAAGACATTAGCATCCTTTTTAGCCACAAGAATCACCAACCAGCATGATGCATAACAGGGTTATTTACCTTTCTACCATATTCTGTTTAATCTTCTTAAGAACAGGATTTACAAATAATATAATATTTCAATTTTTTAAATAATTTTTTAATACGTTTTGCATCTAATTAACAGAGAAAAAAATCTGCATAACAGAAAAAATGATAAATGTTTCTTTATTAAGATGCTTTTATTTAATTAGTCTTGGCAAATCTTGAAACAAAACAAAATTTGTATTATTAACTGAAAACCCCAAACTGAATATTATTAATGTAATATTGTAATAATAATAGTTTTTATTTACCTTACTAACTTCATACTTTTGAAAAAGATCCACAGATGCATACATTGTGGATTATCTACTAAATCTGCTAATTTGTAACAAAACTACACGTGTGTACAGCCACATACGTCTATCAGCCTAGCCAAAGTATTCTTAAATGAAACAATTTCCTAACTTTGATATGGAAAGAAGGGCTTCTTTAAAAGGAAGTATTGGGTCAACCGCGGGGTCAACCGGAGCCAATCACGGTACAGGTCTAGCCATGTGTGTGCATGTGTTGGATTGTCAGGCCTTCAGTTTTTACTGTTCTAGATTAATTTCTTCCACTTATTGAATGATGATGTGGATTTAATTTTTTTACACGTTGGAAGTTATCATAATTAAAATCCATTTTGAGGTCAGTGATTAGTGACTCATGTTGTTCTTGATGATGTTCTTTTTTTCCGTTAAGATTGATAGAATTTCCTGATTATATAGTTAGTGGTATTTAATTCACAAACAGCACCTCTCCTATAAACTAAATGTAATGGTCAACTTAATAATGTACTTAATTAGCCCAAACCAACCAGTAGACACTAACACAATAACAAACCATCCTGCCATAAACAGACAGTACAATATCCTAACAGTTTTTATTTAGTTTAGAGCATTGAGTAAACTCCATGGTTTCGAGTGTATATATTTCAGTAAATTACACTAAAAGTAAAACAGCTATATTTTTTCCTTTATATTTGCCATAAAAAATAACTTTTCCTTCTTTTGATATAAAAAGTATTAGCACTCACCATATTATATTGATGTCCGTAATTTGGTTGAAAACTTTTCACATAGATAATTCTACAAAATTGTGCTATTGATAATCAGTGTGCAATCCTTCACGTACAATTGGATGAGTTCCATAAACACTCTACTTTTATACTAAACTAGTCTGTTTACTGCAAATCAGTTTGTGATTGGCTAGGACCATTGAGAAGCAACCAATCAGGTACCTATTGTCTGAATGAGCTCTATAAGCTAGCTATTTCCAGGAAGTAAATTTGAAAGATTTCTTACACCAGGATCTGAGCAGCGTGGCTCAATAACACTACACTACATCTTAAGCATAACTAATAACTATATTATCAAAGATCTATTTCTATGTATGATCTAGGGGGCCTACCACAGAAACTATGACCTTCAAATGACATAGGGCAGCATACTTTAATTAATGATAACAGGTATCCATAGGTATGTTTTTTCTCAATCTCAACATGTACCAGGATGATGGCTGAGTACAATTACACACTTCCTTATCACATCCTGCCAAGCAAACTTGATTGAAATTTCCAATATTTTTAGGAAGTTAATTTCTTTTCAGTAATAAAAAAAAAGTATAAACCTTACAACAAAAATAATGAATCTTACGTTAAATTTTGTAGATTATCCAATTATTTTTATTTTGTTGGCCAAAATGTTAACATTTTGTGTTATACACATCAGCAAAGACTGAATTAACCAGCGACAATATAATTATTCTTTTAAAAATAAATTCAAATTAAGTTTAAACTTATAGTTTATATTGTTTCTATCACTTTAATTCATTAAAGAAAATAGTTTAGTAATCGGTATAAAAATATGCTTATACATACTAAATTATTTACAGAAAAACTCCTAAAATTAGTTGTTGGCAGAGTTTCATCCTGACTGCCAACATCTCTGTATTTTGCAATGTTTAGTATCAAAACACAAGTTTGTTGTTACTATTAACAGAAACCCAATTGGGTGTTTATTTATAATTGAGACACAATATGATAATATTGACACCATGTTGGTTCATTTAAGATTAACTTAATAACTGTCTTAAGGCCTGGGTTATGGCAAGATACTTGGATGTATATTTGATCCATCTTTCAGTTTGTTAATAACATCAGTACGGTTTATCCTTTCACTTTACAGATACATCTTTTGTTTTTTTACCTCTCACCAAGATGGGATCAATTATAGTCATTGTACTTCTTCTTTGTTTAACATCTAAAAATAACTTGTCTGATGTTATGGTTTTCGTCTTTCATATCCTTACTTTCAAATTTTATTGTTTTCTTTTCATGAGTTACTATAAAATATTGTAAATATATACTTTATACTTTACACTCAGATGATTGCTCAACATGAATTTTTACTTTCTAATTGTGTCATGCTAACACTATTTAAATCTTGAAGAAATAGTTTTATAGTCAATAGTTCTTATTGTCTGCTGGCCTACTGGGGCCTAACTTCTTAAACTTAAATGATGATTCAATTATGCTTAACTGGAATTTGATGAGGTTGATACTAAAAAATCAATGTCATTTTGATTTGTAAGATTGCAGAGACCTCTGCATAAATATGTTTTATTTAACCTTAAGTGATTATGTAGTTTAATATTTGTCACCTAAAGTCCTTTAAATTTGTCATAAATCACATTGTGAATCATTAAAGTGAAAATCTTGTTTTTACAACAACAATATTATACCTTGCAATATTAACAATAGGAGGCATGGCGGAGATGTATTGAAATCATTGTACCATGAAGAATCTAAATCCTGCTGACGTCAACCTACCAGCTACTAAGTAATTCCCCTCCTATTCCCTTTAAATCTATTCTATTTTTAGAAATATTGATCTCTATTTAAAATGTTACTTTTCACTACTTCGTCATATCTAGGAGATTTACTCAAATGAATGTAGACACCTATTGTGTAACAATTTAGCAAAAGTCAGCAGAACCAGAATGTTTTCATGCAGGTGCGTGCATGTTGACTGGGTATTACTTTTCGACATTCAACATCCATGTGTGCCGACAACACTACAAACTTTAAACCAGGTTAATTAATTGTTCACAACTTTAAAAGTTTGATGTAACTTTTATTTAACTTTTTTACTAATTTAAGTACTAAATTCTCAGCTACGAAAAAAATCTCTTTAGATTAGATGTGGTATATTTAGTTTTAGTAATATTTTGCCTAAATCTCAACCATTATGTTTTCTTAATCATAGCAAACAGGGAATGATGCTTGTGTACTTAAGTGTATGTACATAAAATTTAAAAAAATAGCATTTATTCATCTTTTTCAGGGAGATGGGCCTCAGTTTTTGTGAATAACAATTCATTTATATGAATCCTTTATTTATACTGTGAAAATCACCAGGTACAATACAGTGTCAATTCCATACCAATTAGTAGTAGTAAATGTAAAAGTATTAATACTGTCTGGTTGATTTAAGACACTTAAGTCTGTTTCCTTGCTTAGCATCAAAACTAGGTCCATGATCATGAACTTAATGGCTAGAAAAAAGAAAGTTCAGTTTGAATTTGATCAATCCTTTGTGTCTTAAATACAGTAGATCCTGCAATGTGTCAAGTAGGGTAGTACTACACTGTATTCCAGTGAGGAGTTTTGGCTGTATGTTGACAACAACAATAAAGATTACAATTTGATCCTGAGAATCGTAATCATCGTATTATATTTTATTAATAATTCAAACGACAAACAAGTTTAAACTGTTTTGCATAAAGATTATTAAATTTGTTATAAAATTATAATATTTTCAGAATTAATAACTCTTTGACTTTTGTTTTTTTCTGACCTTTTATTTTATATGTTTGTTCCTGTTCCTGTTTGTTCTTCTCAAATAAATAAATGAAATAAAAAATAAAAACAAATAAAAGCAAAGAGAATATCATTTTGAAGTAGACACATTAAAATAGTTTCTGATTTACCAAAAATATTTTTCTTTTTTCTTTTGTTGATTTATATATAGTATATTTCAATCTGTTTATAAACTTTACAATAGCTGGTGACTGACGTAGAACAAAGCAACAAGTCTAACAATAAGAATTTAAATCCACAAGTTATTATTCACTCACAAATATTCTAGGATTGTGATGACGTTTAAGTATATAAAAATAAATTTCAAGGCTGTATTACATTGTGAACTATTAGTATTTCAAAAGAAAGGCATGCTTTATGACTTCCTTTATAACCTCTTTCCAGAAATTATTAGAAATAGTGGGTTTTGTTACGTTTAAATATACCTGTTTATAGTCGCTATGATGTTATTATAAAAAAAACTGACGTAAACACATTTTCTGATTAGTTTTTAGTAGAACGTGTATACAATGTATTGTTTTGAATCCGCATATATTGTGAGAAATTAAATTATATGTTGGTGAATCACTTTCTTAAACTGCATTTGTATTTTTCTGTCTATTGTATCTATTTTAAACTGCTATGCACTTTTTAAAAATTGGAAATTTAATTTAAATCTCAAATGTGCAAAAAAATCACAATATATGTGAAATACATCCAATATTTATTCTTCAAAATATCTTCCAATCTACCTCCAACCAAATAGAATGGAATTTAAATATACACAATGTTGCGATATTATGGCCATGGTATTTTTGTTTTTTGGGGTTTTTGTTTTTTTCTTGTAAATAGTTTTGTATACTAAAACGGCCTTGTTAAAAACACTATATAAGTGATCAAGTTTTTCAGTTTTCAAATAAAGTTATTATTATTATATTGCTGTTGTGAAAGTGATGGCAATTTAGACAATTACAACAACTACGAAATATTATTGCCTGGTATTGTTGTAGGCCTAATATTGCTGTTGTGATGGCAATTTTGACAACTATGAAATAAAAATTGTATATAAAGGAAGAGTGCGCTTATTTACTGTGTCAGGATGGATGAAGCTTAATGGCCCTACCAGGTTAAGACAAGCACATCCTAAGTTACTGTTTCTTTTACTCAGAGCTTTATAATCGCAATTAAGGATGTGACAATAAATCCTATATTAATTCTTAATCCAAACAGAAACTAAAGCTAAATCTCAGTAGTTCAACATTAGTGCAGAAAATGTTTAAAATTAAAAAGAATGTGTAGGTATAAAAAGAGTATTATTAAAATGTGTTTTTAAGGTTTACAGTGTTTATTTTTGACACTTTCTTTTTACTCGGCCACACTCTCATTGTTTGGAAAAAGTACCACTCGACCTTCCGAAAATATTAGCAGCTATTTATATCTAAACAATACATGCCAACACTCCCGTTTTGGCCGAGAGACTCTGTATTTCAGACTCTCCCGGCCTAATATTGTGCTTTTTTCTGATTTTGTTCTCAACGAAAAGAAATTCCCCTCACATATCCACCACGCGATACAGCTTGTGACGTTCCACAGTGCACTTCTTACCTCTTGATAATAGATAGAGGGTGCTGTTGAGCTAAAAAACACCACCTACCGTTTTTTTAACTTCAGGTATTGGCATGTATACTTTAAACTGTATACGGTTTTTCTCTCTTTAAAAGCCCCACTGGTGGATTCTAATCTATGCTATCACATAGTATCTTACAATGAGACTGTTTGCTATGGGCTACTAAGTATGAAGTACCCTGACAAGTATAAAATGCCACTTGAGAGTGACTTACCGTAATCCTTTCAAAGCATTTTATTATTTTATTGCTTTTCATAATTAATTTTAAGAAAAAGTTTGGTTATAAGAGAGCATAGAGGGCAGCAGATTAATAGTCTAGGGACATCAATGCAAGGTAATAAATTATGATTAAAATGTTTTACAATAAATAAAGCATGTTCTATGAATATCATTAACATACATAATCTGTCCATATTTTAATAATGTGCCATAGTTTAGTACTTTAATAATACTACTGCCCATAATATTTTAGTGTGTCCACATTTTTATTTCAACTTTGACATTATGTAATAAAAGAACTTTACCATAGACAAATTAGATAACTTTACCATAGACAAATTAGATAATTTCACATTATGTAATAAAAGAACTTTACCATAGACAAATTAGATAATTTTATGTAATAAAAGAACTTTACCATAGACAAATTAGATTCAATTCAATTCAATTAAAACTAATTTACCATAGACAAATTAGATAACTTTACCATAGACAAATTAGATAATTTTATCCTGAATATATGAACATTTTCAATCTAGCTTTAAAAAAAAGTAACCAAAATTGAACGCTGTTTTATGCTGCATTGTTAGCCATTACTGCTGTATGTTATCTGCAAGTTAGCATAAACTCATATGGGAACTTTATCACAGGAAGCCGCATTTTGTAACATATTATATACAGGTAGAAGGTTATCTAAGTAACTAATGTTGCTTTTAAACCAGGTATGAACTTATATTTAGCCAAGTCTTTCACTTCTGGTAGTAAGAGTGTTAAAGTTAGAAAGTTTAGCCCATCTATTGTGAGTCCAATTATAGCAGCTTTGTTGTGTGTACATGTTTTTATTCTTTAAATAATTTTTATTTTTTCATTAGGGAATGTTTTTTATTTATTTGATTCGGCACAAATTAACTTTTAAACATCAATGGTTTGGTGAGAACTGGGAGTTGCACGTGCTCATAAAATAATGTAATCACGGTTGCCACAAACCCCAAGATATATAATTAACTAGATAAATACAAAGATAGTATTCATTTTTTTAAAGTTTTAATTTTGTAGTTTTTTTTTTATTGTAGACAACAATGTGGGAATTCCAAATTAGATTAGCAAGGTCAAAATTGTAGTCTTTATGGAATTGAGCGTCTTGTTCTAAATAATTTGAACCTGAGATCAGCAGTCGAAAGTGACTCTCAATTTCCACATTCAGTCGGGTTCTCATTTTTAACTGAACTAAAGTCTCTGTATTTTTAATTTTAATTTTCGATCAGTTCTGAGGAAACAATATGAGAATGCTGGCTGTAATCTACAAGGTGAAAGTTGCAGTTATTGTACAACAAGAGCTGAAAATAAAACAAGAAAACCAATTGGGTTCTTAATTAACAAAAAGTACTAGCAATGCTGCCTGCCTGTAAATAGTAGATAAAGCAGTTCTGTCTGTAGACAATAGATAAAATGGGTGTCAACGTAATCAGGTCAAACCTTTCATTTGAACATTACCTGTTTTCAGTTTTCCTTACATTTATTTTCAGTTTATGCTTGATTCTTTTTGCATGTTATATGTGAATTTTTATGTTGCGGAATGACACTGTTTTCTTTCAGTAACACGGCAAAACCCCAAGTAAGATCAGTGGCTTATAATGAGCAGAATTGGATTCGAACTGATGCCATTGAGCTACGTAGCATGAATTGCACCTTACTTTTGTCTGCATTTTCAACCCACTCTAAATTGTCTTTTAAGATTACATTTTCTTTTTATGGTAGTCCCAAAGTCTCTAATATGGGAAAATGTCAGCATATTACAAAATACGATTAGACAAAACGAGCCATGGAAATGTAAAGGTCACATCCATATTCCCTCGGTATTATTATTAACTATCAAAACCTTATCTGAAATCTTAATTAGCATTTAATAATTGTAACAATAGTGTATGTGTCAAGTATTATTTCCTGACCTCAATTCAACCTCTCAACTAAGCCTATTGTCTTCCTAGAATTAAACTTTTACACCTTTTTTCTTTTAATTACATACAACAGTCCTTAACTTAATGTCTGATAACTCCTTGGTGAGAGACAATTAGGACAACACCCGCACATTTACAAATCATTTTTTTTAAACCAAGAATTTCTAGCATTCAAATGCTACAGTTATCCTTTATTTACCTATAAAAACTTACCTTTTACTTGCAATAGTATCTTTTCTTCCTAAAATCTGTAATCTAAGTTGTGCATTCTATATTCATGTTTGAGGATGTTGGTATATTACCAAATCAACCAGACCTCATTTTTAAGACATACCATTTATTGAAGACTTGAAGATTTGTTGATAACAAAGAAGTACTGTCACTAAACAAATAAACGCTGCCGTATAAAGTATGATGATTTAGTTTTATTAAGTCTGCTTTTTAAGAAAATATATTGAAAACTAGTTATGGTGTAATATGTATTTGTGAATATAATGTAATATTGTAATGTTTCTCTCCTATGGGAAATGGAATAGTCCAACTTCTGACTTTTTTTGCCAATTTTTAATACCTATTATGAATTTCTTTTATTTCTATGCAAATAAAAACAACACCTAGGGGGAATTCCCCCCACATTGTGACAATCCTACGATGTTTACTTTATGATCCACAATATAAAGACAAAGTCAATACAGAGTTACATGATTCAATGGTTTGCTATAATAAGCTCATTTCAATGAGAGCATTGCTTAAACTTGAAAACCACAAGTAGACTAACTACATTGCTGTACAAGCTATAGTACAATCAACTATGAATATTATATAAATAACTGTACTTTGATCTTTTACTTTAGTATTTGATCAAAACTAAAATTTGTTTCTTGAAAAAGCTATATATATATAGTAGGCCTATGTTGTTTTGTCTGGAGGAATTCCTTTGCTATTTTGATCTACTGTATAAATTTATGAATATTTTGTTTTGTAGAAACAGTGTATTCAAACAAGAGCTTTAAAATTAAAATTGATTGGTTGGTGAAATCAAAATTAGTGTCGCATATTTTAGAAACATTTTAGAAAATTAAAAATATATAAACATAGTATAAAATCTTATTGGCAACATTTACCAATAAGGCCATATTCTTGTGTAATCTGGTAATGCAGCCCTATCTACTATTTATTCTATATTTTACATTATTTATGAATAATGATTAATATTTAACGATTAAATTGTGTTTTAAATTTACAGAACAAACTGGCAAGTGGATTATTAAGAAACTAATGATGAAAGTGAAAATTATTAAAAGACATTTTAAACCTGTGTGATTATTTCGTAAGCACACTTTTCACTTTTTCTAACGTTAATTTTATCAAATTTCTTTTAGTACATCCAGCATATATTTTCATTAAAAGCAGAATGGAGAGATCTGATTATTGTACCCATAACTAAATAATTCTAAAAATTGTGTTTTATTAAAAATGCTCAGCCCTACTTAGTTTACCGCCCTCTACAGTTTCCAATATGAAACCTGTTTCTGTAGCTTCTACACGTTTACTGAAGTTTCTGAAAAGACCAAGCGAGAACGCCCACTATCGTCCTTTACAACTCCGTTAGCCTAAATATGTTATTATTTGTTCTTTTTTTATATACTATTGTATTTCTCTTGAAACGTTTTCCATCATTCTGACATTACGTTTTCCACAATTTGTTTCCATAATTTTTTGTTTTGGCAGGGTGGTTTGTTTTTGTGCTACATTTTTTCCTTATAAATCTTATTTTATTTGGTTTATCCAGTTTTCTTTTGGTCTTCCTGGTGTCTTTTTACTTTCTTTTCAGTTTCCTTCATTGATGGTTTAATTGGTATATCATCCGCTAGTCTAATCCATACCATTTTAATCTTCTTCGTTAAATTCTTTTACCCATTCTGCTTTTTCTCTTTATTTTGTATATTTTTTGTTACCTTTAACAAAATAATGCAGTTTAGTTTACAAATTTTGCCCTTACTTAGTATTTTGGGGATCTTAAGTTTGTGTTCAAGTGGCTCTCATAATTACTTTCTTTGTCTTTTGTCGTAAAGCCAATTACGTTATTATAGTTTAAGCATTGTTTCCACTAGAGACACAACACAAGGGCGTACGCGCAACGCAAGCGAGTTGACCAATGACAAGCCACTGTTCGAATAATCAATCGCTTGTGATTGGTCAAATCACTTACGTTACGTAGTCGGGTCTACTGTGATGCCTGTCGCAGTGCTTACGTGCAGAATACACATGCTTCTCTATGATTGATGTATGCAAACCAATGCAATAATGTAATCAGAGGAAAGTTTTCTCTTCCGATTTAATAATAGGAAGCAGATAAATACTTTCATATAGCAAGGGTCACCATTGTAATATTAAGATTAATCGAGCAGAGGGTCTAATGACGTCAGTCGGCCATTTCATGCGCTTAATCTTTATTTCACAAGATATGAAACAAAAAAATATGTCGAAATATTGATATTCCAAATAATAGGTTACAACGTGTATTGCAAGATACAATATTGTGATGATTCCAATCCAATACTGTGCATGTTGAAGTCAGTCCCAACTTAACTTACACTTTACACTAACTTGTTGGTATCGTTATGTGCAGCGAGTGGCCTACACTGTTCTCGAAATTTGTCTAAAACGCCAACCGCTGACCACAAGGTTTTTTATTCACATGAGAATTCAGTTTAACTTCAAAGATTGAACATTAAGTATTGACGTTTTCTGAACCCATATCATGCAGGATGGGTTTCAGAAAGTACTTTATCGTGTTAATAAGCCTTGTACACAATCAATATCAAGAATTTAAGTACAAGAACATAAGCTACTGCTAGATTGCGTTACAAGTTGCCATTGGTAACGCTATTCGTCCCGAAAGATGTAGGAGGCCTATACTTGTTTTTGTGCCAAGTGCAAATGAGGGAATTGTGTATCAATGTATCTTGGTTTATGTAATTATTCGAGAATTTTTGTTTATTATTTTATTTCATCATCACCCTACAGTGACTATACGTCACCATTAACAGGGTTAAAAGACATAAAATATAATATAATGTACAAGCAAAAATCAACAAATAACGAGACAACATTTAGATATTAGTGACATTAGACAAAACATTTTGACGCAAACATGCAAGCGATTCAATATCAACAGAACCATCAACTTTACACAGTGAGTGGTATAACGTAAGCAGACGATTACAAACTTTGGTACTTACGGTACCAACGCCATATATAGCATATTGGTTTATGAACCAGGCAATCACCAATACGAAGTGTCATTCCATCGCTATGATCATTATTTCAGTTCAGTCTTCATCATGATCGTGGGAATTAGGATAAAACATGTCGTCATAATCAATATCATTTGTCATTATATCATTAGATTTAATTTGTTTTAATTACAATTGTGTGAATTACCTGTTTCAGTGTTTCCCAGACTACAACAATACATGTAGATGAGCTGATAGATACATTGCTTGTTACATTATAGAATTTTCTCACCTAACCGTCGATAAAATCGATGACTTAGTTGCCTACTAAAATATCTTCCTAAAGAGAATCTTACCAGGCATAAAAAGGGGGTCATTAAAAAAAATATAATTATAAAGAAAATATTCTATTTTATTTTTTTTAATTGAATGAATTATTATTAGTAAATAATAATTTAATAATTATAATGTGTCACTATAATGCTGTTATAGTAATGATTCGGATTTGAATAACGCTTGGATCGTTTAATCGCTTGATCGATTAGTTTGACGCCGATGAGTGACTTTCACTTCGTGCTCGTGATCATACAGTCAGGTGGGGGCAGTCGACCAAAATAACATGCTGGGAAAGCTAAGTCAACTCAGTTACCATCCCCTATGAAGAAAATTCGTCAGCCATGTTACAGATTCTGTCTTGGTGGTGATTGTTCGTTGGTTTCACATGCCTCATTGCTCTTTGTTGTATAGTGACGACACTAACAGCGTATTTGAACGCTTTCACACGCGTTCGACACGCGGCAAACTCATCAATTCGATCAAGTTAGTCTTGCTCACACTGAACAGTGTATTGTTTATAGAAACTTGTTGGTTTGTAAAACAATAGCAAATACACTGGATTTATGGGTCGATAAACTTGATTTGTCCCACGATTAGTAAAACCACCCTTAATTGCCCTTTTATTTTGATCAGACTACATTAATATAATAGTATATGAAAGAAAGTTACATTAGATTGGGTTTTTATATGCACGCTTAACACTATAAAGTAAGATCCGTTGCCGACGTTACGCCCAGAGGGCATAAAAGACACCGGAATACCCGTTGCCGATGACGTTACGACCAGAGGGGAGAAAAGACACCGTTGCCGATAACGTTACGACCAGAGGGGAGAAAAGACACTGTTGCCGATGACGTTACGACCAGAGGGGAGAAAAGACACCGTTGACAAATTGGAAAGTTTAAGTTATTGATATGAAATAAACGACCTTAAACAAATACCATCATCGCTCATGAGTTAACCTTATAGTCGGTTTAGCTGATGCGACAATCACGTTTAATAACCGATTTGCATCCATATTTAAAATTACAATTCAAATATAATATCACTAACTTCACGAGTGTATTCGTTTATTTAGTACGTACGCCTGAATCCAAAGTAAATATTACTAAAATAGCATATAAAATATTATGGGAGCAACATGTTTCAAAATTATTCATAATTTCTAGATTCACACCTGTTGTAAACCAATTCCAACAAATCGCGAGGAGGAGAATTAACAATTATATCTGTATCGATTTTAATATGATTAATGACGTATGATATAGCCACATGCATATTGTCTACGTCTATTACAGATTGATCAACGGTTTTTAAACACCAGACTTTGGTAAGCAAACTTCACACTCGAACTGATCGGATCAGTAGGCCTACTGTGCGAGGGAGACCTCTTATACCGTAATTCCCATAAGTGAAGAGCATGGGAACTATTGAGCCTGGTCGATTAATTAGCGCCGTCAATGCCGGATTGATCGAACTTTAATAATAAACTAATTCCTTCATGATAACAAACGAAGGATCAGCTTTCAATCAAAGCTAATGAAGCAAACATTATTTATGATACAAATTTAGATTTAGCACGATAATCCTCCAAATTATTGTTAAAGATGTATGTCCCCCAAAAAACATGAAAAATGAAGATTCATTAAATGAGACTTTGAATAGGTTATTTTGTAGTTTTAATAAAGTTTATCACTTTCGTAGAAAAAAGGGGAAAAAACAATGTTTTCACTTACAAAATGACTAAATAAATTGTTAAATTCTACCAAAAACCCATTGGCTGACACCATTTTTTTGCTTTAAATTACAGTTAAATATTTTTTTATCCAATTTGTGGTCAAAAGTGAATAACTATTATGACATTAAAATGACATATTCAACAAAAAATGTTTTAAGAATTATTTTTTCAGGGGGACAAATAATAATTGAAACGCTAACCCTGCTGAAGTTGGTATGTAACATGTATATGGCGTAGACCACCATATAATCGTATTCAAGATGATGATTTAAAAATGAACTTTTAAATTACAATTTAGAATTTTTATCCTGGGATTCGTTTTCCAAAACAAGTACAGTGCACGTATACACATTAATTGCTAGAACGCGGTATTTTTTGACGATGTTTTTACTTAAAAGCATTTTGTAGACACAATAATAGCTGGTTGATACTACAAAACGTTCCTTAATTAACGAACATTACATGTATTGTTAAGACATAATTAGATTTGTAAAGATAAAAAGCGAGTTTCATTAAATCAATTGATGTGCATTCTTTAACAATGTATTGCGCACTGATGTATTCTGTGAAACAATAACCCGTCGTCTACTTGATAATAATTGTATTGTAGAGGTGTTAATCTAGTAATTAATTCACAAAATGGTCACTTTTCCAAATGGCAGTATTTAATTAGGGGTGTATTACTTCTTTAAAATTGGGTTATGCAGGAATTAATGCTTGGCACTCCTTATTTTATAATGCAATTTTCCCATTCCAAATGTTTTTTTTGTACTATATGAGTTCTTAGATAAAGATGTTTTTGTTTTTGCTATGGATAATGTCATCACGGTATTCCGAAATAAAAAGATGAATGAAATATAACCCAAATGCCAAATATTCATTCATTTCATACTTATTCATCCATATTATACAAATCATACAAAACCAAAAGAGAAAAAAAAAAATCTGATACACTGCCTTTTAATTAGCATTTTAATAATATTTTTACAATTTAAACAATACATTTTACATTCAGTCGGATCATCGATTAATGTTCACTTTTTAGAAAGAACATTTTCAGTATATGTTTTCGTCATTAAGTATAGGCCTACGGGTAGCCAACAACTTACGAATGTTTCAAAAGCATTCAATCCTATTAATACCCACAAACACGATACAAAGCAAATTATAGATTCTAAAATGTAAATCAAATTGTTTAATTTTCACAATGGTTTTTACACTTTATTTAATTTGTTAAAACCATTTTGATTTTTTTTTATGATTCGTGTGAATCTTAATCCAGATGTGTTTTACTTTACTGTACAGTTTGTTTATGTTTCTTCTAAGGGAGGTGAATAAATTTGAATTTGTAGGTCGGAGAGTCAAACTTACGAATACTGGAAAACTCCAACCCTAACATATTCAAAATCTTTCCACTTTTATACACCAGATACTCGGAGTATATAAACTGGCAGTGTATTCTAAAATAAAAATCAAAACTTGTTAATTTAATGTTTATATTATAAGAGCAATTGTAAATTATATTGATAGATCTTTCATATTAAATGGCATTTAAACGCAATTTTTATGAAACAATTTTCCGAATAATATTTTCCACCAAATACAGAGTGCAGTGTAAATGGCGGTTTCATTGGTTTTTGTTATATTGATACTTGTGTCTATTGTGATTCGTTAATTGGTTCAAACGTGCCTATCAATTCACACTAACTAATGGGCGTGAATGATCATCGAATTAACAACTTGCAAACACACTCAAAAGCACTTCTTTGAAGTCCACCTACTCTTTTATTTTGCATAATTACTCAGATACAATTGTTCCGATTGGTTCGTGCTTTAATGTACGCCCCGATTTAACCAATGAGAATCGCTGACAAGTTAAAGAGCGCGTATATAATGGTGAAAGTTTCATCAACAAGTACATTTGATTTCTATCTGCGTTTACTAAACAACGTCTATTACCAACTTTCAACAGTATTTTTAAAATGTTGAATCAGGATTTAGCAGCAGGAGGAGCTATTCGTGGACCATCGATGCGTTCTCACCATCAGCATAGAAATGCATATTTTTATCATCCATATCAGCTTTCAGCAGCAGCAAATCATTACCAGAGTTCTAAAGTACCAAAGTGTCAACCATCACATAGTGTTTCTACAGAATCAACCTTTACCATGAAGAGGCCTTCATCTTTCACGATTGATGCCATCTTAGGACTGAATAAAGAACCACATGCTCCAAAGATTAATGACAATATTACATTTGGTAATGGTTATGTGTACGATCGTAGAGTTGCTTCATCTATTAGAATTCCACATTATCCAGTTGTTTCAAGAGGACAAATTATGTACGAAAAGACGTCGCCAACCTCTCCAGCTGAGAAAGATCACATCAGAGATTTGACACCCAAGTCAATGGATATCTGGGACATCTGCTCACAAAAAGTAACACGACCTGGTAGGTTATTCATTTTATTACAAATTCATTAAAATGTTACATGTTACTCTATTTTGCTTACCAGTAGTGTATATCCTATTTTATTATCATGTTTTATAGTATAATTATGCATTATCAACCGAAGCATTTTAACAGCTTTATACATGATGCCGATGTTGTTTATTTTATAATACAGATTCGTAATATAAAGATGTTTAATCTATGTATATCAAATTGTACAATGTTTAAACACAAATTAAAGGAAATTCATCCAGTAAAATCATTGATACGATCTTATTAATATAGATAAGTCCAGGGCGGGGTCCAGAGAAGAGTGAAATTACACTCTTCACTGATGAGTACTGTAGGCTTATTTTATGTTGTAAATTTCAATAATGGCACGACATAACGAGAATTATGTACCTTTCGAATACCGCTCTGTCTTACAATATCATACCAATAGCGAGGTGTTACCGACTTGCCAAAGAGATTAAGTTTTCAAACATTACAAATCCGCCGAATTTAGTGCTCTTTAAACACTGGGGTAAACACTTACCTACCGCGGTATAACTTTTGATAATTAAGCTCTGTTGTTACGTTTCTATTCATCAATCATGTTCTAGTGTCTATACAAATGGATAATATGTTAAGTAATATAGGTTGGCCCTATTTATCGGCGGTGTAAACGTTTGGTCGATAACCAATTCTTTAAGTACACGAACTTAATGTTTCGGATAATGAGACGAAACTAATCGTCAATACACCTGGGCGATTAAGAACAAAACGATCCATTATATGTACAGGTGCAAATTAATTAACTTTCGGTCTATTAGAGGACTTTCGGCATTATGCGGTTATTTTTGTTAAGGAATTATCCAATTGGGGTGTTGAAAATCTCTCTATATCCCTGAGCGTTCAGGTATTGAGAAGACTAAACTTGTATTTACATTTAATTAAACATTTTGTAAAGCCTCATTGTCATCTTCGACACTTTGCAGATTGAAAGTAAATTAAATAAGTTCGCTGCTCAGTTAAAAGTGTTAATATATGTATTGTTCTCATCCATTTTAGAGCTAAACGTCTAAGCACCCTTTCTAATTCATGGTTTTATTTAGTGGACTTCAGTACTGATAATTCTACGGCGAGATGCCGCGATCAAAGTAAATGACTTGCCGCTAAATGGCATCAGCGGTAACACCTTCTTTGAATAATCAAAGAATGGACTAAAAGTTAACGACACTCTTTTCATTTCAATTCGTACACCCTTTTAGACCTCATGTTCAATATAAATGAACCGCTGAGTTAGGAGTATTTAATTTAAGCTTTAAATGACTACATCTTCTTAGCCACATACATTAAATGTTGAATTACAAAGTTATAATTCATATAATTAAAATGATATTCTTATTGCTATTTCAGAAACTAGAATACAAGAACCAGACTGGATGAAGTCAACAAGTGGCCAGTTAAAGTCAAAACGTATCCGTACAATATTCACTCAAAACCAGCTGGACAGTCTGGAACAAGAGTTTACTCGTCAACAATATATGGTTGGATCCGAACGACTTTACTTGGCGTCAACGTTAAATCTATCCGAATCTCAGGTGTGTAGATGATCTGTTTTAACCAATAAATCATATCACGTTATTATTTTTTGTTTCTGCAAGATGTCATAGTTTTAATTTCTTAGATTAAGTTTTAACAATTTTATTTTTAAACACATCTATCAGTGTAGTTTCTAAAACCAATTGTAAACTTATCATCGAGATGTTAAAACGGTCTTTGTTTCTCAATAGGTGAAAGTATGGTTCCAAAACAGACGAATAAAGTGGAGAAAACAGAATTTTGAAAAACAGCAAGCAAAACTAGCTAAAATACGGGCACTTCAAAATATGCGAGAAAGTGACGGAGAAACGTCAAATTGTTCGGAAACAGAAACGGACGACAGAGAGAATCATTAAAAGTGCATTTACACAGAACATTATTTAAATAAATTGTACAAAACATAGACAATATTATATTGAAAAGATGGGCAACCGTCTGCATTATTGTGAGTGGAATATTATATTGAAAAGATGGGCAACCGTCTGCATTATTGTGAGTGGAATATTTGTAAAAAAAAGTACCGGTATTGTAGATAATAATAATGTTGGTATTTATATTAACAAAATATGTTGTAAATATATTATCGCTGTGAACATCCAACCAGGATCGGCTATTTAAGTTTTTACTTAATTAGATCCATTTTGTGGTTACGGCACATGATTTTACAAAAATAAAATACGAACATAAATAATTACTTTTGTAAAGCATTTTTGTATCGATGCACTCTCGACGGACACACCCAAACGACACCAAACACAATATCACTACAGGTGTACTTGTTATTTATGAGTCAGTATATTTGTATGTTGGTAAATCTGATATTTTATTACCAATACATAAAATAAAGTAGACGGTGATTAGAATGATAATATAAAAACACATGTTGTAATACAGGTTCATCATAGATCATTATGGGAAAATACGTCACACATAAACTCACTATATTCACTGATTAAAAGCTGATCAAATACACATTAGAAATAATATTGATTTATTTATTACCGTCATTTATTTAAATCTCATAAAACACGAAAATCAATCCCATATTGCAATCCTGTTGCATCATATTCCGCAGCCGTTACAACAGAGGATGATTTGGACCAATGTGCATTTTTTGGGGAGTTTATTCATAAAACGAACAAGATACTTGGATGAAAAAAGTGAATATGGTGGAATGAGGGTATATACTTACCAATAATAGTTCGTACGTTGCGACAGCACAATTTATTTCACTACGATCATGATGCAAAAGATAAATACATACAAATAAATGACAGTATTGATATAAGTTATGATCTGGAATGACAATAACACATCAGCATTCTGGTTGTCAATATTGACTGAAACAACACGATCTTCTCAGATATTGACTTATTAAATATAATTAATTAAAAAAGGTGTCATTGTCTTGGTATTAGCAGCTACTAAGGCATGGTTAGTGTGAAAGGCCACGCTGTCGATGATGGTGATACTTTGTAAATATTGATGTTGAGACATAGGCCTAGACTTAGGAGGAGGAGGAGGAGGAGAAGGAGGAGGGTACAATACCCCGAGTGCTACTCTTTAGTATAATAATGACAACATTTGTTATGAATTAGGCCTACTTTTAAAATGACAACAATGATTCTTCTTATGCCTACATTAATTTAAACATAGAATTAAAAACCTACTCGAAAATATTTAAAAGCATGATTCAATTATTTAAAACCTGCAGCGGCCTTAATTCCTAGTTGAGTATTTGGACCAACCACCTCAGATTCATTAGTAGCTACTCATCTTTTAATCGATGCTAGGGACTTCCAATAACAACGCTTACGTCCTATTCATGTTTTGACAAGTGACTTTCTATGTATACAACAGATTACAAAGACGAATGATTTCATAATGGGCATAAGAGGGATTATGTAACAATATTGTTATTAGTTGCATCATTAATTATTTTAGTCTAAATTGAATCAAGATACAATAGTAGACATAAAGCGAATCAAGATACAATAGTAGACATAAAGCGAATCAAGATACAATAGTAGACATAAAGCGAATCAAGATACAATAGTAGACATAAAGCGAGTTTTATGGAGTGCGTTAATTGCATCATTAATAAATATAATGTAACATAACATATTATTCTCGTTCATAATCAGAGGCCTTGATATTGCACACTCATACTGAGACAACTCAAATCAGGATCAAATCAATCGAATAATTCTTGAAACAAACTTCACTGCAGCATGACAAATGGTCAAAATATTACTATCCCGTCTAAAGTTTACGCCTGTATTTTGTTTGAGCTATAAAATGAAAAATATGAATATATTCATAATTATTGAACCAATTGTATATTATTTGTTTCGTTGGGATTTAAGCAGCATTTATTTAGTTCTTGGGATTCGTGAATTTGTGTGGCAAATCCTACTGTATAATATAAATAACAAACATTATTAATGTTGAACTGTTTCTATACCTTTTACGTAAAATGTAATATGTATGGTGTAATATTTTCTTTACTGTTTTTAATTAATTGTAATTAACTGAAAACAGTTCTATTCACAGTACTGCGAAGTTGAATACGACCCTTATTTGAAAGAGGGCGCTAAACAACATTTTCGAGTTAGTTAGCACTGTGTACTGTACTTTGGTAGTAAATAAAAAGAGTGTGATGATTGTCTTGAACTTAAGTCTGCATTGTAGAAGTAGAAGAAGAAAAAGAAATGGTAAAGCGGCCATGTAAAAACGGAATAAATATCAAGCTGAGGTACTAGAAGAAGTAGTCAACATTTATACCAACAAAAACCAACAAACCGAAGATTTATTCTGGTAATCCTTTAGGCCTGTCGTCGACGTCGGTCAACATCCAGGTACCACAAATGATGACCACCACCACCACCACACACACAAGAAGGTGCTAGTCTGCATGCTGTGAGTAACTCTTAATTTGTAAAAACTGCATGGCGCTGAATGATGATGGTTTATGCTCAAGGCAAATGATTGAGTCCAGAGATTCAATTTCCAATACAAAACATTATAAAAAGGCCTATAAATTTCACAATTTACCGTGTCTGTACGGTATGCTTGTCAGAATATGTAAAAGTAAAACTGAGTCGTCAATTTTAACAGAATTCAGAAATTTAAATACAGTAATCTACAGAACAAAGTGACATGAAAAAGTGTTTTTATAGATGATCAGTATTTTTACATTTTGTACCGTCAGCATTCAGAATAAGTACATTACCTGTAAGGTTTGGTGCAAGTTCAGTTTATCCTTGTTTAAACATGATGCCTACAAAAGCGTAGATCACACAGCAAACAAACTTTTCAAGTGCATTGTATGATGCCATAAGTGTTTTACTGTACAAACAAGAAATATCTCTTTCATCGTTAGTGTACGGCATTCAATGTTTCTTTTGAGAATTGAAGAATATATGTTATAGACATGTTTAGCATATTGAACTTTAACATTAATAGTCAAATAACAATTTTATGTTGCAGAATATAAAATCTCCAACTGCATTTCATTTCAGAAGTGGAAAAATCATTAGAAAAAAGTAAGAATGTTATAAAGTTGGTTTATGATGAAATCATCCTGCGTTCCAGGTTTTAAGCCTCAGCTTTCACCTCTGCAGGAGGAAGATGAAATAAATGTTCTTTCAGATATTTTATATTCTCGTGGTGGTTGCCTTCTTGAAGATGAATTATGGGCCGTTTGTAAAGAGAGCGTTATAGCATTAAAATCGATGGAAGGAACAAAAGAAGGATTTAGAACAATATGCCTGTGTCCAGAAACCATAGCTTTCAGCAGAAATGGAGTGATTACGTACAAACCAGCAAGTAAGTTTTAAATATGTTTTAATTTATACATAAAAAAAAAGAAAATAATGGCTTGCATAATAAAAGGAGCCTGGGTGCATGGACATGTTTATTTGCCACCAAAGATGTTGACTAAATACCAACACAATACGTTTGAACGAGAACAATTTTTTTTCCGAAAGATGATACTGAATATACAAATAGAACAGCTTGAAACTTTTACCTTTTGTGAACAGCCGCTTAGAGACATTGAAACTTATACATGGTTACCATAGCAATAAAGTCTTTGTTTTGATTGGCAAATAAAGTCTATTATTATTGCTTACTTATTTTTCTTGGTAGGTTTCAGTTGGTTTCTCATTGGGTTGTTTCTCGTCAATTTGTTTTCTGCAATAAATCCATATTATTTTTAATTTATATTTTTTAGTAATTTATTCTTGTTATGATACAGTTTTGTGTTTTATGTATCATCTTTTTTTTCAATTTTGTTATCATTTATTCATGAATTTTCAGCTGTGGTAATAGAACAGTCGGCTTCAATATGTGAAAAACTTGTCTACTAAGAACGGAAGTTAGTGGCATAACATTTTGTGGTAGTTTTGATTCTAATTTAAACTTTTGGTTTTAATGATGCATTGTGTTTTTATGGTTCTATTAAGACCAACTCTAAGAAACCCACTCTAAGACCAACCTTTTTACCACAGATTATATGGAGCTTTCGTTGATATGCTTGATTGGTTTCATTTGAAGTCGGCAAAAAGTAGCTTTTTTAATCAATATTTATTAGGAGTAATCTTTTATTAGCAAAGATTAGTTGTTATTTACCATGCATGGCAGCACAAACTACCCAAGCTATTCTTCTCTTATGAGTAGGTCCTATTGATTACTTGGCTTCTTCTCTTATGATCAAAGTTCTTAATTGTTCAAAATAGTGTACTTAGCATTCTAAGAAAACAGTTCAGTATTGACAATCAATAGCAACAAACAAACATGAGGTAAATGAACATGTTCAACTTTTGTTTGCTTTTCTAAACATACTACCACCTTGAATAAGAGACATTATCAAGTATGCTAATCATGAATAGAGTGACAGTTATAACATGGCAGTCAGTAGTCATTAAAGTGGTAACAACAAGTAATAAGGTTCTGAACTGTTGCTCAGAGTTGGACTATTTTTTGTCATCAAGAATTATCATTTTGAGAATTCTATGTGAATGTTTTAAGTGATTTTAATTGTAAGTACTCAATTTGTTGAAAGTAAGAATTTGGATGATAATTTCAAAGCAGTTTCTATGTATTCCTTGTATTGAAAGTAAAAAATCAGTTACTACAGCAAATTGTGGTGCACATTGTACCAGAAATATAGTTCATTTCCTACATAAGGGTAACATAGGGGTTTCCAATACAAACAATCCTAATTATGATTATATAAGTGTGTAGCCAACAAGATGGTTGCCTTTAATGGACAATATTAATGTGTTATTTTTCTTGAAAATGTATACAATGAGAAAATATATTGAATGTTCTTGTTTTCATAATTTATTTTAATTTCATAAACTATTGTCAAGATTGTGAAGATAGTGATTATCTGCCCCCAGAATATGAAATATGTGGTGCATCTTTTGAGGTAAGTTTCTATTTTATATTATAAGCCATTCAACAAACAAATAAAGTATAATATCCAATGTTGTATTGTCCTCCAAAAACATGAAAAATGAAGATTAATAAAATCAGACTTTAAATAGGCCATTTTGTAGTTTAAATAATTAATGTTATTCACTTCTGTAAAAATAAAAAGGGAAAAAAAAATTGATTTCACTTGTAAAAAAACAGAAGAAACATTTAATTTTAACCAAAACCATTGTCAGACAATTATTTGTTGCTTTAAATTACATTTTTTCAGGTAAATAATTTTTTTCCGGTAAATAGTTTTTGGTCAAAGTGAATAACTATTATGTGACATTAAAATGGCATATTCAAACAAGAAATTGAAAATGGGGGACAATATATCTTTAATGAATACAGCTATAGATTTCTAATGTGTGTACACCAGAGTATAATTGTGTTTCAATGAATACTAAACATCAATAGCAATCTCAGCTAGGTAAAGTAGGTTTCCTGTTTTTTGACATAATTGATCATCACATAATCCTGTATCATCTGATTGCATTCATCAGAAAGTGTTTCTAGTTGCGAGTATTAAATGGTAACCTTGCATTTTATTATTGAATCTGCAAATAGAAACTGTAAAATGTGAGGGAAAGATTTTGACATAAATATATATTGTTGATCTGAGTGTACGAGAACGGTGAAGAATGCTGTGTGTAAACAACCATTTCTATTAGAGAATATGTGTATTGTACGTACAGTAATATACAATCGTAGCAACTTTACAATTTAGCATTGTGTGAACACAACTGTTTGGTACTGCAGGCATGTAGTTGAATTATGGAACACACTCTATTTGACTCAACAGCAAATATTGCACTTCCTTCTTGCTGTTTATTTATCTGAAAATCAACTCGTGAATCAATTTGCTGATTAATTGCATTTGGATAAAAATAGAAAATCTACACCTGCTAATTGCTGATTGCTATTATTTTTGGGACCTGAGTTAATTAGATTTATTCTGGATAGGACAGAAGAAGGATTTTTTTAACAATTGATTTGAGAAATTATAGTGAACCATCAATGACAATAATTGTGCGCAAGTAGAGATCTTTTTGAGAGACAGTACTAGTTTTTGATTTACGATTTATGTACTGATAATAACTACAGCAAGATGTCAAAAGAAAATATTGTGGTGTGTTGAAATTTAATTTAAGTACAGTACAGTATTTAATTTAAGTACAGTACAGTATTTAAATATTATTTTTTTTTTTTTATTAGTACTTTAATGCGTTTTTAAATTGTACTAATCGATATAGAGACATAAATTTTCGTGGCTACTTAATAATTTAAGTTAACTAGTTAAAACATAGCACCACATTCTGTACGATTTATTAGACATAGACTAGAGTGGACTTCCTGTGTAAAATGAAGGCAGCTGAACATGCTGGTTGATTGATCACAAGTTCTATGGCAACAGAAAATATAACAAATTTACACATTTTCTGCATTGATCTTTACCGCTTTACGTGAGGACAATATTACAATGTGGTTTATTTTGTTTACTACCACTACTGTACAAAATATTTCTTTCTGACAATTTTAAGTGTTTTCATTTTATTATTTGTTCTCAAAATCCTGCTTCTATCCTATTTACGTACTACCGTGAAACCGTAATTTGTTTAGTTTGTTTGGCAGAAGAAACTTTATCCTATTATTTCAGGCTCTTGGTTTTAGCAAGAGTGAGCACTTGTATCAGAGTTATTGTGATCATTATGGCAACCACCTACAAATAATTAAATTTTGTTCTAATAGGGTCACCTGTACTCACTAGCTCATTGCCTATTGGAAGCAGCCGAATTTAGTTTACCAGCAGAACACCAAGTTGAGATAAGTAATGGACTTCTTGGGTTAATAACTCTAATGACCCTAGATGATCCTTTAAGAAGACCATGTTATGAGGAGATTATTACCACATGTGTAACTCATCTTGAAGACAAATCATCACAGGAGATTTGTAGAAAACTATCTTCAATTGGAAAAAGTGTTATCAAATCACAAGAAATTAATTGTAAGTTACTTTAATGAATTAGTTGTACACATTAATAAATGAAAAATTAATTAATTTAATGTTTTAGATTAGGAATAAATTTGGATTGTTTACCAGTAGCCATTTTCTTTAAATTCAGCACAACATAGGAGAAGTACCATTGGAGAAGATGGCAATGATAAAAGTGTTTCACAAGTAGAAAAGTATCCACACCAAATCAAACTGAATGAAAATTTAGGGGAACATTCTAAGAAAGTTGCAATACAAGATGATTTTGAAGAACTAATTGGGGACACCATGACCTCTAAGCAGGATGCAAAAAAGTCTGGTGCATATGATACTCTTTCACAAAGGGCTCAGGAAATACTCACGGAGATCTATTCAGGCACAGAAACTCTACAAGATTCTGTATCATATTTGAAGTCTGAAGAAACTTCACCAACTGAAGGCCAAACTGCTACAAAAGAAACGTTACCAAGGAAGGTCTTGTCCGTTGCTAACATTTTACAAAATGGAGCATTATTAAGAGAATCAAACATGTTCAGAAAATATCCCAGCAGTATTGATATTTCTACACAATTTGTACATAGTGATGAAAAGAAGATTGAATGTCTTGAAGAATCTTGGAATGAAGAAGATTATTTGGATTCACCTACTAAAATCACTCAAACCAATGAACAGCTTTGTGAACAATCAGAAAGAAAGTTACAACCTTCAACAACTCAGCATAGTTGGAAAGAAAGTTTACATTTACACAAAACTAGGAATGTAAGGAATGAAAATAATTTGTGTACGGGAGAGGAAAGTATTCCAGAAAATGAGGTAAAAGTTAAGCATTCAATCTGTTCAGAAGAACATGGTGAAGAATTTGTTGTGAATGACCCTAGTTCCTCATCTGATTTATCAAATCCATTTAAAAGAACCACATGCTCACACAGTATGTTTAACAAACATTCTTCATTAAATAAAGAAAAGGATGCTTTTAGTGCAGGTCCAATAGTAGGTAGTAGATCAAAGACAAACAGCAAAACTTCTTCAATGATGTCGGAAGAATTTAGTGAAGATAAAGGAAGAGCTACACTTCCACATGCCTACTCTTCTAAAGCCACACATTTTACTCCTATTGTGATATCTTCAGATAAATCTAAGACTAAAGTAAGGCAGAACACATCACCAGTTAGTGTTGTCAAGTTGAAGGCTAAAATTGCAATGGAGGCAATAAAGAAAGGTCCTCAAATTCCAAAGAAGGTTCCACCACCTGCTACAATGCTTACTGATCTGGAAAATGATGCCGCAAATGAAGATAGTAATTTTTCAGAACATATCAGTCACTCTAACCATGATAAACCATCTACAATTATACCAACAAGTATTGATTCATTATTAATCATTGAAAATATGGAACAGTCTTTTGCTGGTACTCAAAGTAATGGAAATAAACAACATGAACAAGATTTACATTATGAGTCTATTGTACCTTTAACATCAACCTCTTTTAAACCAGTCAATAACAAAATAGATACTTGTGATGAATTCAACAACTCAGAAACTTTAAAACATAACCACATGCTATCTGATTCAACAACCATGGAAAATGAAACAAAATCACCCGGAGAAGAGGCAGTTTCTGTCTCAATGCATGGGTTTAGACAGAATTCAACTTCTAACTTATTAAGGCCATCATTTGCTTTTTCGACGTTTCCAGTTGCAACTTCTGTGCAATCATCAATTCCTGCCATTCCTGTTTCAAATTTGACCCATGCAGTTCCTTTCAATTTACCATCAACTCAAACAATGGCATCAACAGTTCAAAAGACACCAGTCAATAATGTTTTGTTACGACCAACAATTCCTTCTTTAGGTGGATTATCTTCAAAAACACAACCTGCCAGTAAGGAAATAATTCACCAATTACCAAATATCTCTGGTCCTATGCAAATTTGTCGAGATCCACATACTGGATTCTTCCATATAATTTCAGTTGAAATTCCAGGAACTGGCACAGCACCTGTATTACAGTCTTCCTTTACACCAGATGTTGAAGCAGTTTCACCAAACACTTTGAATTGCTCGTTATCACCAATTTCCTCAAAAGAAATTCTGACTACATTCTCGGCTAAAACTGATCTTACAGGTTTACATAGTTCAGCATTTCGTCCAATTAAACCACATTCAAATAAACCAAACACAATTGCCACTAAGAGTTCTTCTGTCATTGCACACAAATCTTCCAAACATGCCAAAGAATACTTGCAAACTGGTAAAACAAAAAGTACTGGTACCAACAAAGATATAAGTAAAAAGGAGTATCGTAAAAAGTTGGACAAGAAGCTTGTAGTAGTTTCAAAGTTACCTCACAGAAAAGTCAATCATGAAACTGACTCTGAAAGTAGTGAATCCACATACCATGATACAAATGTACGTATGCCAAGGTACATGAAAAAAACAGTTAAGTCAAATCATGGTTTTCACGAATATGAGAAATGTCGTAGTAAATCACAGGGTCGAACGTTAAGAAAAGATCGAGAACGAAGTAAATCACGAGAGCGTGCAAAATCATTAGACAGAAAGTCACATGAGAAATTTGCTGGACCTGAAACAAAAGTTGTAGTAAAAAAAAAAATGGAAAAGGATGATGTCGATGATACAAAACCAATAGATCCTTATACATCTAATTCACCAACATCAATTGTATCAATTGTATCACGTGATAGTGGAGTTCACATGAGATACAGCCATTCAAGTGGTGAAGATGCAACAGGACTTACGGTTTATAATCCTCTGAAAGATGCATTAGCTGGTAACAATATGTTAAGAAAAGTTGTCAAATTGGTCAGAGTTGCTTTTGCATTTGATGGGTATTTAGAAAATGGTGTTGAGGACTTACAAATGGGTAAGTTTGTTTTAATTTTGTATCTTCTAATAATTAAATTGTTTACATTTTCTAATAACAGTCAAAATTAAATTTGTTGGTTTACTGTTCAGGTGAGTATATTGTATCCCTTACACACTTGAGATGGATGACCTTTGTCAGTGCAATAACTGAGAAGTTTTGTGACCTTTACTGGGAAGAGGATTTACTGGAAAGTCTTTATGAAGTGGTTAATGGCAGTTTGCCAAAAAAGTCACAGAAGTAAGTAATATTCAAATTTTAACTGCTACTATGTTGTTATAATACATTTTTACCATGACTTCTTTCTAAAAACTTAATGATGTTTACTGGGACATATAGCACACCAATACAAATAGTTGGCATATTTCTGTTTGCGCCCTTTTCTGTAGATTTTGTAGGCAAAACATTAAAATAGATAAAATGTATTGTACAATGTTTTGTTACACATACAATGTTTTGTTAACCATTTTTTCAGACCTCTTGCTATGAGCCCAAGTAGACCAAGGCGTAAAACAGAACCAATCATTTTATCACCTAGCAATACACCAGACAATCTTGACAGTGATGACAATGCTTCAATTATTGATGATCTTCTTCCGGCAGACAACACTTTCATCAAAAAAGGAACCAAGAATAACAAAATACTGAGATCTAATGTTGTTGCTCATGCTGAATTGTTTAAAAGACAACAAAAACCAAAGAATAAGAAAACAAATGAAAAGACAACCAATGTGAAAGGAGTAGATCCTAAGGATTTAACGGACAAATTGAGTGAGCTTGAGAAAAATACGAAAGATAGATTAGATGATGCACCTGTAGTCACCTCAAGAAAGAAGAAAAGACATACAAAAAATCATAAGCACAATGATAAAAATGTACAAGAACCAATGGAACCTATTCCAGAAAAAAGTATAGAATCAACTACAGAAAATAAGAGCTTAAATTTCAGGCATCATGACCTTAGCAAATCTATGAGTAGTATTGCCAGTGGTTCTTCTTTTGGGTCTTTATCAAAAAGTTTGCAGGATTCCATAGATCGATCAAAATCTGGGAGTTATGTTGCAAGCGAAGGATCAGTAAAGTCAGCAAGTACAGAAGGAAGTGAAAAAGAAAACATTTTACAGACTCATAGAAAGCCAAAGATGTTGGCAACATCATTACCAAATCCAACAACTCTTGTACGGCACAGTTCAGAATCCAGTTCCAGTTCTGGTACGGCAACCAAGTATAAACTAAAGTCCATCATGTTCAATCACAGACTTACAAAGGCTGATAGTTCCCTATCTCTGATTAGTGGAGCATCTTCAACAAATACTAAAGGTCTTGTTGATTCTAAAGCAGAGTCTATTATATCATTGCCAAGCTCTGTGTCAACTGGGGATGATTCTCAACTTCAGTTGAATGCTGGTGTCATGTATGGTGATTTGGCTGTAGACCCAATTGTTGAGGATTACACAAACAAACTGGTTGTTAACTGTGAAACACAACAAGGTATTGAAGTTAAAATAAGGGTGAGTTATTGTTATTTACATTTTAACACTATCAATGTGTGGTTTGTTCAATGTAATATCTTTCCCAGACATGTAAAAGTATAATGTGTAGGTCCAGTATTTGTATTTATGCTGTGATGTTCGTATTTGATAGGTCATAGATCAGGAACTCATGATGGAAAGAAAGATGCGTTCAAAATCACAGAAGTTTTATCATAAGATGTTGGAGGCCCAGCAAACAAAAGGTAATTTAAAGTTGGAATTGCAAACATTTTACTATATTCATTTATTTTAAAATGTTGTAGGAAACATTTATGTTTAAATTATACAGTGTAATAATAAAAATATAATAGTACAGGTATCAATAGGCTAAATAGTATCTGCAAATTGAAAATGTCTTGAAATTAACTATACAGTATTATTGTTTTCAATATGAATGCAGCGTTTCCAAAATTAGAACCAGCTCTCCATGAACTTTTAACATCACTATCTCAGAATGGTAATTGTTTGGTAACAGCAAATAATTGTTTACTATTAAGAATTTGCTTTGCATTTTATTTTATCATGCATGTTAAAAATAATGCAATGTGGAGTTTGAAGCTGCAGTTTGCATTTATTTTTTAAATTTAATCTTGATATTTTGTGCATTGTGTTTCAAAAAATGTATTTAATTTTAGTGTATTGTTTGTTATCCCTGTTTTATTTAGCTATACTATACTTTTGCATTTTGGATAGCTATAATAATCACTGTTATGTTTCATACCTGTATTGCTATTTTCTGTTATGGCACGGCATGCACTGTTGTTATGAAATTAAGCTCTTGTATCATTCAATTCATTTTCATAAAGCAATGTTCAAATTTGTTTGCATGTGTGTGATGATATTTTTAATATGTTATTGAAGGTTTTTTTAGAATTTAATGTAGCTAGGTTTCTATCTGCCTGTAAGTGATGATGATAAGTTTGCTTGATTTTAAATCTAAAATGCTCAGATTCTAAAATTCTTTTTTCTACAGGCACAGATTATAAGACTATGGTAATCAGAGTTGGAAAAGAAATTGATGAAATGACAAATAAAATTGAATTCCTAGAATCTGCAAAACGTCATCTAGAGATGCTATATTCTGAGCAGTGGGGTCTAGACCATTCCTTACTATACACATTTGCAACAAGGTAATATGTTAACATGTATATTTATAACATATAAGGCCTATATACTTTGATCAGGTTTGTATTATTTCACTGATGAACTTCATGTGTGTTATTTCAGTATGGGACAGGAACCAATGTATCTTCACCATAGTCAGGAAGAATGCCCTTTGCTGTTGTTTCATCATATAAAATCAGGTTCTACATTGCAGGCAGGAGAGCCACTTGGACTATTCTCATACCTTTATGCCAGGTAAATGTTGTCCACTGTATATAAGATTAACACAATCTCATAATTTGTGAGCTTGCATATGTTGCTTTGTATATTGGACTGAAGGTGTAATATTAACATTACTATAAAGTGTAGTAAGATCCAACTAATGTTACTCATAACTCAAGTCATAGTATGTATACATAATGGTTCTTTAAATTGCTTTTTTTTTCAGACAAGCACTTCTGGATGGTTATATTCATTATTTTTTCTCTACCTACCACTACTATGCAACAACAGATGAAATATTTAAGTTCATTGTTGACAAATTCTGTGCTGCCAGAAGGTGACCATTTTTAAACAACATATCTGCGGTATACATATTAAGGGTAATCAAACACAAATTTCCAAATTAATATTAATAAAATACAATATTTCTTTTGATATTTCAGTATGAGCTCAGCTCAGGCAGAAAGCAGAACTAAAATCTTGTGCCGGACAATTGATATTCTACAAGTATGGATTGAGAATTACTATGCAGTTGATTTTCGACCAAACTTAAATCTTGTTAATCAGTTGACAGATTTTATTACAGAAAAGGTTAGATACCAACTAAAAGTTATCCTATATAATACATACATACAAAATAAAAACTAGTGATTAAAGTTACTCTCAGGACAACCATTACATTAGTTTGGATGTGGTTATAATAAAAATTGTGAGAATGATTTTAAATGCATTAGAACTTTATTTATAATTAGATCTATGTTTGAATAATGCATTATGATATTGTTTGTTTTAACAGATAATATCTGTTGATGCACAGGGTGAATGCTTGCTGAAACTGTTAAAGAAGTGTCAACAAGAAAAGGAGAAGGATATGTTGTTGGAGACATTAAGAAAACATCAGGAATATGCAAATCATGCTAAACCAAAGAAAGTAAGTTTAGAAGTAGCTCATCCATTCCCCCAGTTAATTGTAATGCTTGTTCTGTATCATGTATGATTAATTGGAAAGCACAAAAGAATTATTCCATGCTTAGAAATTAAGTAATGTAGGTTCATCATTTTCTTGTTGTCTCTTTATAGAGGTACTCTATTCGTGAAGTATTGAGTGTTCCATCACGTGCACTGCGAGCTGAAAAGATGCGCAGTGGAGTTGCATCATGCTTTTCAGCAGCACCTAAGAAAGAGTCTATGGAGGCGCAGTCTATTTATATACCTGTACAATCTGGTGATAAAGGATTTACAATGAGTGAACACACAGCACAGAGACTGGCATACCAGCTTACACTTATGCAACAGGTAAGTCATATTTGCATACTTCATCTCCATTCCAAAATTTCACGTCATGTATTTCTACCTCCATGTTTAGATCACATCAATGCAGTTTAAGTTTCAAAAACAATGAATCACTGGAATAGTGTACAGTAGCTTGGGCTATGGGTTAGGTTAATATAATATATTGATATGAGCATATAAGTGCACAAACTCATTGTTATACAGGAATTGTTCCGTAAGGTTCATCCAGTACACTACCTAAACTCTCGCTACAATGGCATTGGTGTCGGCATGGAAGTGGATGTATCTTTGTCATCACCTTCCATATCTCGTGCTGAGGTAGAGCAAGACTATCCTAACTTGTTTGTTAATACACTCGGTGATGAGGGCCTTGTTCATATATTGTTGGAGCATGCTCGTGAAGTGTCACACTGGGTCGCAGCTGAGGTTGTTACATCGGTTAGTCAAAAGGTAAGTATCATACTATAAATTTATTTGTTATGTTTCTATTTGAATACCATCCTATTTCAAATTTACATCAAAACAGAGTTTCCTTTGTATGTGTGAAAGATACCATGTTGAACTGGTGTAAATTAAAATCTTGTTCATTGTGAGATAAAAAGATAAAATTTTTCATTATTTTTTCAAGTACCAAACAGCAATCCTGTGTAAGTTCATAATGATAGCTAGAGAGTGCTATGATATGAGGAATATAGCCACCTGTATGCAGATTATTGATGCTCTAGAAAGCCTGATTGTCAGACAAGTACCGGTAGGTTTACACACTTCTGGTTTAAGTTGCATGTTTGTACTCATGGAGTCACTATTTATACTGCACTACTACAAAGTTCTCTCTTCTCCGTAGGCCTGGCGGAATATTCCAAGTAAGATTGGAAGTAGTTTTGAAAAGTTAAAGGCGGCCAAGATCATTTTGAAAGGTGATGGAGAAAGTCTGATAAAGAATAACATTCATCATGACAAACCTACATTACCATGTTCATTGTTTTTACTGATGCATCTACAAAGTGCTGAGATCGGTGGATTTACACTTGCTAATGGCATGTATAAATGGACAAAAATGAAGTAAGAATCACTATTATCACTTGTCATTTTATCTCATTAAATATATTAATTATCGTTTGACTAAAAAAGCAACCAACAAATGAAAACAATTTTGAAAATGTTACTGTATATAAAATGTAATTTGTATTTAAAAAACACACAAACATACTGACTGTGAAATAGGCTACTAATTAACTATTTCAACTTTAATTATGCACGTTTTCCAGTAAATATTTCAGATACACTTGGTGTAGCTTATGCAACATTATCTTACTTTTTCAGATCTATTGCAAAACTTGTCGACCAGATTAGAGTTTTCCAGAATCATACTTTTACCTTTGAATGTGACGCCGAACTTCAGGAGTTGCTACGACAACGCATCCTTCAAATGAATGACCATGACATACACTCATTGGCTGCCCAGCATTCTGCTAACTTTCACCAGCTTACTTCAGAAAAGAGCTCAAATCGTTTTAAAGTAGCATTTAAAAAAGTTAAACATTACACTGAAACTTTTTAAACTGCTAATTATAGTATTATCTTATTGGTTGGCTCTCAGCCAATGACTTATAATAATAGTATACATAATATATATATATATATATTTGCAGTATTAAACAATATCAATCTAAAAAACATTCTTAATTTTAATGTGTGTGAAAATATCAATGTGTGTCATATATTATATATTCAATCTATTTTATGTACAATAAATGTTTTAAATATCTAAATGTATTCCAAGAAAGAAATTTAACTGAAAGAATAAATTGCGATAACTTGTTTATCATTGAGGTGTTCAAATAAATAAAAGAAACTTAAATACATTTATTACAAATTATTTGTTGGGAAGTTTATGCAATTGTCAATTTTAAAGGAATGTGAAAATAAGGTTACACAATACACAGTGACTTGGTTTGCCACAAACTGACGCACCAGGCATCACATTTGTATTCGATTGGGACTTTTACCATTGAGTATAGTTTTTCCGTTGAGTACTTATTTAACAGAGTATTTTGAACGTTTTGATTGTTCTTAACGGAAAAGTTTGCGTTGTTAACGTTTTCTGTTCGAATGATTTTCTGTTGAGAACATTCTGTTTAAAATTTACCATTCGAATACAAAATGTATTCGACGAATCTTTATCGAACGACAATTGATGCCATATGGACGATCCCCAAACCAAACCGCGCGCTATTCTGCAGCTATTCCGTGATTGGTTAAATATCTTCACACTAGAGGGCCGTCCATACTTGGCATACACACGTGCAGCTTACTAAACTAGGCCAACTACTAGTTACTGTAATTATCACTGTACTTAATTCTTCAAGTATACCAAAGGTTCTTTGGATTTGTACTTCAATATATCATATCGAATCTTAGGAAGACTCTTATTATAAAGAAGAGGAAGGTACTGTTTTTTATATCAAAATTTGGGACATCTAGATCTCCAGCCCGGCCAATTTGTACGTTGTCGAGGAGGTAAGCTCGTGAAATCCATGTATCGTGTAGGCTTATTTGTACGGCAAGAAACTATAAAGCGTGGTTCCCACTAGAACGCAACGTAGCGACGTATTGACGCAAAGTGATGTATTGCGTAATCAAAAGTGGGAACCGACGACGCAATAGTGCTGCAAACATAGCAGATTTGATTTCACGCAGGCGGGGGCAAACACAATTATTAGAAGAGTATTTTCTTACGTTGCGTAGGTTGCGTTACGTTGCGTCGCTAGTGGGAACGAAGCTTTAGATGTTTATCAAAACTTGATAACAGTGAAACGGTATTTAATTATTGTTTTTAGGCCTGAGCCCTATCATTCATAAAAAAAAATCGGAGAATATGACAATACACTTTAAGATGTATTTTCCCCCAAAAACATAAAAAATGAAGATTAATTAAATCATAGGCCTACTTTGAATAGGTTATTTTAGTTAAATATTAAAGTCAATAATTTTTTTTTTCGATTTAATTTTTTGTCAAAGTGGATAACTATCAGGGGACAATATTTAATGCTTTTAATAATAATCTGAGCCTTGATCAACTTAATCCCAAATCACCTTCGTGAACTCTTAACGAGCGGAAGTTATTTTTCCGAGGTACTGATATTATAATCTCAACAACCAGACCAGAAGCTGTTCTGGCTTAGCCTATATCATTTAAAAAAAACATGGCGATTTCGGTAATAAAGACGATCATTTTAATGATACTGATAACTTTACTCAGTGTTGGAAATGGCCGACATACATATAGACGGAATAAAACTAGAGTCGACCCCAAGAAGAAGAATGTATTAATAATGTTTGTTGACGATGGTGGATTTGAAAGCCCAGTGTACAATAATACAGTCTGCAAAACTCCAAACTTGTCCGCATTTGCTAATCGTAGCGTTGTATTACGTCGAGCCTATACCTCTGTGAGTAGTTGTTCACCAAGTCGTTCTGCTTTACTTACTGGACTACCACAGCATCAGAACGGTATGTACGGATTACATCACTCATTCCACCATTTTGAATCATTTGAAGGAGTCAAAAGTATCCCACTGATTCTAAAAGACCATGGTGTTCGGACGGGCATAATTGGTAAGAAGCATATAGGGCCTGATGACGTTTATAAATTCGATTACGAAAGAACGGACGAACATTACAGTATGTTACAAGTTGCTAGGAACATCACGAACATGAAAATTCTTGTGAATGAATTTCTAACCATGGATGAACGTCCGTTTTTCCTATATATTGCTTTCAAAGATGTTCACAGATGCGATGCAGGTATTGAAAAATATGGACAATTTTGTGAACGATTTGGAAATGGTAGCCGAGAGACGGGAACTATTCCAGATTGGAAACCAGCTTATTACGACCCAGCTGACGTCATTGTGCCATACTTTCTACCCGACACATTGGCAACCAGACAAGAAATTTCAGCCCAGTATACGTCGGTCAGTAGAATGGACCAAGGAGTCGGTCTTTTCCTAAACGAACTGAAATCGTTGGGGTTCCTTGATAATACGTTGGTTATCTACACTGCTGACAATGGTATACCTTTCCCTAACGCAAAAACAAATCTGTACGAAAGCGGCATGGGTGAACCTATGATGATATCATCTCCTCTGCACATCGGACGTTGGGGTGCGATTAGTGATGCTATGGCCAGTACTATTGACATTGTACCGACAATACTAGATTGGTTTGGAGTTGACTACCCATCATATCTCCTTAATGGTGTCACAGTAAATCTGAGTGGCAAATCTTTACTTCCAATATTGACTGCTGAACCAGCAACTGGAGGTAAATTTGATGAAGTGTTTTCCAGCCATGATCTACACGAAATAACAATGTATTACCCAATGAGAGTTGTACGCAATCGTCAATACAGACTAATACATAACCTGAACCACGCTACGTCATATCCGATCGCACTCGACATTTTCATGTCCCCAACATTCCAAGACACGTTAAACCGATCCCACGAAGGAAAGCCAACAAACTGGTTCAAGACTTTACACCAGTATTATTATCGACCAGAGTGGGAACTGTACGATGTCAACAATGATCCACAAGAATTGACCAACTTGATAGATAACCCGACACTGGCTGACATGGTGAAGAACCTGAAGACCAGCTTACAGTCATGGCTCAAAGAAACAAATGATCCGTGGCAATGCTTACCTAATGGCGTTTTAGTTGGCTCTGAATGTTGGCCTCTTTATAACTGATGGAGCAGCCATGTATCGCACAATATAGTACAATTATTACATTCATTATATTCCAAAATACTACCTCATTTGTTTCTTAATAATCCATGACCGTATACTTGTTATGGATGCTGGTCGTATTATTATTATTGTGATTAATAACTTGCAATGGTATTTGCATGCTTCGTATATTTAGGGTTTATAGGCCTATTATGTATTAGGTATATTATGTATTAGGAACATTTTCATAATAATTATTATTACAAAGAAATAACTTTATTTGTATTGTAATAAACACAGTAGTCATGATTTTCTTTAATTTAGTCATTTAATATTAATAAGCAAGTAAGAGCACGGTAAATGGTTTAAAATTAAAAACAATGTGAATTCGATAGTTGTACAGACTAGTTTGAACATGAGTACCGTTTTACCATAATACGCCCATACATGAAAGTTGTATTATAGAAGTACCGTAGTTTGGCGAATGATGATCATAATTACATCGATTATAGTAGATTACTCCTTGGTTAAATACATTATCTTACGCCCATTTAAACCGTGAAATCATCATTCCATTATTCGATATCGTGAAACACAGTTATACTAAATGTTAATAATGAGCCACCTGCTTTAGTGACTGTTTAATTCACCCTATCATTCTGTTTTTTCTTTCCATCGATGCCACCATACTTGCCAGGTCATTGATCCGTCGAGCGACATCATTTTTCAGAATGATAACATTCGTGTGCTTATTTACATGAAAGAAGTTCGAATGGGTCACTAATGCCATTCTGAAAGGTACAATATATAAAGCGTTACAAAGCGTTACAATATATAAAGCGTTAGCTGAATGTATTCAGATGATTATATTTATTTATTTTATTTATTTTTATTTCAACAATATTTTATGAGGGTGGTCCATCCAGCATCAGCTGATCATTAGGGACCCTCAAACAAACAGTAAATACAAAATAAACTATAAAAACACAAAATTAACAAAGATATAAAAAATAAATATATATATATAAATATATAAACAAATCAGGCAAAGAACATTAATTCTAAACCGCCCGGTGATATACTGAAATTTAATTAATTAATTTGAAACGATAAAGATGAGGATATACAGGATGCCAACAATGAAAGAAGGAAAAAAAGAAAAAAAATCAGAGAGAGAGAAACAGGTGTTTTTTCAAAAGAGATTTAAAGGAGGAGAAATTGTAAGAGTTACGAATGCTTAAAGGTAGAGAATTAAAGAAAGAAGGAGCATTGAAACTAAAAGAAAGTTTAAAGATTTCAAGGTAAGGACGAGGGATAAGAAGATCTCCTTTAGTAATTTGCCTAGTGTTCATACGGCCGTTGGAAGTTACTTTAGTTAAAAGCTGACAGATAGTAAGAGGAGCAGAGTGATGTAGAGCTTTGAAAGATAGACAAGCAAGCTGAAAGAGGTATCGTTCATGGAAGGGGAGAGTCTTAGCACAGGAAAAGTGATGAGGAGAGAGATGTGTAGTGGGAGATAGATCGAGTAGTAGACGGATAGCTTTATTCTGAATTTTTTGAAGTTTAGTGGTAGAAGAAGGTTTAGAACCCCAGACAGAGCAGCAGTAGTCAAGTCTAGAAAGGAAAAGTGAATTGTACAGAAGATGAAGAGAAGATTTGTTTGTAAATTTAGAGGTACGTTTGAGTAAGTAGATAATAGAATTGAGTTTTTTACAGAGGGAAGATATGTGAGATTTCCAGGTTAGAGTATTGTCAATAATGATTCCAAGGTGTTTATGAGAAGTAACAGATTGAATTGGAGAATCATTAAGAGTAAGGGAGATAGAGTTAGATTTAAGTTTTTGAGAAGAGCCAATGAGCATAGATTTAGTTTTTGAGATATTGAGTGTTAGTCTGTTAGATTTTAGCCAGGTAGAGAGATGAATTAGAGCATTATTAAGATTCAGTTCAATAAGTTTAGAAGAGGAGTTAGAATAGTAGATGATGGTATCGTCAGCATACATGTCAATATGTAGATTAGAGTTATGAGAGATTAAAGAAGATGAAAGGTCGTTAATGTAGATGGAAAAGAGAAGAGGACCAAGAGTGGAGCCTTGAGGAACTCCAGTAGAAAGAAAACCAGAGGAAGAAAGAGTTTTTTCAAAAAGAACTTGTTGAGAGCGATTAGAAAGATAAGATCGGAGCCAAGAGATAGTTGAAGGAGAAAATCCATAGACTTGCATATATATGTTTCGAATAATGTATATAAATAATTACCTGAGGAGGAGGCGCTTCAGTTGACGAACTCGTGAAAGAGAAGTGTTTGGCATAGCGTGAGTGTTTCAGAATCGCTGCTAAAGTCCCATCCACAACTGTCCGAGTACCAGTCTACAAAAAGAATGAGTAAATCACATCCAACCTAAATAGTCAAACTTTTGATTGAGGTTAGTTAATGAAATTTACACACTGCAAATCTAGTTGTCTACTCTACTCACCGTGAATGTAACAGAGTTGTCAAATACTAACTTATCCAGGTGGTCTTCGGTTCCATTAAACTTTACTTCAGATTCCGTTGAATTACCACTGGCTTTTGACGGTAACTTAAACAGTCGGCATGTGATCGACGCATATTGGATATCACCTTTTTAGTTTGATAGCAATAGAGAGTTTTGTTAAAAACATTATAATACAATTTAAATGTTCGTTTATTTTAAATATTAATATATTAAAATCTGAACATATACATACCAACCAGTTCTTTATGTTCGGGCTTGTTGACGTTAATTTTTCGTATTGCATAAAGTCGTGGACGCGTAAATCCCACTTCTGCAGCAATTTCAAGCAATTGAGACCAGGTGAGTGCTCCAGCCAATCCATCACCTGTAATAAGGTTGTAAATCGGTAATTGAAATTAGTACTTTCTTTTATGCTTTACAGAGAAGATAGTGCTTTGTAGGAATTCGATCATGTAATGGTCGATAATAAATTATCAATTCGCTGAGGCAATCCTATTTGGAACAAATCACAAATTAAACCTGTATAGAAAATTAATGTCCAGGTTTATCACTCGATCAGTAATTCAATTTTAATACAGTAATTGGTACTAATTCATTCTCCCCAGATATTAAATGTAATTTTTATTTCAAACCTACTACTTACCCCAAAGTGATTTGTTTGTCTTCAAGGTGTCTGGAATAGGCTTATTAGCATACATATCGCTAAAAAAGATCTCGCCTCCATCTTTTAAAGAAGTGTATGCTTCTTTTAACACTGACTGTTTATCAGGCGATAGGTTTATTACGCAGTTGGACCTATTATATTAACATTTTAAAAAATAATTTTGAGTGAAGTGACGACGACGTGGTGATCCTAATTTGTGGGGTTATATCATTAACTAATAATTGTACAATCGATGCAGTGAATGCCCCATATATAACTGCCAAGCTTTAACATGTTGTAGGCGGATTGCCATTAATAATAGTTTGAACTTACACAATAACGTCAAATTGGTTAGCCTTAATTCCAGATGCAGACAGCTTCTCTATATATCCTTCTTTAAAATCAACATTACTCTCGTTGTATCCGAATGCTTGGCAATGATAGTCGACGTATTGCTTAGCAAAACTTAGCTATAACATTAAAACATACATTGTGGTTAAGCATTTAGAAGTTTTAGAGGTTTGTGTATCGCGTGTATTTATTATGCAGGTCGTCATAATCATTGTCAGCGATGGCCTCAGAATCTCAATAAAAGTCGTCGTTATGAAGACCTACACAATAGTCCATAGACTCGATCGATCATTTAGAAAGTTCGTTTAAATTCAACACTAACTTTATAATTCTTTTTGAATGTCGAATCTGTTTTCGGGGCACTGATTAGAATATTGGACTCTCATTGGTTCCTTCCAACCAACCCAGGTGGGTTGCAATGAGCACTGGTATTTTTACTGACTCAGACTGGTGTAACACTCACAAGCATGCACAGTATCGTTGGGGGTCTGCTCTAAACGGTAAATGAAATGGAGACAGGTAGGCAGCACGGCCGTTAGAAGCTTCGATGAGTCGACTTTACCCCTTAAGCTTGGTTCTCACTAGGACGCACCGCAACGACACAAGCAATTCGACCAATCATGACGTGTGATTGGTCAAATAACTAGTGCGTTGCGCGTCCTAATTCCCTAGTGGGAAATAAGCTTAAGTGTGAATTGGAATATAGGCCTACAACAAACTTGGTCCTCTAGTATAGACTACCTCAAAATTGTGATAGGTCAAATTACTTGCATTATTGATAAATGAAAGCGTACCAGTTCGTCGGTCATATCAATACCAGTGACATGACCATTTGGTCCAACCATCTTGCTAAGTAAGTAGACATCTCGTCCTGTGCCACATCCCAAATCAAGCACATGGGCCTCAAGTAGACAAGACGGCAGAGGTAAACCACATCCAAAATATCTGGTTGTAAGAAATTAAGATCAAAATAACAACTGAGAGTACTCATAAGTACTGAGAGTTTAGTACTTATTTTGTATGTTTTTTATTATTTGTAAAGGCGGTTAAACTGTTTAACCAATTTAAAGAAAAGCATGTTATTTGAA
Source organism: Antedon bifida (assembly GCF_963402885.1). Classification (NCBI taxonomy): domain Eukaryota; kingdom Metazoa; phylum Echinodermata; class Crinoidea; order Comatulida; family Antedonidae; genus Antedon; species Antedon bifida. Next base: position 81,428 of record NC_136228.1, on the reverse strand, counting down.
AAAATGTTTATAGAAATTCCCGGCAGCCTGATGACCGACGACAGGCCTAAAGTAAAATCGTTTTCAGATTCAATGACGGAAATTAAGTACATCGCGTCACGAAAACATTGTACATTTCGTCGATTCTATTTCTATCTATAACGTTCTTAACGTCGAATTAAGTGGACGAACTTTAAACCAGATATAATTATAAGCTGTGCTACAGTACGAACGTTATAGGTGACAGTATCTCCATCAAAGAGCACCACAAAATGACGCCACAATATAAAATAAAAGATTTTAACTTGCCACATTGATTTTAAGACGCCTTATATAGAGGTAGACCTATCCTTACCTTTCCTTAATATATTCATGGACTAAAGACAGAGCATTGTTTTCACTCCTTGTCATTTGTGTTGCTTTTAGGGAACAAACGTCAGATTCAAACCTATTTGATGCCTCAAGCACCGGTGCTTCAAGAACATTTTTATAATAGTCTTGCATTTCATTCCAAGTTTCTGTTGATTTTTTAACACAAGTAGACATGACGGCGAATAATCCTGTCAAATGATCAGCGTTATTTTGTAGTCGTCTTTTGTGATGTCGTATGATAACTGAAAGCTGATTCTACTTTCAGATTTTACTTTCTCAACGTGTATTGTTCCTTCAACAAAACATTGTTTTGTTGAATTGTTTTCTTTGCCTTCGATTTTTACCATTGGTCCTGGCCACGAGGCCAAGATGACCGAAATAGGCAAGGCGTTACCAATCACACTACAGATAATACAGTATTGTCCCCTTGAATACGCCATTTTAATGTCACACAATGGTTACTGTATTCACTTCAATTTTTTACGTTAAAAAAAACTGTAATTTAAAGCATATAGACAAATTGTTTGGTACTATATACTATAAAATATTATAATAAAAAATGCAATAAAACGAATAAAAAGGTATAACAATATCGCTCACTTTGTCTCTATGAACTAGTTACAAGTTTAACATATTATTATCTATTGTAGAGATGGGTGATTTTCGGTTCTCGGTTTTTGAATTGTTGATATTGACCTTGGCACGCGGAATACTACGGATAGGGGGAAAAATATATTTAAGCTAAGATAAATTTAACAATATTCTAAAGCTAATTTATACGAAATAGGCCTATAATTAGGCTGCAGGGCCAATGTGACTCAGTGATATAAGGACGCAGGTACGTCCTGCAATTGATACACTTTAAACTTTATTTTTTTATTTTATTCAATTTACAAAAAACCCTCTACTAACAAGCTGAAAGAAAAGAAAACAAAGAACACAACAAACATTAAAACACTTTTTACAATTTTAGATTTAAGGTATTAACATTTTGAGCTAATCTCTGAAATAAACCTCTCTTTGTAACGTCACTCTACTGGCCCAAAAGGTACATGAATTGAATTTTCCAGATCTCGGCAAAAAAAACTTCCTCCGACAGACAAGCATCAGCTAGTAGCCTACTCAAAAAGTGTATGTCCGACCACCTCAGGACACATCTCTTATTTTAGGAACTTAAAATGTTAGATGTTTAAAATGTACATACATTCATGTCCTTCCTCATTTATAAACGAACTCTCATTTATTTAGACGATTACTTTTCAATATTTATTTATACGATAATTATTAATACTTTTAATTTACCTCTTCCAAATCCTAGTATATCTCTTTAAGAAAGTTTTGAATACAGGGGCAAAACTATATTTATTATATTATATTCCAAGAGTTGATGTCCGAAGTATAGCATTATTAGTAATCGAAATGATATTCATAATAATGATAATAATTTATAAATAAATACTTTACTTTACTAAACTTGAAGGGGTTAAACTAGACTAGGATAGGCTCACGTTACTGGCAATGAAAGTTGAAAAAATGTCTATTATGACGACTCAAGATAGGCATGAGCCCCGAGTGAAAGTTTGTTTTCAGATTCAGACACAAACTTCACTCCATCGCGTTCACACGTGGGTTGTGTGGACTTTGGACAAAAGGTTTACAGAACAGATATGGTCACGAATCTATTTCTATCGACTTTAATCTGTTGGTTATCAGTGGGCCCGTCAGTGGGATACTAACGCTAGGATTCTTAACGTTAAGCAGCCTGAACATTTAGATTGTTGGCCATGTGCCTACACCATCTACCAAACGTGAACAATGCATGGGTTCAGAGACGATCAACCCAAATAATGACGTCACAATATAAACTAAAATACCAAATAATGTAGGTGCAAAAAGGGTTGTTCAATTTGTGTGGGTTTAGCTTTTTAGTCTATGTCTGATTATTTATATATACCAGCACATTACATTTAAGGCCTCAATAATAATAGTCAATATAGCCTACTCTTTACCTTTCCTTAATATCTTCATGTACCAAAGAAAGAGCATTTCTTGCGCCCTTCGTCATCATCTGTGTTGCTTTTAGGGAACAAACATCAGATCCAAACCTAATTGATCCTTCAAGAATATTTTTATAATAATCTTGCATTTCATTCCAAGTTTCTGTTGATTTGTTAACACAAGTAGACATGATGACGAATAATACGATCAAAATATCGAATATTAGATATTTTGTAGTCGTCTTTTGTTATACCGGCTGCGTATTAACCGTATTATAGCTGAGAGTAATATTATCAGTTGTGACGGTCATCCTCGTACAAATAAACGTGCCCGACTACATATAAAAAAACATACTGTATTTAATATTAGTCTTCAAAATGCATGTTGTATACTTGATTGAGTTTGGATGGAAGACCTGCATTTCGCCGATATATTGTTATACACTTACATTTGCATTATATTTATTTTTATAATATTTACATTACATTAACAATGTTTTACCCCCCTCATGTCATTGAAGGGTTATTGCCGACGTCATGCAAGGTCACAGACAGGAAGTGATTAGTTTATTAAAACTATAAACTGGCGGTATCGTGCAATACCGGTCTGTCGTGTTGGCCTTGTTTCCTCAAAAACGACTCCCGGCCATATCATCCGTACTTACTTCAATTCGTTGCTAAATTAATTAAATTTTAAAGATAAATTAGTATATACAGTAATTATCAAATAAAATAAATAGGGGTTAGGGATACAGGTACAAATATATATATATATTGTCGAGCACTCTCCAGATCAATATGGAACGCATTAACCTTGGATACTCCACTAAAAACATCCCACTGGCACAACCACAGGACTATTTGAAGTGTTTAATCGAGAAGACTGAGTCGTTCCTTAGAAGAGTTCGCTGGAAAGCATATTATTTCCTTAATCCGCAACCGCAAACATCAACAAAGAATGAAACGTATGGATTTAAAACATCTACATCTCCGAAACCCGTAGTGGAGCTTTGTGAATTTGAAGAAAAAATGTTAAATCTTGTCAGAAATGTTCAATTCAAGAGTTGCAACAGTGAATTCCAAGATAAATTGCTAGAAGATGTCAAGAAAATCAAGAAAGACAACAAGCTAATAATACCCGCCGACAAAACAACGAATTTTTATCGAGTCGATACCCCAGTATACAACAACCTACTCAACAACAATGTTACAAAATCTTATAAGAAGACGAACAAAAGCACAACTTCAAAATTAGCCAGAGATGAATATGAAACCGCCGCAAAACTAAAATTGGAAAGCAGAATCGAACGCTTAGCCGAGAAGGAAGCTTTTATAACACTAAAAGACCACAAACCCAACTTCGAGAACAACCCGACATGTAGATTGATCAACCCATCGAAATCAGAAATTGGCATCGTAAGTAAACAAATCCTTGAAAGAATAAATAAGAAAATAATAGCGTCAACAGGATTAAATCAATGGAAGAACACTAATTCTGTTATTGATTGGTATAAGAACATTCAAAACAAGGAGAAGCACTCGTTTATTTGCTTCGACATAGTTGATTTCTACCCGTCAATAACCATTGACCTACTTAAAAAAGCCCTTGAATTCGCCTCTGAGTTTGAAGCAATCTCCGATGAAGAAACAAATATTATCATCCAAGCGAAAAAGTCACTCCTTTTCCATGATAACGCTACATGGTGCAAAAAAGGAACTGAAAACCAACCTGTGTTTGACGTCACAATGGGAAGCTAATTGACGGTGCTGAAACCTGTGAAATCGTAGGTACATATCTTTTGTCGCAACTGTCTAACAAATATGGCAACCAAATTGGTGTATACCGCGACGATGGCCTATAGCTGCGTTTCGCGAATCAGCCAAAACAATTGAGCTAATCAAGAAAGATATTTGTAAGGTTTTCCAGGAGAACAACCTCAAGCTAACAATTGATGCTAACAAGAAAATAGTCAATTATTTGGATGTAACGTTCGACCTAAGGACAGGGATCTTCCGACCTTTCACTAAGCCTAATAACAAACCAACCTACGTGCACCATGACAGCAACCATCCTCCATCTATTATCCGCAACATCCCACTTGCTATAAATAGACGCCTTTCTGACATCTCATCAGACAAAGATACATTCCATGCATCTGCACCCCTGTACCAGGAAGCCCTCAAAGAAAGCGGATATAATCATCAACTTGAGTTCAATGCTGAACAGCAGAAGCCCAAAAAATCGCGTACCAGAAACATAATTTGGTTTAACCCACCATTCAGCAAAAACGTAGCAACCAACATCGGCCACAAGTTTTTAGCTATAGTAGAAGATTGTTTTCCTGCCGGCAACAAGCTCAGAAAAATATTTAACAGAAATACCTTGAAACTAAGCTACAGTTGCATGCCGAGCGTAGACAAAGTAATTAACGCACACAACAAATATGTGATAGCCAAAGAAAAGTCTACTGAAACCAACGCGAAAACAAGCGGATGTAACTGCCGCAATCCCAATGAATGCCCGCTCCCAGGTAACTGCCTAACAAAAGGTGTAGTTTACCAAGCTACAGTAAAGAGAGAAGATTCATCAAAAGAAGAAACATATGTCGGACTAACTGAAAACCAGTTTAAAACCAGATACAGAAACCATACGTCTTCATTCCGGAACGAAAAACTAAGAAACGCAACAGAACTCAGTAAATATATATGGACACTTAAAGACTCTAAAACAAATTACTCAATTAAATGGAAAATTATAAAGAAATGCAAACCTTACTCAAATATTAACAAAAGATGTAATTTATGTATATATGAAAAGTATATTATTATATGTCAACCAGAGCTATGCTCACTGAACCGTAAGAACGAGTTAGTCTCTACTTGTAGACATAGGAAAAAATTCTTACTAAATTGCAGATCCAAATAGTTTATCTAAATCTAAAACAATAGGCTATTGTATACGACTTCCTGATGACTCACTTCTATCAAGCACTATGAGACAACTGTGTCACTTATGTTTTACATTTCACCTGAAGAGTGCGGCCAGCTACATACTGGTCGTACGAAACAAATTTGTAGTGATTAAAACAATGAAGTAACCAAGTTTTCTGCTGTTATTTTATTTATTTATGCTCTACCTTGGTATCGAGCACTCTATCCTAACGGTCTGATAATTTCAACCTGAATATATATATATATATATATGTTTGATCAAATATCATGAAAAAAAAGAAAGACACTTAAATATACAGTAGTTTAGCACTGACAATAATGATAGCAAATTGTGCTACTTCTTATTATACGATGGTAAAGACTACCTTTAATAATGATAGCAAATTGTGCTACTTCTTATTATACGATGGTAAAGACTACCTTTAATAATAATAGCAAATTGTGCTACTTCTTGTGCGGCATATTATACGATGATGGTAAAGACTACCTTTATCGCAGTGGTCAACATCTTGAAAATCTTAATCTAAAATGTATGAATATTTTATGTTGATGTGCTGTGTGTTGTCGTAATGCATTTTTAATAGGCCTGGGCATTTCAAATCCTGACAGGAGCCATATTGCAAAACATAAAACTAAAAAAAACAAACTCGATTAACTGTATTGGTAAAATATTTTAAGATGTAAGATGTATGTCCCCCAAAACATGAAAAATGAAGATAAATAAAATCAGACTTTAAATAGGCCATTTTGCAATTTAATAAAGTTATTCACTTCTGTAAAAAAAAATCATTTTACTTATAAAAAGACAATAAACGTTTAATTTTAACCAAACCATTGTCTGTGACAGACAATTTTTTGCATATTACTTTTTTTTAGGTAAATAATTTTTTTTCAATCCAGTTTTTGTCAAAGTGAATAACTCTTATGTGACATTAAAATGGCATAGTAAAAAAAAAAAAATTAAAAAAACATTTTTTAGGGGGACAATATATCTTTAAATAACTAAATATTCTTCAAAATGTAGTATGTTGGTTCCCGATCTCTCTATGCTGCCACAATGTTTTTACAGGGGGCGCTATTATAATGTGAGTCGAGCGTTCTCATCCTGTGCTCAGATTTTTGCTGGTGTGGTTTTTTCGCGGATTCATGCGGCTACTGCTAGGCTAGTTTGTTACGTACATGGCCTTGCGTATGATCGGGAATATGGAGTGACTTGCAAAGTTAGTCGGTTTACATTTCATGTTGGTTGACTATTTTGTTAAAAGAAGTTTGCCGGACAGCTATTGTTTCATAATCGTCGTAATGGTCTGCATATGATATGGAACTCAGCAGATCATGGACAATGGAGACGATTATGAAGCGCTGCCTACCTCTAAGTTTACTACACACTTGCTCGCTGGTGCAATGGCGGGCATGGGAGAACATTGCATAATGTATCCGATTGATTGTGTGAAAGTGAGTTTATGAAACTACTTGTCTTCAATCGTGTCTATTTCTGACTATCACAAGGATTGTAAAATTTGTTTGCGCGCACTAAAATAATAATACAATGTTCCAGTGCAGTTCCTGTGTGATTTTAATTGTGTATTACAATCAGCAATGTCGAACTCACGTGGCACACCCGAGCAGGAGCAGCTAGGCTAGATAAATAAGGATAGGCTCATAAATATCGCAAAGCTCAGGCCCATTCCCTACGGCATACCTCCATATCTACTACTACCTAGGCCTAGTCGACTCTCACACATATGGATGAGGAGTGTCATCGATGGAGTAGCCTATCTAGCCCCAGTTATCAATTAAACTGCTTTATCACTCTGCTTCCTGTTGATGAGATATTATAGTTTTATAATTATACTGTGATAAAAATTAACTTTCTAGGCTTAGGAGAGTGACCTCATCCTAGTTAGAAAGCTAGAAGCCAGTTGTGTGAGGCCTAGGCTGTATTATGTATAATAGTAGAGTAGGGTGGTATTGCTATTTAGAATCCTACTACTAGGCCTAGTGCTACTAGGCTATAAATAGGTCTATCAATTAATTTAAAAAAAATTTTAGAATCAATTAAAATAAATAATTTTACTAAAAGACATTTTAATGTAGAATATTTATGAAGAATTTGGTTTCCTCATAACTTTTGAATTTTTCAGACTCGGATGCAGAGTGTTCGTACATCACAACAAATGTACCGTAGTGTTTTTGGAACACTAAGAACTATAATCCACAATGAAGGGTTGCTGAAGGTTGTACGAGGTCTAAATGTTGTGGCTGTAGGAGCAGGACCTTCACATGCTCTCTATTTTGCTTGTTATGAACATTTAAAAAAGAAATTAAGTTCAGGAAGACCTGGCCAAAGTCCATTGGTAAATGGTATGTATGCTGTGAATATTTGGTTTTTTTAAATTGAAGAAACAACATTTTAATTTTTTCGTTTCTAAAATTATTGTCAGTTCAACTTTAAAACATTTCACTACCTAGTATATAAGTAATAACCAATTAATCAGTGCTGAATGAATTCTTAATACCCTTCTGTCCTTTGTAGGAAAAATGCTTTGTCATTTTAATACACAAGATGGTGTATTTAAACAAGTACTCCAAACTTCATGATTGAATGAGTTTGCATTTTGTATAGAAACATGATGCAGTTAAATTGGGGTTTACCAATTTGTGATTAGCTGGAATTTATTGCTTTTAAGTTTCAATATTAAATAACTTACCCATAGTTCCTCGAGTATAATCCTACCCCTGTACATGAAATTTGTTGGAATATACCCGGGAATCCCCTTTACATAAACGAAAGCCTAATGCTGTCCAAATGTAAATATTGTGTTATGTAAAGGTGCTCTTGTAATGTCAGGGGTCATTTTATACCTGAAGATCTACAGTAATTATAGAGGATTTACCAGGGTAGTATGTTAATTAGTAAGATTTATTGTCCCCCTAAACAATTTTTTTTCAATTTTGTTTAGAATATGCCATTTTAATGTAACATAATAGTTATTCACTTTGACCAAAAACTGGATAAAAAAAATTCTTTACCTGAAAAAATGAAATTTAAAGCAAAAAATACTTAAATTGTCTGTCAGACAATGGTTTCTTTTGTCTTTTTTTTATAAGTGAAATAACTATTTTTGTTTTTTTTTTTACAGAAGTGAATAACTTTATTAAAACTGCAAAATGGCCTATTTAAAGTTTGCTTTTATTAATCTTCATTTTTCATGTTTTTGGGAGACAATACATCTTTAATATTGAAGAAGTTGCATCTTGATAACAATAATGTCACATGTTTTTGATTCAAATGCTGTTTTTTTTTTATATTTCTTAAGTCTAGGGTCTGTAATTTCATGTAAGTATACAATAAAAGCCAACTAATTACTGTAGTTTACATTTATGAAGTATAAAACCATGATTAAAAATCATTCTGTTTTAATAAAAAAAAACTCCAAATAATGTTTATAGTTTAATAACTGAAATTATTTACTGAACTAAGTGCCATTATTTTTTAAAGCAAAAAGTGGAGTGCATGTTCTTCTCTTCAAAGATGTCATAAGATTTTTTTCCATATGCAAGAACATTTTTTATATACATACACAAAAGCTGAATGTGCAATTTGAATTTCTAATTTCCACCATACATTAAATATCAGTGTTAGAACTAATATTGAATGGCACATGATGCATAATGAACGAGTCAAATTGCAAGGATACACTGTTATAATAATGAATATTTATTGAACCTTTTCTACTAGTTAATTATCACTTTCTTGCCAAAATTATTTATTTACTGTTGAATGAATTAACCAACAAATGCTGCTGTATTGTTTTCTTTTGTTTCAGCTATTGCTGGGAGTATTGCAACTTTGGTGCATGATGCAGCAATGAATCCAGTTGATGGTAACAAGTTTTAGTTTTTTGTAGTAAAAACAGACAATTTTATAACCGATGGTTTATATCTAAAGAGAAATTGGCCTGGGCAGATCTTATAACAATGAGTACTGCTCAAATGATCTGGGCACTGCTCAAATGATCTGGACGCTGTTTAAATGACCTGGGAATATGGATGATATCCACAACCTTTATAAAAAGAAATGTTTTTGTTTTACAGTATCAGAGTGTATGTAATTTAAAGTTAATATCCTCATTCTTCATTTTCAGTCATAAAGCAAAGATTACAGATGTACCAGAGTCCATACAAGAGTGGAATTGACTGTATGAGGACTGTTTGGCATAGTGAAGGCAGTCTAGCTTTCTATCGTAGTTACACTACACAATTGACAATGAACATCCCATTTCAAGTCATACATTTTGTGACATACGAAATAGGACAAGAAATGCTGAATCCCACACGGGAGTACAATCCCAAAACACATGTTATTTCTGGCGGGTGTGCTGGTGCAATAGCTGCTGCGGCAACTACACCACTTGATGTGTGCAAGACTATGCTTAACACACAAGAGAGTTTAATTTTAAATAATAAAAATGGCACAAGCGTCGCAATTACTGGTATGATTAATGGGATGAGGACACTTTATATGAAAGAAGGTCTTTCAGGATTTTTCAAAGGCTTGCGAGCTAGGGTAATCTTCCAAATACCTGCGACGGCAATTTCCTGGTCGGTTTATGAATTCTTTAAATTTATGCTTACAAACCAAGTGAATACGACGGACAGTAACAATGGAAACGGGTTAGCAATGGCTGGTAGTAAATTATCATTAAAAGGAGACCAGCAATGAAGTGATTCTGGCGATTTCTACACTTTAATAATAGTTTACTGTTTTGTGTAGACACGTCCAGTTAACAGCAGCACTTCTGTTGTACAACTTGTTACAATGGTATAGTTTAGGCAGCTTGATCTGATAGATTATGATGTGTAGCATGTATAACATAGAAGAATAGAATACACACTATCTTACCAATGAACAAAGTAGTGCCTTGCAATAGCCACAAATCATTAGTTTATGTAATACAGTAGTCAACACTTTCTAGGCTATTTCATACTTTTTAAACATAGAACATTGTTCTACTGGTTTGTATACAGCACTGTAAGTCATTCACAATAAATCATGTTTTTGCTTCCAAATTTAAGATGTTTTAACATGAGTTCTTACTGCAAATTATTGTGGATGGGTCATTAGTTTTGTTATTGTATTCTGATGCCTTTATCAACAATGGGAAAGTAATCCATCATAGTTGGCCTAGTTCTATTGTGCAAGATAACATTATTGTTTTCCTTTCACTTGGCAATCTAACTAACTTGAACAAAAATGTTTCTGTTTTTTCCCCCGAAAAAAACAACTGAAAATGTTAAATAGCAATTTGCATATGCTTATCCATAGTGTAATCTGGATTGGTGTTGCATTATTCAACTCACATATTTGCATAATGTTCTTGCATGTAATGTCAAAAGATATGATGAATAATATAATTTAGTTTTGTGTATACTTTTCGGAAGCACACCAAATTAGCAAATTGTAAGCAGATTTTAATAAGTTTTGTTGAACATTTACAGTATTAGAGACTGGTGTATGTGCACCTTTACTAAACTAAGATTTTATGTTGCTTGGCTGCAGTGTTACTATTTTGTACATTTATTGTGCAATTAACAAGACTGTTAGAAGTAAACTTAACTTGTTGTACGTATTGCAATGCAGTAAATATGTACTGAAAACTTGTATTGGTTTTAGCAAGGTGGAAACAGATAGTTGCTTCATATGATGAGGTTTCCCCATCAAAATGTTGCTAACATGAACACTTGGTTGGTTCGTAAAGTTACATTTAATGTGTACATACTGTACAAGGAAAAAATGTAGGCCTGTAGTTTAACTTTCATCGCACAAATGTATGTTTACCAACAATAGTACAAATTATAAGAAATATATATATATTGTTGGTGGTGGTATATAATGGAATTTTTAAATAATTATAAAAGTAGTCATTGATTTAGAATGTAGAAAATATTTTATTAAGATTGCAAATTGTATTACATAAATGATATTAAGAGTACTATTTAGTATACAGTCCCTACTAAACAATATCCTATTTTGTGACAAGCATGTAATATTCTTTTCTTCTAGGATCCTTTTTATAAAAAAAGACTGAAGTGACAGTGTATTGTGTGATTACTATCTTACATGTGCAGAGTAGTTTATATCATTTTAACATTTACTTTCAAAAATGTATTGTTTTTTTCTCACTATATAATGACATAATGAAATGCGATTTAAATATAATCTTGTATCATTGAAGATTGGAAACATTGATAAAATGTTGATTAAAAAAGAGTTGATTACAAAAATAATAATTTTAAATTGTCATGATTACACTGTACATTTGCAATAAAATATTGATGTTACTAAACTTTACACAATATTGTTTACATATAACATGGGTTATGAATATAACATGGGTTATGAATTTCAACTTTGGTAGCAAGTCTTATAAAGATGTGTAGCCGCTAGTCTACTTTACTCAAGTCCTTATTAAGTGTGTGTAGATTTTGGCATTGCCGCTAGTCTATGCTTTACTCAAGTCCTTATAAAGATGTGTAGATTTTGGCATTGCCGCTAGTCAATGATTTACTCAAGTCCTTATAAAGATGTGTAGATTTTGGCATTGCCACTAGTCTATGCTTTACTCAAGTCCTTATAAAGATGTGTAGATTTTGGCATTGCCGCTAGTCTATGCTTTACTCAAGTCCTTATTAAGTGTGTGTAGATTTTGGCATTGCCGCTAGTCTATGCTTTACTCAAGTCCTTATTAAGTGTAAATAATTCTTGCCCTTGCTTGATAGCGTAATCAATGCCTTCACATATTTCCTGCCATTTCTTTGGCACAGACTCCAATCCATAATAAGCTCCACCAATAGCACCGGCCATTGTTGCTATTGTATCTGTATCTCCATCCATTGTAATGGCGTAAAGTATGGTACGCACAAGGCCATTATCTGTTGGAATTCTTTCAATGTGTTTAACTGATCGCAAGAAACAGAAGATTGCTGTAACTACAGATTGATGTGCTGCTACGCCATTGCCTATAAAAATATCAAATTAAACTTTTAACATTTTAATCTGAAACAGTGTATCACAATTTCATTTTCCCTTTAGAATGTTACATACCAAGTTGTTCAACCACCTCTTTATTTTCTACATTATTCCTTTTCAAAAATTCTTTTACAATTTTCAACTTGTTTGTATATACTGCTTCCTCAGAAACACACTCATCAAATCTATTTCAAAAACAATAGAAAATAATACAGAATAATGCAATCAGTCATTTTAGACATAAAGATAATATTCTTATAAGTAGAACAGAACTAATAATTATACCTTGATTTTTTAGCTTCGCTGACTTCTTCTGCTCCTCCTTCAACATGTTTCATTATATCAATTAATCCATCAACAAGTTTATCTGTATCGATATCCCTTCCATCGTCAATGTGCAGCACACTGTGGATGGCACAGCATAGTAACAATGCACCATTATATCCCAAGCTGTTAGAATGTGTTAAACGAGCAGAGTCAACAGCAACCTAGGTAGTATAGTAGATAATTTGTCTAAATTATTGAACCTTTTTTGCCATTTGACAGTATCGTCATTTTGAATATGAAATGTGGAACGATATTTAGTTTGAATTCTTGTAGATCAAAGCATATTGATAGAAACATCGAGAAACTCAACAGTTATTTTCAGAACTAATACACGTGGTGTACCGCAAACTTTATATTAACAATTCTTGTAGACATTTCTACTTCTGTGAAAATCCACAAAGTTGGCTGAGCCTACCTGTTTCATAGTTTGAAAGTTGTTATAGAAAGCAAGAGCAACTGGCGCTACTCTCATTGCTCCACCATTCCCATAAGATCCACTCCCATTAAATTGTGTTGTTGCTGGATGATAAATATTTGTTAATGCAGGGTCGGCTATTCTTTGAAATATATCTGTTACATTTGCTCCATACCCTCTCCAATTCTCCTTTATGTATTCATCATTGAATCTGCAATTTTGATTAGGAAATTCAAAATAATATATGCAGCACAGAAATTGAATGGAACAATAAATATGGAACATAATCATTATAATGTTGAATAGATTAATGGAATGTGCTACCTTTTAGCCATGTCCCGTGCATTAAACTTGCATGTATTCTCTATGAGGGACTGAGCAACTGACCTGGCCATAGCTGTATCATCTGTAAACTTTAGTTTCTCTGTAAATGCAGAAAACAACACACTCACAAATGCCGGATACATAGATATAGCATTACCATAACAATTGATTAGGTTCAATTCAATAAGGTTTATTATTCACTATTACAGTATTAATTGTTTACTAATATTTATTATGTTCATTTTTATGTATTAACTGCCCACTGAAGCGGATTTTCTATTTTTACAATTCAACACAAAGATGAGAGGGATGCATGAATCATTTTTGGAACGTACTAGAATCAATACTCAACTCCTTTTCAAACTTAATAACCTCGTTGACACTTTCAACACCACATACTTCAAACGGAGCACCAAGGCAGTCACCAGCAACTGCTGCTGCCAAACAACCCTGAAAGCGAGCCTTTAATTTGTGCCCCCATGCTGCAGTTGCAGACATCCCAAACCACCTCACCAAATTCAGCTTAAAAAATGTCTTAAAAAACAAAGATGCAACAAATCGTTAATTTAAACAAACAATAGATTTACTACTACACACACTACAGCAAATAGGCCTACTTATGACATGTCTGATGTAATAACAAACACTGACAGTATATATCACCAGGCTTGGGCCTATTTAGGCTAAACATCACACTAGTACTGTAGTACTAGGTAATAGTAGTGGTGTAGTAGTTGTGGTAGGGTAGGTAGTAGTAGCCTAGGCTTAGACTAGCTAGGCCTAGCTAGCTAGGCTAGTCCAAATTTCAAGAATTCAAATTTCATAAAATATTTTTCTGAATATTCCTCCAATTAAATATTTCTCTTGGTTAGTGGAAAAATGATTAGTGTTTAAATATGCCTAACCCTCCTACTAAAAAAGTGTATTTGTGAAAGAAATACAGTGTACTATATGTACTACAGAAAATATAGAATTTCAGAATGAGCAATCCGATCCGGGGTTTTCCCCTGCAACAGTAATTTGTTCCGTGCGGTAGGGCGCCGCATACGTCGGGATGATTAGTGACGGTTACACTAATAAACTAGTTTGACATAATTGTAGTCTAATATAATAACATGTATTTTATAGTAATTTATATCATAAAAACTTTACTTGACCGAGCGGATTAGTATATTCGGCAATAGAATTTTCTGTACTTTTTTATTGTTTAGAACATTGTTTATGCATTTCAAACTGCACGTGTATTAACAAAGAATTTTGGATTTTTATATATTAGACCAATAAAAGATGAATTGAATACTAGGCCATGCTTGGTAACGCATGGTTGATTCATTTTATTTTTGTTTGTTGCTGTTAAACAACTCCCTGGTTAAACATTTCTTTGTGAACTAATTTAGCATGGTGGTAAAATAATTTTCAATTTTCAATTTTTGAATGCACACTAGTATGTTATTAGATATTTTTCATGAGATGTTATATAATTGCAAAATATATTATCGTAATTTGTGACATGTATATTATCTATTTAAATCAAGTCTTCTTTAGTCTGTATACATCCGCTCGTGTGAGGGCGGGCACCCAAGCTCATTAAAAAGTACAGAGTGATACAATTATTTTCCAATGCAAAAATCGCGTGACGTGTATGTGTGTGGTGGCGGCAGAGCAGCACCCACATGTTACAATTTGTGTGAACACTTTTTTCCTTCAAAATGCAACATGACGATGTAAGTATTTCTTTATTTGGGATTTTCATTTGAACATTGATTTCAATATTAGTTTACTTTCTAATTTCTTACAATATCACTATCTAGGCATCTATCTAGCCTAGATTCTAGGTAGGCTAGTGCCTAGCCTCCTCGGAGGACTAGGCCTACTAGAAGTCCGTTCTTCCTCTAGTGTAGGATTAGGAACCAGTGAGCCTGACCCCGGGTCGATTCGTCCCAGGAACAATTCAACCCGGGACTCGGCCCACTTCTAATATTATTGTATGTTATTAGCCTATAGGGCCTAGTAGGTAAATTAATTAATTATATATACAACAACTGCAAACAGTTGCCTTGATTTAGATTTATTTGCATTTTAAATCACAAATTGCATTTAATTAAAGAAAGTGGCCAAGCACCGAAATGAGCCAGTTTCATTAAAACTTTATTAAAACTGTATCAATCTAGTTTTAGATTTTCTTTTTCTGGTTCAGTTAGCCAGACAATACTTGCTTGATGTTATTGGTTTCGGTTAATAAGCTAAATATAGCTTATATGACCCTTCCTGCCATCTTGTAACCAAAACTATCATAAATACACAATAATTGTGTTGAAATGTATTCATTATTTTATAATAATAATTATTGTTGTCTTGTCACAGGTCATATGGAGTATTATTAACAGCACATTCTGCTCATACAAAGTGAATTCGAAAACAACACAGTTTTGCCGTAATGAATATAACTTAACAGGTTTATGTAACCGATCAGCCTGTCCTCTTGCAAACAGTCAATATGCAACAATCCGCGAAGAAAACGGTTAGTTTAGTAGATTATACATTTTCATAGTTACAATGTAAATAGTAAGAAGTATTTAGGTGCTTTAATAATAATAATACTGTAATACATTATGGATTATATGTTTTATGTTGACAGGTGTTTGCTTTTTGTACATGAAAACAATAGAAAGAGCAGCATTTCCATCCAAGTTATGGGAAAAGGTTAAGTTATCAAAGAATTATGAGAAGGCCTTACAACAAATAGATGATCAGCTACGATACTGGCCAAATTTCATCAAACACAAGTGTAAACAGCGTTTCACAAAAATCACACAATACTTGATTCGTATGAGAAAACTTGTTTTAAAAAGACAGTAAGTTAAAATTGCATCAAACTGAACAGAAAAATTAAGATGTGCAAATTGCAATGGTATAATAGCAACAAATTAGAGTTAGTAACAACATGTAATAATATATATGATAAATAACATTTAGGGTGTCTATAAAGCTAATAGTCAGCCCAATTAAACCCCAGCATGTACTGTAGTCCATATCATAATATAATACATTTTGTCGAGTTCACATCCTTTAAGATATTTTGATGTTTGTGCAGGAGAAAACTTGTTCCAATCAGCCGTAAAGTAGAAAGACGAGAGGAACGTAGAGAACAAAAGGCGTTGATTGCAGCACAGCTTGATAATGCTATTGAGAAAGAGCTCTTGGAACGCCTTAAAAAAGGAACTGTGAGTATTATTGTTGCATGTGTAGGCCTGCTTTTGATATTTCACATAGAACACCATGTATATGTGTAACTGTCTTTTTTTGCAGTATGGCGATATATACAATTTCCCAGCACATGCATTTGATAAGGCTTTAGATGCTCAGGAAGAAGATGAAAGTGAAGTGGAAGGAGAACAAGAAGAAGAATATGATGAAGAGGTAATGTGAATTTTAAATGTAATTGCCTTTCTTGGATCTTTACACCTGAATATGTTTGATAGAAATTAGAAAAGTTGAGTTGGATTAACGTTGATAAAAATGATTGTTACCGTAGGAACCTGAAGTAGAGTATGTGGCAGAAGGTGACTTTGAAGAAAGTGATTTAAGTGACTTTGAGGTGAGTTTGAACACATGATAT
Source organism: Antedon bifida (assembly GCF_963402885.1). Classification (NCBI taxonomy): domain Eukaryota; kingdom Metazoa; phylum Echinodermata; class Crinoidea; order Comatulida; family Antedonidae; genus Antedon; species Antedon bifida. Next base: position 64,410 of record NC_136228.1, on the reverse strand, counting down.
AATAATCATCATTTTAGTAATTTATTATGTAATTAGATGCAGTTAGTTGCATTTGGTATTAGCAAGGTTAACCTTAAAGTATATTAATATTTGTGTTTTTTACTATTTTTTGCATAAATCAATATTTGTATTTATTTGCAGGAGATGGACAAACTCCACAACATAAGTGATGATAATTCAAGTAGTTCAGATGAAGAGCAAAAGAAAAGTGTGAAAAAAATGTTCAAAAAGAAAAGACCACGAGTTGAAATAGAATATGAAAAAGAACTTGATCAGCCATCAACATCAAAACAAACTCTAAAATCATGAACATTTATTAAATAGTTGATATTAGTTAGTACAATGGCATCCATCGTGAGTACTTTGAGTGTTCCAAATTCCCATGTTCATAAACCAATCTGTATTGTGAAAATCATTGTAATCTAATTTCTTTATGATCTATTTGTAGTCCAGTCCCTAGATTTCTTTTGTTGAAATTACTCCCATTTGAAAATGAATCTTAATTTTTCAATAAAATACACATATTGCATCCCGTAATTAAAGCTTGTAGGATCATGGAGCTCCATGGTAGGATGGGGACGAAAGCAATGAATTGTTCATACATTACAAGGGTAGATTTTCTCGTAAAGATCTTATCAACGATGATTGACAAGTCCTTGGATTGACTTTGATATCAAAGAACAAATAGTACCGTATTTGCTACCGCCCTCTACAATTAAATAAGTGAACCACCTGCACACACTCGCGATCGCTCGAGGGATGTTGATGAACAGCAGTCAAAATATGGCGGAGGCGAATACAATGAGTGATCAGTCTCCGACAAAATCAACGGTAGCTGGTGTAGTAAAGAGAGAAGGTAGAATTTATTTTTGATGGTTAAATAATTATTATTTAACAATTAGTACTGTAGCTCAGTTTTATTCGCCAAGACTAATCTGGCTATTCATTTTTAAAGATACTCTCTAGGCTAGTTAATAATAAGTTTTTTTTTTTTTTTAAAGACCCACCCCATTCACCGGGGAAATCCCGCTTTTTACCCTCGAGCCTGGCTAGCTACCAACCTGCTAAGTAGGCTAGAGTAATGGTACCGTGGTATTCAATATGATCCATGGTATAGGCCTAGTGTACTGTAGTAGGCTCAGCCTAGCTAGGCCTAGAATTTTAAAGCTCTAGGGTTAGGTTAGACTTAATAATAATATTAAATTGGTGTTCGGTCAACCGTGTAGAGTAGGCGCCTACAATACATACAGCAGCCTAGTATCTATATCTTCCTCTACTCTAGAGGCTGCTCTTAATTTGATTATTTTAAGACAATACTCAAAAAAGAAAGACATCTTTGAACGACGATGACAAACAATGCTGTACAGGGAAGGGTAACCAACAGCGTGAGCATATTTTCGATGGAAAAGTTACTTATTAAAATGGACAGTCTTGTGGACAAAATTTGTAAAATTGTTTTGATCGCCTAAAATCCAATGGAAAAAGATAAGTAAAACACATTGCGATAAAACGGTGAGGACGACCGTGTGCCTGCAGTAGGCCTATGCTTTAACACTGCAATTGTCTAATTTGTTTTACTAATTCAGGATCAATCTATTAAGAACATTTAAATGTACAGTAATTTGTTTTCTCATATGACCCTCTGTACAGGAATTTTTAAATTAACATGGTGTCCTGAAATCCCCTGAAAACAATGTTGGTTACGCTTCCCTGCACAGCATTGTTTGTCATCGATCAAACTGTTTCATACAAAAGCATATCTGGCCTATAGTCAGCTTAACTACTAGCCTACTTAGGTCTAGTGCCTTCACTGGCCTAGCCTACTTAGGTCTAGTGCCTTCACTTTACCATACACCTGTGATAAATGGAAAAACTACTTTCAAACCAACTATATTGAATATAAGTACAGGTGCAGCAGCTATTAATAATGGTCGTACCACGGTATCTGAAACAGGGAAGCGAGGCTGTACTTCTTGATTAACTGTGATTTTGCACAAATTTGAATCCAATAATTTCATTTATTTTGCCATATTTATAAATTATATATAATTAAATTGTTTTTATAAAAAAAACATAATATTATACTGTTTATAATAAAATGTTATTTTTATTAAATAATCCAATGTTAGGTAAGAAAGGTCGACTACGAACTACGTCCAAGGTTCGCTTTCCAGAAGATGTGCATGAACCAGATATTTTAGTATCCCGAGAGAATAATGGTGCAATTGATATAAATGTGGGTTTTTTACTAAGTCAACACAAGTATGAAGCTAGTTTTACTATAGAAGATTCTATTAAAGATGATATTGAAGTGCCTACAGATCAACAAGTATTGCTCAGAGTTCGTAATATCTATACATCTCAAAATGGTATGTACTTGTTTTATATTTTCCTTTATGTGTTTTGTTTTTTTAGTTTCCTGTCTAATTCATGTCTAGTTGTTCAGATGGTCATCATGAACCTGCCATGTTTGCTAACATGCTTGCTCAATACTTCATTAAACTCTATCCAACAAAAGAATCGCTTGACAAAAACAATACTGTACGTCAAACATCTCTGGTTTCATTAAACATGAAATAAAAAAAGTTGTATGCAAATAAATATTTCGACCTGAGATATGGCAAACTAAGTTTTAAACAAAACGTCTGCATTCATGTAAGAACATCTTAGCTAGGTAGGATGGTAACTAGTTTGTATTGCAGTGTGTATTAATAATGTTAAAACTAAAACATTGAAACTGAATGAAAATTATAATGTTAAAAAAAGTGTATCATCCTGGGCAGCCTTTATTTTTGGATCATAAATACACATGAAATACAAAAGATGCATGTCTGATGTTTTCTTTCGGAAGATTTATTATTATATATTATATTTATTATTATTGATTCTCATAATGTCCATTTCCATGTAGCACAACACAATATATCGTATAATAATTCTACAGTAAAAAGGCAATGTCCACTGCCTCATAGTAATTTATAGTGAAAGTAATTCATAAATGAATTTGATTAATATACTAGATGCATAAATAAATAACAAAGTACCGTACAGTGTCATAGTTGATAAAACACTTATTGACTGTACATGTACACTTATACTATTTTGGATAGCATATTTGAATGTGTTTATATAGTTCTGTTCTTATTCTGTATAATTTTATTATCTTTTTGTTGCCATTATTTGTCGTTGCCATTGGTATTTGTTTATGACCTAGTGGTAAAATTGGCTTTGCATGCTATATGTACCAAAATGTACGAAGCTTCATATATTCACATCATGTAGACTAATTAATCCCAAATTGTATTTTGCTGTAGGGTGTGGACACGATATTGTAATGGAGATCCACGCTCATAAAGAAGGAGTATGGTCTGAACAGATTCAGTTATCAAGTAAATTGGACAACAATAACAAAGTGATATTAGTTGTTCATGCAAGAGTCATGGGTATATATCTTTTTATGTCAACAAATCAGGCAAAGAACAGTAATTCTAAACCGCCCGGTGATATACTGAAATTTATCTTTTTATGTCAATATATTTTTACTGCAATTTAAAACACTTTGTTTTAATCCACAAATAAAACAAAGCAGACTATTACTACTACTATTTTAATTTGATAAAAATGAACCATTATTTACATTTGTTTACAGATAAAGAGCAAGGCCATCCGTTATTAAAAGAGGGTATTCACTGTTTAGGATTGTTAAGCCCAATAGCAAATGCTGGGTCAGCATCTGAAGACAGTGACTGGAAGGGCTTTGAGTGAAATCAACACAACCAGATAATACAGACCTAGCTATGTTGTAATATGACAATGGACAGTAGTAGTCTTTACTAATTCATTATTGTCTGAATTACATTCCAAGACATTTTATTATGTTAAATTAGTTAGTACAGACAGTTTTAGTAGGAATGTGAATAGTGGATGTACTAAACTCAGGTTTGATTCAGATTTGATTTGTACCAGAAAGTGGATGATATTCATTCCAGTGGATGGTGGATGATATTCATTCCAGTGGATGGTGGATACAGTAGAGTTGTATCCATGTCACCAGTGATTCATTGACAGAAAGAAATGCATTCCTTTTATAACAGATCTTGTTTTGTATAATCAGACAGTTTATATACAAATTATTATTATTGGTGATAATAGGATTTCTCAATACATACTGTATCAAGCAAAAAGCTAAATATCTACTGTAGAAAGAAATGAAGGTGGTTGGTATTACTGTAGTAGCCAATATTTTAACTTAAATTAAGCAATACAGTAGTGGGTATATAAACTGTATTTGTTCTCTTAGTGAGAAATGGTTACAATCATTCTTAAACAATCACATTTAATTTAACTTATTTAATTTTTAGATATTATTTGTAAATTTGTATTTTTTATACTGTACCAAATTGTGTAGGATAAATAGAGTAGTAATTACTGTAATACATTGATAAGCATATTTAAAAACTTTATTGAAACATAAGTTCATGTATTTTATTATAGTCACTGCAGCTTGTGGTTAGGGGTGTTTTATGCTAGCAAGTGTTTCAAGGTGCAATTAACTCATTGCTAACTCGTCGGATTAGTATTATTACTGAGATAATGTACAGGGGCGGGCCATTCCATTTTGCATATATGTATAATTGAAATAATACTATTACGGTAAATAACTATTAATATATATATATACAGTATAATAAAGAAAAATTTGATCAAAATTTGATAATGGTAGGATAAAATTAATTATATTGCAGAGGATGCCTTTGCACCATCATTCCTTTAAATCCGCCATTGATATAGTACAGTGTATTTAGGGCTACGTCGGTGATGAATACAAATATGACATGTAATTTGAATTCAATTTTTCCTCCATGTATTTTATTCATTAATACAAATTGTGAAATAAAACTATCACAATAAAAACGAAGACAAATCGTGTTTATATGATTAAAGCTATTTTTGTTTGTTTATTTTATTTTCACATGAACCAACTGCAAATACATTTTACTAATGTGAAACCATGTTTTTAAAAATAATCAAATCTCATTTTATTATGCTTAGGTAGTGAGGCTGTATTTGAGGGTTGGAAAAATCCTGCCAGAAGACCTTTTAGAACTAGAAAGCACTAGCACTACAAAATACCTATTGTTGTGAAAGAGTATTTTCCAAATGCTTAGCTGTGTACTATTATCATTTATTACTTGGAAAAATGCCATGTAAATTTCATTCTTGTTTGCAATTGCCAGCCCTCTGTCTTTCGACAAGTATTTCACTCAGTTTTTATAAACGCTCGATTTCCAACTGCTCTTCTGTTGTCATTGAGGAGTGTTATTTCAAAACATGTACATCATCACTGCATAGACCTTTATTGCCATCATACCAATTATTTCATGTCCTGCTATTCAACAAAATAAACAAATGTGTTATACTGTTTTTTATTTTATTTTTTGTCTTATTACATAAAAAGTGGAATGAATTTAACAATACAGTACTTCCCCAGACTTCAGTTTTGAATTTCTGAAGGTAATTATGTTGTATAAAATTGATTATATTTGGTAAAGCAGTGCTACATAGATTTGGTATAGCAATTATCTTGTTTTACTAGCCAGATTTCAGCGTAATGATATAATAGAAACAAGCTTGTAATGTACAATGGTATTGCTATAATATTGTTACTTTTCAGCTAAACCATAAAAATACTGTACATGATTTTAACATCCAAATGAAAACAATTATTTTCAGCAAATTGTGAAATTTAGAATTCTGCAACCCTTTAATTTTTATATGTTTTGAAATTATAATAGTAAAATATTTTTTAATATTGAAAATTCATTTTGTAGCAAAATATTATTAAATAGGCAACTAACTACACTGAACTAAAAATAACATGGTCTGTTGACACTGACAGATTAAAACTCGAATTGTTTGTTATCTACATTTGCTGTATCTTGACGATCATAACCGTAGTAAGTCATGAATTGGTCATCACAATTTTTCAATGATAGTTTTTGTTGCTTGAAGACTTGTAAATAGTAGTTGAAGATGCATATTCTAGAAGACTGATTTAAACACTCCCAGCAGATTTAGAGAATGCCACATTTGCCCTTATCCTTGTAATGATTTTCACCGCTTGGTGGAATTCCAGTCAAAAGCATATCCTTATCACGATGTTCCACACAGTATTCACGTAGACTGGTTGCAGCTTGTGATACAAGCAAGCGTTTGATTGCCGCCTCACGTTTTAGTTGTTCCACAACTTTCTTCATATTCTGGACACCAGTCATGGCTGTTTAAAATAGAAACAAATCAAATTATTTATTTAATTTATAACAATATGATAACAACAATTAAATAAGTCTTGCTTCAAAAATGTCAGAGGCTGCTTTATCTTCTGATCGGTTGTCACGTTGTTGGCCTCCTTCATACTTGGCCTTGATATGTATACAAAATGTACTTGGTACAGTGGTGAAATATGCCTACAGTATATCAGTAGGCTAGGCGGATCGGGTCATACGGAGCTGGCTAGGCTAGGCCTAGCTAGAGTAAAGTACGTCACTACTCGTGCTGATACCGATAGCCTACGCCTGCTGAACTGGCTAACCGCCGTTCTGTTAATAAAAAAAATCAACAAGAATTTATTATAAATGAAATAAATGTTCCCACCGTGATAAATTTATTCTTGTAAACCTTAGATTGACAGTAAAAAAGATGTATTTTCTGATGACTTCCGTTCTGGAATTACAGCATCAGACCAACTCTATCGGCGACGCCTATATTTTTGGTTGTTCTTTGAGGGTCTCTCGATAGAGGGCGCGCGGTGGGAAAATGTAACTCTCTCTGTTTTGGCTTCTTTTATTCGGAAAACTTGTTTCCGCAGAGGGGTTTTCTTTTTTTTTTCCATCTTTTTTTCTTTTTCAACGTTCCACCATTATTATTTGAAATATCTAAATTTGATAGGAGGCGGAACCAGAAAACTGATGTTATTATTTTTTATATTTTCAATATAGGCATTCAATATAATGCATGCCAAGGAGTGACGGCCCTCTTTGTATTCGGGACCAACAAAAAATTGTTCCTTTCTTTTAAGGGACCGACCACCAAGTCACATTACAAATTAAATGGGAAAATGAATCAATGACTATGAAAACTGCCATGGCCAATGCTTCATAATGTTCATAATTATTATGAAGATCCATGCTGTACTACCATCCAAATAATGTTGGTCTGACGGTAAAAAAATATCCTGTTAATGTAGAGGTATTTCCCGATCGTATCGCGTGAAAATGTTCCCATAAGATGGGGTGTCATGTGTAGGGGTATCCCATGGGGTCATTAAGTTGGGAGTGTTTGAGTTTTGATCTTTGTCACGAGAAAATCCTCCATGGCGTCTGACAGAGGATTTAACCGGTGGTAGTTTATCCACCCACTTCTCTACTTTATCGAATTTGTTTTTTTAAATGGTCAATAACCTTATGTTTTTTATCCTTAACTGGACCATAAACAAATGGAATAAGAACACAACATGTTTGAATCACCGGCAAATGGTTATTTTATTTCACAATTTCAAATAATAAAGTCTTATATATGAATTCATGGCTTGTGTTTTGCCAATCTTCCCACCAATGAGGCAATTAAGTTCTTGTCATCAATTGGATCACATCTTTCACATCTCTGACTGGAATCTTTCAATGAATGCCTCTCTGATGAGGACGGTTAGTTAGCAGGTCGGATGAGTAACGCGACATCGTCTTTTATGATTTTATTAAAATACTGATAGACCAGTTTTCACCACCATTAGATGAACGGATATACACATTATTAGTGGAAACAAATGATTTATTTGGCTTTATATTAAACAACATGGTCTGCTACCCATTCTGTAAGGGGAAACACGTCCTGGGTTTTCTGCTGTTGGGCCTCCTGTCAGTAAAAAGTCATTTTTTCCAAGTGAAATGCAGTATTGTTTGAGATCAAGTGCTGCTTCTGATACTGGGATTCGAACAATTGATGCCTCTCTTTTTAACTGTTTGATGTCCTGTCTTAAGCGCATTGACTCTGTCTTGATTCTATACTGAACTCTGTGGTATAAGTAATAAACTTTATGATAGATAATAATTTAACGTTGTTCACTCAACTGAAATGTAATACATTCGATCAGTAATAATAATAATAATCAATAATATTAATGAAAGTAATCGTAGCCAATATGTCTACCAAACGTTCCGTTGAATTAATTTTATTTCTATTTCGTCATTTTCCTCATTATTTGTTTAATAACAAAGTGTTAAACATTCTTACAATAACATTTATGGAAGACCAGGACAGTATACTTTAAAAAATGCTTACCTTGGATCCATTGTAATGTCGGAACTTCACCAATCAATCGTGTAGTTACAATAAGATTGAAATCCTATGTATGACAGCAGTTCAAACTTCACTTTCATTACCTATTAAATTAGATTTATTCACAGCGATTCAATAATAAAACATCGATACTACTAAAGTAAATACATTAACGGGGGTCGACGTCTAATTACGCATTACACGCAAACAAGGGCGTATACTAAATAACCAACTTAGTTCCTACAAACCAACTGGCATTATAAACTGCTCGATATACTACTACAATATTAAAAGGCCCCTGGCCAAACTGGGAACAAAACCATTTACAGAAAATATTACTTACTTAGCTTTATAAATTCGACTGAATATGACTCATTATCACCTCTTGGTTCACGTTAAACTGGTATATAAGTAAGACAAGAAAAAGACTTAGCAGCCAATGTACTGGAATGCCCAACTCTCATATCCGGAAGAAGTGACGTGGTATTTAAGCACAGTGGTAAAGGATATTGCTTTTATCTTTCCGGTAGTATGGTCGACCAAATAAGGTGTGATGTTAAAAAGATAACGGCGCGTCAATACACTTTTTTTAAATTACAATTTTTAGTATACTATTTTGTATAGAGTTTATACTTTATTTTCAATATAGTGGGCGCGCCTGTGACCCGACTCATGGTTCTGTAACTGTTTTTTCTTTGTAACACACTGGTTATTTACTCCATGGTTATATAAAGAGGAGTGCACGCATTTTGTGCTACTTTTCTTGATTCTTTTTCTTTGGAATCGGGCTGTTTCATACACCCGAGTACTGGATCCTCTGCTATGCTTTTTAATTGCCATCATAATAATAATAGGAACGGACCTCATGAGCGTCTACGCCAAACATGTCGGAGAATCGTGTTTATTGCTTGATTTTCGTAAAATCGAACGTGATGTCAAACCTGTTAGCTATTTACATTACTTAAATCCATATGTAAACTGTTTTTTTAGTGCTGATGATATCTAGGCCTATATATTATGATTATTGCGTTGTTTTGAATTTTTAATTAGCAGTGAACTTGCTAGCCAATCACAATGTAGCAAATTGGAATCCAGGGTGATGTTTGTACCACGTGACCATAATCAAAATGGCGTTTTTGTGTTGAAAAAATGAGGAAGGTCGTGTGAAATAGAAAACATTATTAGGCCTAGACGTTTTTAAAATAAGAAGATGTCACCAAAAAGACCGTCGTCTGCTCGTAGATATGTTACTCAGGAATGTTTTTCATCCTTTGTGAGGTAAATTAGCTAGGGCCTAGGCAGCTAGGCTAGGCCTAACTCTAGGCTAGCCTAGCCTAGACCTTAGTTAGCTGGATCCAGTTAGCTAGCTAGCCTCTGTAGGCCTAGAGGCCTAGGAGAGTAGTGTGTAGACTAGTATCATATGGATAGCTAACTAGGCTTGTCCTAGGCCTATTGTCAATGATATTTATAAACTTATGTACGTTCAGGTTGGTTAGGCCTAGCTAGGTAGGCCTAGGCCTACCTAGGCCTAGACATTATTGTTTGTTTTTTAATTCATTCAAGCAGTTCATCAAGACTTCACAATGTTCAGAATTTGTTACGCAAACCAAACGATACTGAAGAAGATGAGCAACATCCTGATGCGGTGCTATCTATAATGGGCATTGATAGCAGGTAAGTAAACATTTCTACCAAACCATTGGATGATGATTTTCAGATCTTAATAATAATAATAGGAGTTTATAATATATAGAAGTACTGAAAAAAATCTTTACTTTGTGATAATATGTTGTAATGAGATTATATTTTGTATAATTTAATACTGGAAATAACAAAAAATACATTTAATATTTCAAATCTTAATTTACCGTCAAGTTTTTTTCCGCTTTTTTTTACAGGTATAATGATGGTTGTAAAGAGCTCATTAACTACCTACTTTTTGGGTTTTTTGATGTGCGGAAAACAGAAATTGAAAGGTATTAGATAAGAGGTTAATTTGAAAAAAGTATGTGATTTGCCCAAATATGGTAGTGATATGCCCAAATATGGTAGTGGTATGCCCAAATATGGTAGTGGTATGACATCCTCATGTCCATATATGGGCACATTCCATTTTGTTTTCACATAAAGTTTGATAGTGTAGAATTAGTTTAAAGCACTTAAAGTGTTTCAACCTAATTTATATATATAAACTTTATTCACAAGACTGATGTGCAGTACAACTTGTTCAATCAACATTCATTGTTTTTACACAAGTTTGTGATTATATTAAAAAAACCAACACCATATAAATACGACAAAAAAGATAGAAAAAATTGAAAGCCATTTCAATTAGCTAACATGACATTTTCTACATTCAGTTATTAATTTTGCTTTTTTAAAGTTCTGGCTATGATGAAGAAACTATTGATGGTAAGTTCACTTGATCTTAAGTACAGTAGTATACTATTTACACAATCCTTTTTTTGGAAGGAAAATCTACTGTTTCATGGTGGGGAATAGAGTGTTAATCTACTGTCATTGCTTATATCATTTATGTACAGCACATTGCTAACCTGTCTATATGCACTGTTTAAGAATTAATATATATTATATTATATTATAATAGGCTAACAAAAGAAGTTTTTTACACACAATATACTAAATTATGGTGACAAAAGCATGCACAAGTTTTCTTGTTTGTGGTATATTCAGTGATGTATTTTCACAAATGTTCTTGTTTGTGGTATATTCAGTGATGTATTTTCTGTTAATATTTTTCACCAGACCTTGTGATTCTTGTCAAGAAAGATAGTGTTCATGTTTATTGTAACCCCATCAACTATCATTATCTACTTCCTTACATTGGATCATGGCAGAACTTGCAAATACACTGTATGACTGAAGAAGAGGTACTGTCTTATCATTCAACAAATCATACACATTTTTTAAAATAATTCCATTGTACATACATACGTACGATACTACAAATAATTCATTGACAAACAAAACATTTAATTATAATTAGATATAGAGTCAAACTGACTATTTTATCATTCATTATACTATAAATTTACTTTCTAATTATTGCACACCAATTATAATCTAAGTTCACTATAAATTAAAAAATATGACAGTTGTTTTTTTGAATGAGGAGCATGTGAACCGAGACCAGGATGCATAAAGATAGTGACAGCGCTGTCTTTGGGATTCATCCAAAACAATTGTATTACCTATTCCTAAAATGGTAATTGGTAATTTCACATTAATTTATATGTTTAATTATAATTGTGTTTTTATTCAGTATGAAGATGATGAAGCTGCAGAAATGTTCAAGATTAAAAGTTTCATTGAAATGAATCAAAGCTGCCAGAAAATTGGTATTCCATACACTACATATGGTATGTATAATAACAATTGGTGTTCCATACACTACATATAGTATGTATAGTAACAATTGGTATTCCATACACTACATATGGTATGTATAATAACAATTGGTATTCCATACACTACATATGGTATGTATAATAACAATTGGTATTCCATACACTACCAATGGTATGTATAATAACAATTGATATTCCATACACTACATATGGTATGTATAATAACAATTGGTATTCCATACACTACCAATGGTATGTATAATAACAATTGGTATTCCATACACTACATATGGTATGTATACTAACAATTGGTATTCCATACACTACATATGGTATGTATAATAACAATTTATATTCCATACACTACATATGGTATGTATAATAACAATTGGTATTCCATACACTACCAATGGTATGTATAATAACAATTGGTATTCTATACACTACATATGGTATGTATAATAACAATTGGTGTTCCATACACTACCAATGGTATGTATAATAACAATTGGTATTCCATACACTACATATGGTATGTATAATAACAATTGGTATTCCATACACTACATATGGTATGTATAATAACAATTGGTATTCCATACACTACATATGGTATGTATAATAACAATTGGTATTCCATACACTACATATGGTATGTATAATAACAATTGGTATTCCATACACTACATATGGTATGTATAATAACAATTGGTATTCCATACACTACATATGGTATGTATAATAACAATTGGTATTCCATACACTACATATGGTATGTATAATAACAATTGGTATTCCATACACTACATATGGTATGTATAATAACAATTGGTATTCCATACACTACATATGGTATGTATAATAACAATTGATATTCCATACACTACATATGGTATGTATAATAACAATTGATATTCCATACACTACATATGGTATGTATAATAACAATTGGTATTCCATACACTACATATGGTATGTATAATAACAATTGGTATTCCATACACTACATATGGTATGTATAATAACAATTGGTATTCCATACACTACATATGGTATGTATAATAACAATTGGTATTCCATACACTACATATAGGAGCAAACTTGTTCAATGTAACTTAGACTTTAATACAAATCTAGTTTGTTGCCATAAATGTTTGTTGTTAACTTTCAGGCCATTATCAACAATTTGACCCATTTACAATTGAGAAATGGCCTCTTGTACAAGCCCATGGTCTTGACGAATTTGGAGCGTAAGTATCAAATGCCACTGCTTCATCACCAAGTTCAGAATCTCCTTTATTCTTTATCTGTTTAACTGTCTCCTATAAATATCTTTACAGTGGAGGATTCTTTACTATGAGGTATGAGGTCATTGACATAAGTCCTCAAATGACAAGTATTTATAGTCTTGTTGATCCTGTGTCACTTGAAGGAATTGTCACGGAAAAGCTGCCACTTTTTGAACGTCAGTGTCACTCAATCATCACATATATTGACATGATTTTGTAAGTCTTTTTAAAATCCTATTCTTTTTAGTATTTAAAAATCCATTGCTTTGATGTTGTGCCATTACATCATACAGAGTTTTATTTGTTAAACTGTTAAATCATTTTTATTTTATGTTAGTCAAGAGGATACTACCCTTTCAGATGTCCAAGAAAAACAAGTGTTTGAGGTAACAGCGTCATACTGTATCTTCATATAATAGATTACTGTCGGAAATAGTTTCTTTTAACAATTTGTTTGCAATTTACTTCACCATGAATGTTGATGGCCTTTTTTTCTTTAAATTATTTCTGACAGCCAATACAGAGCTATTTCAACCATGGTCGGGTATCAAGGTACCAAATGGATGCTTCACCAAGGCAGCCTTACCTCATGTTTGGTTCAGAATCTACAAAAGAGAATCTAAAGGTAGCAGAGCAAGGCTTTAAAAAGGACTTAAATGTGACTATGAATACAGCGGGGCCATCTGGTAAAGCAGCCAAGCACATGGTAAACATAATGATAATATTTTTGTTTTTTTAGATTTTTAATAATGGTATCTGAAAATAATGTCATCTTTCCTGTTTTTTTTAATCATTTAAAACAAATTTAATTCTGAAACAGGTTTTTCAAGCTGTTTGTCCAAGAAGCTTTATTTGTTGTGCTCGTACATACTTCTTTAACAGTGGATACAGCCCTTATCCAATTGGAGGGGCAAGTCCAAAGGCTCCAAGTCCACCAAAGTCAGATATTGAGTAAGCAAACCAAAGTTTCTTATAATTTATAGCACACTTTCCAACTACTGTATAATTTAGATTATGATGGCTTGATTTATAGTAATGATTGGGATGTGGGGACTATATTATTCCTCTAATAGTTAAGTATAGTTCAAAGGGAAATTTGAACCAATCAAAGCACAGATTATGTATGCATATTTTCTTTTATTTTTAAAGGTTACTAAATCAGCTGTACCAGCTGGCAATTGATACTGTTCTTTACATAATTGACATCTATGGCCGTCAAACTGCCAGTATCAAAGAAGTAATTGTTTTTTTTTTGTGTTATTACCTTTGCTGATGGTGATAGTAAGATAGGAAAAATAAATGACAATGATAATGAAAGCAATAATGACCATATTTGAGATTACAAAGAAATACAAAATAATGTAAATTAACAACATCTGAATTGGTGTTAACATAAAAGGCACTGCATCAGTAATGACAACAGAACTACTGTATGTTATTAAAAGGCACTGCATCAGTAATGACAACAGAACTACTGTATGTTATTAAAAGGCACTGCATCAGTAATGACAACAGAACTACTGTATGTTATTAAAAGGCACTGCACCAGTAATGACAACAGAACTACTGTATGTTATTAAAAGGCACTGCATCAGTAATGACAACAGAACTACTGTATGTTATTAAAAGGCACTGCACCAGTAATGACAACAGAACTACTGTATGTTATTAAAAGGCACTGCACCAGTAATGACAACAGAACTACTGTATGTTATTAAAAGGCACTGCATCAGTAATGACAACAGAACTACTGTATGTTATTAAAAGGCACTGCATCAGTAATGACAACAGAACTACTGTATGTTATTAAAAGGCACTGCACCAGTAATGACAACAGAACTACTGTATGTTATTAAAAGGCACTGCATCAGTAATGACAACAGAACTACTGTATGTTATTAAAAGGCACTGCATCAGTAATGACAACAGAACTACTGTATGTTATTAAAAGGCACTGCATCAGTAATGACAACAGAACTACTGTATGTTATTAAAAGGCACTGCATCAGTAATGACAACAGAACTACTGTATGTTATTAAAAGGCACTGCATCAGTAATGACAACAGAACTACTGTATGTTATTAAAAGGCACTGCATCAGTAATGACAACAGAACTACTGTATGTTATTAAAAGGCACTGCACCAGTAATGACAACAGAACTACTGTATGTTATTAAAAGGCACTGCATCAGTAATGACAACAGAACTACTGTATGTTATTAAAAGGCACTGCATCAGTAATGACAACAGAACTACTGTATGTTATTAAAAGGCACTGCATCAGTAATGACAACAGAACTACTGTATGTTATTAAAAGGCACTGCATCAGTAATGACAACAGAACTACTGTATGTTATTAAAAGGCACTGCATCAGTAATGACAACAGAACTACTGTATGTTATTAAAAGGCACTGCATCAGTAATGACAACAGAACTACTGTATGTTATTAAAAGGCACTGCATCAGTAATGACAACAGAACTACTGTATGTTATTAAAAGGCACTGCATCAGTAATGACAACAGAACTACTGTATGTTATTAAAAGGCACTGCATCAGTAATGACAACAGAACTACTGTATGTTATTAAAAGGCACTGCATCAGTAATGACAACAGAACTACTGTATGTTATTAAAAGGCACTGCATCAGTAATGACAACAGAACTACTGTATGTTATTAAAAGGCACTGCACCAGTAATGACAACAGAACTACTGTATGTTATTAAAAGGCACTGCATCAGTAATGACAACAGAACTACTGTATGTTATTAAAAGGCACTGCACCAGTAATGACAACAGAACTACTGTATGTTATTAAAAGGCACTGCACCAGTAATGACAACAGAACTACTGTATGTTATTAAAAGGCACTGCATCAGTAATGACAACAGAACTACTGTATGTTATTAAAAGGCACTGCATCAGTAATGACAACAGAACTACTGTATGTTATTAAAAGGCACTGCATCAGTAATGACAACAGAACTACTGTATGTTATTAAAAGGCACTGCATCAGTAATGACAACAGAACTACTGTATGTTATTAAAAGGCACTGCATCAGTAATGACAACAGAACTACTGTATGTTATTAAAAGGCACTGCACCAGTAATGACAACAGAACTACTGTATGTTATTAAAAGGCACTGCATCAGTAATGACAACAGAACTACTGTATGTTATTAAAAGGCACTGCATCAGTAATGACAACAGAACTACTGTATGTTATTAAAAGGCACTGTATCAGTAATGACAACAGAACTACTGTATGTTATTAAAAGGCACTGCACCAGTAATGACAACAGAACTACTGTATGTTATTAAAAGGCACTGCATCAGTAATGACAACAGAACTACTGTATGTTATTAAAAGGCACTGCATCAGTAATGACAACAGAACTACTGTATGTTATTAAAAGGCACTGCACCAGTAATGACAACAGAACTACTGTATGTTATTAAAAGGCACTGCACCAGTAATGACAACAGAACTACTGTATGTTATTAAAAGGCACTGCATCAGTAATGACAACAGAACTACTGTATGTTATTCCACTATTTTATTTTTACAGTGCAAACAATTGTGTCTTCAGAAGATTAAGGAGGTTGCATTTGAAAGTAAACTTGATCAATTCCCTTTCTTATCTGACAAGTAAGTCAACACATCTTGTGCTTAACTACAGTTTAATATGAGTAGTTTTAACACAATGAAACAGATGAGCATTTAATGTACTGAAATAGCAAAAGATGATTCACATAAGCAAATGAAATTGTATAGTTACTGTTATAATAACATTAATATGTATAACCTTTAAATTATTTGTCTGATTATTCAAAATCTAAATTTGATTGCAGCAATCATGTGGAACTAAGTATAATTGCTTTGGATAAGTTTGGGAACAAAGTTGATTTAGAGAAGAATTGTAGAATATCATATATCAAAACTGTAAGTATTCTACAGAACAGAAATCATTTCTATAAACGTGTAAATAAATTGAAAGGTGTTTTGTGTTGTCCGCTCGCTAAGCTGGTGTTAGTTTAAACTTGTGTTTTCCTTGGGTCTGGTTCAATCTTGCTGTTGCATGAGACAATAATTCAGTATTTCTGCACAGTTTGACTCAACAAATGTGTAATACCAACAAATCTCACTTATGGCCCCAATCATTCATATTAAGGTATTTAAACAGGTTTAGCCATTTGCTAATATCCATATAACCATAGGTTATAACATTTGTAAATTCTTATTACAGGCCAGGCTATGCATATATGACATTCCAAGCCTTGAACATGCTGGCCAGGTCCTAGGTTCTGTTGTGTTTTCTGAGAGCTTTGTTACCTCTTCAGTACAAGTTTTACATGCAGGTAAAACTCTTGTTAATACTATCAATAATACAGTAATAGTATAGGTCATGTACAATTTATGTATACATTTTGATGCATTTCTTGTATAGTGTAATTTTTTGACCAAATAAATGAAGGGATAAATTGATAGACCTTGTTTTATATGTACTTTTAGTACAAGAACTCCTCAACAGGAGAATCTCAGTAAGACATTTTACTGAGATATTATGTTGAAAACGAATAAATTCAAATCAAAGTTGGCCATCTACCCACTTGTTTTATACTGTGTTTAGTTTATTTCAACTGTTTTTTTTCCACAATAATTTAGATAAAGAGGTTTATAACAGTGAGTGTCTTGTATTGACAAAGACTATTCCAAGAGTTGTGTCTTGGGCTGTAAGTACATCGTTATGCTACTATGCATCTGTGATCTTTAATAGCTTGGTTTATTTTGTGTTATTTATTTGAAATATAGCTCCTGGTGTATTGTATGTACATTGATTTTAAAACATACTACATATTATTCATTGAGTTAATAAAAATCTAAAATATTATCATCCAAACGTTTATAAATGAATTAACTTCCATTATATCATCTCTTCATTGTATAGTTATGTATAATTATTAATTGTCCAGTTTTGTGATCCTTCCTTCAGAAAATGATTGTAATACAATGTAGTTGATAATATTAATGCAATTTTGTTTTACAGGCTAACAAAAGAAAAGAGGAGCTAATTAAGCAAAGAGATTCATTTATTATGGCAAGTAATTTAACAATTAAGCAAAGAGATTCATTTATTATGGCAAGTAATTTAACAATTAAGCAAAGAGATTCATTTATTATGGCAAGTAATTTAACAATTCAATTTAGCAGAAATAATAAATGAAATAAGACTTACTTACTTACTTACTTAACTTAATAAGGAGCTAAAATATATTGTACAGTAGATATTAGACTTACTTACTTACTTACTTAACTTAATAAGGAGCTAAAATATATTGTACAGTAGATATTAGACTTACTTACTTACTTACTTAACTTAATAAGGAGCTAAAATATATTGTACAGTAGATATTAGACTTACTTACTTACTTACTTAACTTAATAAGGAGCTAAAATATATTGTACAGTAGATATTAGACTTACTTACTTACTTACTTAACTTAATAAGGAGCTAAAATATATTGTACAGTAGATATTTGTTGAATTCATAAATTTGATCCCTCCTTGTTTTTGTTACAGCAATCATTAGATGTTTATGGTAAACTATTAGTTGATGGGGAGACTGTTCAAGTGTTGGGTAGTGCTAATAATGACACACCATCTGTCGGTAATTTAACAATCACTTTATTTGTGTAGGATTTATTCATCATTAGTTTATATTGCAGTATTTTGTAGTCCTTGTGCAGTACAGTAGGTTTTAATATACAGAAACTATTTTTATTGTTGTTTGTTAAATTTGATTGGTCAGTCTTTATCTTATATTAGGTGAGCTGTATGTCTATGAAAAGGCAATCATTCTGAATCATTGCCGTCATGGCGTCGTTGTTTTTCCAAAATCATACGTCGAAGCAATCCAGCTATATGATGGAGTGAGTATTATCCCTATATAATAAGTATATGTATGTCATAGGAATGTTATCTCAATGATTAACCTTTTAAAATGTATTTTTGTTGTAGGAATCGTTCAACAAAGTAACAATACTAGTAATGATATATAGACATATGTCATAGGAATGTTATCATGGGTCAGTGATTAACCTTTTAAAATGTATTTGTTGTTGTAGGAATCATTCAACAAAGTAGCAATACTAGTAATGATATATAGACACTCGTTGCAATCATATCTACCATTGCAATACCACACACCAGAAGATAATGTCATGTTCATTTTACAACCAAAGACAAGAGTGTACAAGATATTCTATAGTGAGGTAATTATATTTCTTATATGTTAAGCCATGGAAGTGGAAGAACATCTAACAGTTAAAGTTTCCATGTTAAAGATATTGCAAATAGTTTTCATAATAAACATTTTGAACACCGTTTTCAGGTGGTGTCTTTATGGCAAACAGCAAGAGGAGGAGAACCTCAGTTAAAACAACTTGATCAACCACCAGAATCATATGCACACACGTAAGCAACATTTGTAAACAGGATTATTTTAAGTTTCTCTTAAATTTTAATAATAATGTTTAAATTTATTGTAATAAATTGGTATTGTTGTCAAATTAGATATAGGTACTTGGACATGATGAATAACAACAGCACTAGAGTGAAGAGTGGAAAGTCCTTGGCTGTAGCAAAGACCAAACTACCTCAACTAAACAGGTATAAGTGATTAAGTGCTTGCTTTTACTTATTTTAATTTGTTTAGTTGTGGGGCTTATCGGTAAACGACTTTTGCCAGTTTAACAAACTGTAAATGCTAATTGTAAATACCATTTTTGGGCTTGTTAATTTGTCATATTTAGCTTCCTTGACCACCTAAGTGCAAGTACCACCAACCAAGACATCATTCCCTCAAACCATCTACCAGCCATTCTCAATGCAAAGGAACCTTCCATTAAACTACAAACTGAAGTTGTTGTTACTATAGTATGTGGTATACCAGGAAGTCACAAAGAGAATTTATGTAAGGCTTTGACAAACATGGCCAAAGAACAGAGCAGGTAAAGGTTCTTTCAGTATTTTAAAAGTTTAATTATATACAGTATTTTGTTTGATTATGCAACTTTATGTATTATTAAACATTTTTTACTATAACTAGTAAATAAGATAGTGAGCAGCATAATGCAACCTACATATATTAATAATTTAAATTTTATATCATTAAAAAGCATTAATTTTATTACTCATTTTTATTGTGAAGATCCTCTGTGTGAAGTTTGAGTAACATAATGAAATTTATGAGTGTTCTATCTAATCCATGTTTATCTTACAAACAATATTTAATAAGCACATGTTTAACTTCAGATGGGTGACATTGAAGGCACCATTTGAAAGCAGAAATGTTTTTGATGCCAAGGAGTTGCAATCATCATTAAGTGCCACAGTAGCAGCTGCTAAGAAACGAAGTATCAGGGCTAGCAGTGGAGGTAGAAAGAGACTTAGAATTCTGTACATACCACCGGGGTAAGTTTTGTAGTTACTTATGCATCTGTTATTGTATATTTTATATTTAAAATGTATATCTCTTATCTCAATAAAACATTCTATGTTTCATTTTAGATTTGTTGACTTACCTAAAGCTGTATATGCAATTCAGAACCACCCTGATCCTGCTATAGCCAGTCAGCTTAGCATAGGTGCTGTTACCACTTGTATTGACCCTATCAACATGTATATTGCCAATAGGTAAGTATTGGTGAATTGAACACTAAATATTCCTTAAGATCCCCTTTCCTAATATCCAGCCGAATCAAATTAGCTTGTCACAAAAAAAACCCCAAAAAACAGAACACAGTAGTTGCCACAAGACCTGATAATTAATATAGTGTGTGTAAAAACCTGGAAATAGAATTTATCTTAATGGTTTACATGTCAGAAGGTATGATGAATTGTTTTCAGATTGACAATGCCAAAGTTGTTAAACCAATGTGCAGAAGGATGGGTTAATAATGTCTTATTTACCAGTTGTACGGAGCCCAAGGTAAAAACCATTTTACTTGATTACAAGAACTCTTTGCTGGGTAATGTCCTTCTATAGTTGTACAGAGCCCAATTCAAAAACCATTTTACTCTTTGCTTCTGCCTCAAATGACCTGCTGATAAGAATGCTTAAGAATAATTCATTCATGAAATGTTACAATTTGCAGTGAATAATGTTAATTGAAATATTTAAAATGAATATAAAATGAGAATGATTTTTAACAGGTTTATGTTGACACTATATTTTGTTTAAGGATCCAAATCTAGCAAGGGCTCAACAGTTGATAAGGGCAGTCAATTCTGATGTAGCATTTATTATTGCAGACCTTGGAGAAGTAACCAGGTAATTGCATTCATAACATGTAACTATTCCATTCATTTATCCATCCATCCATCCATCGAATTTTTTCTTCGAATGTTTTATTTGTTTTAATATTGATAGGAGTCCGGATGCAGAATTGATCTTGTCAGAGACTGCTTTCCAAGATGCCAGTGCAATACGAGCCAGACACCATAACCCTGATAGGTATAGCATCAAGATTTAATATTATAAATAATGTGTAATACTAAAAATACAAAGCACTGCAAATTGATATATTAAATCAGGATTTAGTGGAATTTTATAGAAAACAATCTTTGTCGGTTTGACAGTACTATTCTATTAATGTAGAATTGCATCGTAAACTTCATTTGAAACAAACAGATTTATTTTAACAGATGTATCATTCCTTCTTCACTGACTATCCCTGTAATGGATGAAATAGTATTGATGTTCAGGAAACCACTCGAAAAGGCTAAGTTTGTTAATAAGCTGCAGAGTTTGAAAGCAAACCTAAACCATTATCCCTTCACTGGAAACATCTATGCTGTCAGAGCTAAAGTAATCTTTACAGGTACGTGTATATACAGACTATACTTTTGATTTAAATATACTAAAGAAATAGATAATGTTGTGCATTATTCAAATATAAAGGTGTATAAACATGAATATTCTGTAAATATCACTTACATTTGGATTAATTAATTATTGTAAATGTCTGAAAGCAATCTGTATGACTATACTATAATATGGCCCAATCCCGTCATGACAGACGATAACCTCAGGTCCAAAACATTATTTAACCAAGCTAAGTACTTCTCTGCTACGGATGAGCCCTGTTGGGTTCATTTATTTGTTAATACCTTTTTATTTTGATATATTTATTCAGTTGTTTGGTATTTATTGCAGATTTAGACAAACAAATAGAAGTTCAGCATGTAACCCTCAGCGGATACCTAAGTATGATACCTATCAACGACTCTCCTATAATCCATCCTCCTACTGCTGGTAGTCCCCCAAACATGAGGAGCAATGGTGATAGTGAGGATGTCAAAGATCACAATTGTGCAATTTTTACAGGATGTGGTCTGAGTGAACAACTGCTAAAGGATTGGTTGAGGTCTTGTGCAAAACAGGTAGCGTTTTGTTGAAAGATAGTTTACTTTACAGTTACAAATTGTTCTCAACTTTTTATGGAATGTTGTACCTAATTATCTCCAGCCTGGACCTGGTCACATTGATTGATTTGTTTGCTTGCTTTACACATTTTTAGAAATTAGTTAATTTGTCACAGAGTTGGTAGTATGTACTAAGTAGGGATTTTACCAGCCTCTTAATAGTAGTTATACAGTGATACGCAATATTCCACTTTACCTTCTTTATAATACTTACTGTACTCATTGCAATGTTGACTGTTTATAATCTTACTTTCTAGAAACCAGTGAAGAAAGTATTAAGAGCAAGAAGTAATTTAACAAAACAAGAATTGAAAAATATTCATGTGAGTATACAACGTCATTCTTTATAGCCCAAATTGTTCAACACATGGAAATGTGTTTGTAACCCATACAGCAGACCTATAGTGTCATTTATTGACAAAGTAACATCAATAGTGTTCAACACATGGAAATGTGTTTGTAACCCATACGGCAGACCTATAGTGTCATTTATTGACAAAGTAACATCAATAGTGTTCAATAGGAGGAAATCTGATGACATCAGTTAAATATTGTAAACAGTGGATCTCTTTTTGTATGCATACTATTGCATGGTTAGAGGTACTAATGCATATTCACATTTTGTAAACATTTTGGTGGTGAATATTATGATCGAATACCATCCTATCCTATACTGTATAAGTGATGACAGAAATTCCAAAGACCACATTAATGGCCTAACATTCATATTCAAATTCACATCATTGAATAGAAAAGTCAATATTTTGTCAAACATTATCTCATTGTTTTTAGACTAAGCATCATCTTGATGCTCTACCTGAAGGCTGGTTTTATAATGGCTGTCAATATGTTAGCATGGCTGGAGAAAAGAATTCTGTTCACCCAAGTAAGCTAATTCACAATAATACACTAATATTGTCCATTATAAGAAAATAACTAGAATGTTTGTGGGATGTGAAAAAGGTTGACAATGGATGATCAGAGGTGTATTTGGTGGTGTGGGGATTGGGGCTTTGGCGGCTTGTGAAATGGATGATCAGAGGTGTATTTGGTGGTGTGGGGGTTGGGGGCTTTGGCGGCTTGTGAAATGGATGATCAGAGGTGTATTTGGTGGTGTGGGGGTGAGGGCTTTGGTGGCTTGTGAAATGGATGATCAGAGGTGTATTTGGTGGTGTGGGGGTGGGGGCTTTGGTGGCTTGTGAAATGGATGATGGTGAATCATATCAGTATCATTTAAATAACTAGTTTGATTAGTTTTCAACTAATTAAGTTCACGTTTTTTCTTAGATATGGAAAGTTTTATTGAAAACTACATAGTGAAAGCTAATGAGTCCATTGAAGTGTTTAACAACATGATTGATAAAGAACATTTTCAGGATCTTTTTGCCTAAGAAAGAAGAAAATCATCAAGTAGATAAGGGTTACAATTGATACCACAGTTGAAAGAAAATGTAATGAAACAGACAAGTATATTTCTTTCTTTTTTTCTAGTATGCCTTTGTGTATTCTCACATTTGAAGTATCAAACATAAAGCATAATCTGATTTTGTTGGTGTTTAAATGTTTATTTTTGCCGAAGGCATCAGGGTTGGTTTTGTTAGACAAAGGTGGTATCAGGAATCTGTATTATATTTGTGTGTTTACAGATACTGAATTGTTCTTAAAATAGTGTTAAAGGTTTTGCTGTGCAATGTTGTTCACTGTAATGTGAATATTTGGTTTTAATTATTCAATCCGTCCAGCCAGTACCTAAATGATGAAGCTTACTGTAAATACATATTTGTTATAATAAGTTGTATTAGTACTACTAATACCTTATGATGGTCTTAATATTAGGTTTAGAGGTCTCAAAACCATCAATATTATGTATTATACAAGAAATCAAAATATAGGAAGTAAAGTAGAAACTATTTATTGTCTAAAAAGTTTACTGGAAAATATTCTTGCACATTCCATTTCCAACATACTGTACACTAGGCCTACATTAGTACAGGGGGTTTCTTCCATATGACGACGTGTCTTTTTAGTATTTATATTAATATTTGTCTTTTGCTAAATCTTTTTGTGCCATGTTTACAATGCACATTTATTGTTCAATATATTACACAATTCATTGAATTAAATATTGAAATATTATGATGAGTATGTTTGTCTATTTCAACCCTACAGCAGCTACAATACAGTCCATGTATTTTGACAAGAATTATTTCAAAGATGAAATTCTGTCCACAGAATTTCTTTCAAGAGAAAAATTGAGTAAATGGCGCCGCCAATAGTGTATCGCGTTTATTTGCATTGATCGTCGTCGAATAGTAGGAAGCAAACAGAGCCATATATAGAAGCAAAGATCGTATAGCGCCACGAGCGCCACTTCGTGGCGCTATAGTATCTTTGGTAGCAGAGCCATATATAGAGAGAGTTACGACTTCGAATGGATTAGAAGCCATGTTTGTGTCCAACTATTCCTATGTAGCGTATGGAGTTGAGTCTTTTGTTTTGAAAATGTATAACGTTCAAAAGGCTTTAATTATCGAATTTAATATCAAAACAATCAATTTGATTAAAGGTTTTTGTTAAAATAATAAAAAAATTATAAAGTTACTGCGAACATGATTAAACAACAAAAATAGCAATTTCGGAACGGCTCTGGTTGTGCGCTCCATGCACGCTCTACGCGTGCGCGTTTAGTTTGTCCAGCGATTCTCTATAGTAATGCATTGTTTTTACATTTTGTTGTTTAAAATCATGTTCGCAGTAACTTTATGATTTCGTTATTATCTTAACAAAAACCTTTAAACAAATTGATTGTTTTGATATTAAATTCGATATTTAAAGCCTTGTGAATGTTATACATTTTTTAAGCAAATGACTCGACTCCATACGCTACATAGGCATAGTTGGACACAAACATGGCCGGTGTGCACACCACGTGACTTTCTAAAATCCGTGAACGCAATGCCCTAACTCTCTCTATATATGGCTCTGTTTGGTAGGAAGTGTGAATCTTCCTAGTTCCTACTCTAGGCCTAGGCCTACACACTCTTATCTTTGCCCGTCGATAATGGCTGCATTGGGTGAGCTGCAAGGGGCGGGCCTGATTGGTATGCAATTCTAAATACTTCGTGTCAATTATTGTATTTTATTAAGCCAGATCTAATTGATAATTATTGTAGTTGTAGTCCTGATTTATACATTCATAAATAATGTTTTTTTAGTCTATCTAGGCCTAGCTAGGCCGGCTGTAGAGGGCCTCTCTCTCTACTACTAACTAGGCTCTGCTCGAGAGCTAGTGGGCTAGAGCCTCTAGTTAGGCCTAGCCTACTGTAGCTAGGACTGTGACTATAGCCCATTGTCGGCCTACTATACTACTACTACTATTAGGGTAGGCCTAGTAGGACCCAGACAGTAGATTGAGATGGAGTAGAGACCAGATTAAAAAGCTATCAGTATCTGGTAATACATACATGGAGGGCCCCGCCTACTTACTAGCTCTGGCGCATATACCCATGTGGTCCTTCGTCAGTATTCATCCAGAGCTGTACTATAAAAACTAGGCGTTTAATCTGGCCTAATATATCATAGGCTAGTATAGGCCTAAAATAGAGTATATAAATCTCTCTGTATTCATTCATTCATAATGGTATATTTATTAAAATCATCTTCACAGAAAAACTGAATTGTGACAATTTTTTACATTATTAAAAAAGTACTTAAAAAATACTTAAAATATTTAAAAAAAGATAGCATAAAATAACAGCCAAAAATTGAGAAACACACAATACATTATAAAAAAAAACAATAAAATAAACAAGCACAACATCAAAACTAATAAAAATCTAAATGACTGGCCAAGTGAATTGAAAAAATTACCTAACATATTATTTTTTATGTTCCATATTACAGAAAAGGATACCAATGATGATATTTTATGGACGTGGTCTTATCCAGTGGTAACGGCTGAGTTTCGTGATGTTCTTCTTTATAAATGTCCATTAACTTCTGATTGCCCTTATACACAATTCATCTTTGGTCAACACAGACATAAATGGTTTTACATAGCCACTCAGGATGTTGTCAATCATCCAACATTAACCAAAGTAAGTATTTAAAAACTTTCAGTAAGAAATTGCAATTGATGCTACAGAACAGTTTTAGAATTAATATTGAAGAACACATATCTTCAAGTAATACAAATTATTTATATTGCAGGTAAAGGCATTTTCACTTGTTCTTTTATGCAAGGATTTTAATCCAGAGAAATATAAGGCACTGAGCTTAATACTGTATAGCACATTTATGAGGACAGGTAGCCCTTCATCCATGCTTGAGAGCTATTTATCTGTTTTAACTAAAGGCTCTTGTCCGAGTGAAAACAATGGAACATTTTTAGTACAAGATTTTGATGTTAGGAAGGCTTATGCTGAATCAAATCTTAGTGGTAAGTACATTGCTATAATAATATTTATCTGCCAGTTTTAGTTTTTATTTAGTTGCTCTGCTCTTCACATTGATTCCAACAACAAGCCATTTATGAGGATGCCTATCAATTGGCAATCGGAAATTAAAGTCCTATGTTATGTACTGTAGGATTTGATTTATTCAATTTCTGCAAAAATTACAAAACACAAAACAATACAAAGGTTGCCAAGGATTATCAGAAGCGAACTAAATCTTTGTATGAAAACTTTAACAGAAATACACATAAATAGAAAATATAAAAATATTGAAAATAGCAATAGGTGCATGGCTAAAGATTTGATATAAATTAAATACAAATGTTTATTTTCTATAGAACTAATAGAAATGTTTGGAATGGAAGCCATTTTGATTTATACGGCAATGCTTTTGAAGAGGAGAATTGTTGTTTATCATTCAAATGTACAAGAATTGCTAGCTTTTACAAGGTATGTCATCACTAGAATGCAAGTTTTAATATTATAATACTACTACTAGTAGCCTTTGTCTGTTGTTTTCTGCTGGCTTTTACAAGGTATGTCATCACTAGAATGTGTGATTCACGTTTTAATATAAAAACTATACTCTGTAGTCTGTTTGTTTTCTGCTATTGTATTCTAATTAATACTGCAAAAGAAAAATAGCTGAAAATAATTGGTTTAATAATAACTCATACATGTCAAGTCTCACTGATCTGGTGTGATATCATATCAAAACCGATCCTAGGCAAAGCAAATTCAACGTAAAAATCCACTTGGTTAGTATATTAAACGTTTTGACACAGTGGGCCGGGACCGTTTCAGCCAACTTTTGGGGGTCACCTCAAACTGGACGTGTGTATGATCATTGTGTATACAAATATTATTGTTTACAGGTCTCTTCCTGCTTTAGTTTGGCACAGGCAGAACTGGTCAATTATGTCACCATATGTACATTTGAAAACCCAGGAGCTTGAAAGCCTAAACAGCATTCTTTTAATGGGCTTCACAGATGCTGCTGTTGAGAATCATACTGAACTATATGATCTTTATGTAAATCTCCCAGCTAATGAGATTACGATAGCCACTCATGCTAAAAGTAAGTATTTCTAAATAAGTTTATATTTTAAATGTCCCAGCTAATGAGATTACGATAGCCACTCATGCTAGAAGTAAGTATTTCTAAATAAGTTTATATTTTAAATGTCATTGAAAAGCGACAACATTATGTGCTTATATAGTTATCTTATAGTACAATTCAAATTTTACCAATTTATAGTTATAAAGACAGTATTCAAGTTTTAAATATTAAAGTGTTTTATAAAATATTTGTTGTTGTAGGCATATTTGGAATGGGTAAACTACACAAAGACATTGCTCAAACAATGGTGAAGTGTATGGAGGAAGGTAACACAGAACAACAGATTATTAAGGTATATAAATGTTACTATTGGAAAGGGTTAGGGTATATAACCCTAACCCCTAACCCTAACCCTAACCCTACACAAAGACATTGCTCAAACAATGGTGAAGTGTATGGAGGAAGGTAACACAGAACAACACATTATTAAGGTAATGTTACTATTGGAAATAACTAAATTTAAAAATAAAAATAAACTGGAATCTTGTAATCGTTCATTTTCATCTTACAGGAATTGTCTGTGAAAACAAAAGAATTAATAAGCAATCTGAAATCATTAGGAGAAACATCAGGAGAAAATCTGTGTATAACATTTGATGTTCTAAAGAAGAAAAGCCTGCCACCAGCTACAGAAAACTTTTTATACAACTTGGCTGCAGCAGAGGGCTTCCTTCAAATTTGATATGAAATCACATGTGAAAGTCGCAAATAATTATAAACTAAAATAATAGATAGAATAAATTGTAAATTATTGTATAAATTTATTGGGTGTGATGCTGGGGAGATGCAGCGACATAGTATATCCAGATCTTATATTAAATGGGGCATTCAATTACACATTACATTACAGCGACATAGTATATCCAGATCCTATATTAAATGGGGCATTCAATTACACATTTAAAAAAATTAAAAAGGTCTAAAACATAGTACTGTATATTTCATTTAAATGTTTGTTAATAATAATAATAGTAATTACAAAAATGGATCTTTATAATAAAATATGATACTGACTTTGTCCAATGCATGAACATTTTCAGAGTTACTCCGCAGACCTCCCAACTCTCCTAACCATTTTACATTTGGGCTCTAGAGATTAGAAAACATACTATCATGAAATTACTACTGTATATAAATGCAAAACTCTAATATTGGTGAAAGTTGCAAAGGAGTAATATTGTCAGTTTTGTCTGTTTGGGCGGAGACCTTATAAACATACATTACCCACTGATATTGCTTATTAAATGAAATAGGTTTCTAAAGTAACTATATACTATGTTTTGCTTTGCATCTTGACCCTGTGAAATGGCATCACGGTATTCGGTGTTCAGCCCATGGGTAATGAATGAATTCCCTTCCTATTATTCAAATACCAAACATTGCCCATACGATCCGCTAAATCACAAGATATCAATGCTTCTTTCTCAAGAGTAAGGAACCAGCTTTGGTGTCTTAGTTTCTTACCCCGGTGGTGCAAATAGGAAATTTTCTACCATCTAAAAACAGTTTGAAATCTGCTGAACGTGCAAGATTATCTAAATGTTTGCATGCGAGTCCCAAATGGCAATTATAAATGCTTGTGTTCCTCGGCAGTGGAAAGAATACCTGTGTTGAATATGATAAAATTAAGACAAGTTTGTTTGACATCACAATTTGCCGAAGTAACTAAAGGAATTATGCAACGGTTTGCAACCTTTTGTTAAAAGACATTGGACCGACATGGACTATATATATTCAACACATGATTTCTAATTGTTAATGAATTCATTGATTGACATGATCTCTAATTTACCCACCAAGTTTGATGCAATTTTTTATAAAAACTGTATTTTGACTTCTTGTCATTAATAATTGTCATATCTAGGGGTTTTTTATTTGATTACACATGTTCCATAATAATTATTACACCAAAAAATGTCTCCCTCGAATAAACTCCCCCTAAAATCCCCCTCTTGAACAATAAACCCACCCCCTCCCCACTCACTGGGCCTTTATTCGAATAAAACGGTAACATATACAGCGCCCTCTAGCAAACTAGTCGTGTTGCTTAGCTCACACCAACCAGCAGCAGAGCTAGCACCACCTATTCTTTGCTCCACCACCAACCAGCTTCTGCCTGCAGCTGGCTGTTGTAATCGCTTGGGACGTTTGCACCGATTATCAATATTCAGATCAGTTATTAAACACTTAACAAAGTTTGTTTCCCCCAAATAACGATACACACAGGTAAGCCAGTTGAATAGAACTCTTTTACTGAATTTGTTTGTACCGAGACAGTAGGCATTATAAATCGTAATGTACTATGTGGTATATTTAATACTGTATATTAACAATAATAGTCAACTCATGGTGGAGTTGACAACTCCCTAGTCTAACCACGAAATATGTGCTTGCGGAATTAGAAGGACGATGGCCTTCTTTACTTTATTGCCCATATTCTGTTTTCAGAATGCTCTCAGTTGATACAACAATTCTGTGTTATTTTCTATAGCCGGCAAAACTTTTTAAGAATAATTAAATTGAATAGGCTCAGGTAGTCCTAGCATTATGATTGGGTATTATATTAATAATAATCTACAGGATTGTACAGTAATCAAAAATAATAATAAAAAATTGATACATCACTTTAACAAAATGTATACTTCAATGCAACGAACCATTAATAGCAGCATAACCAGTCAATTTGAGTCGCGAGATAAAACCATATTGAGGAAAACCCCCATCTTAATAAATCATCTTAATCATCATCTTAATCATCATCCTAACCCATCTTAATCGCTTTCTTGGCAGGCAGTGTAAACTACAGTTTACGTGCACCTGTCTTGTACTTTATTGTGAATATAGCACACCTTCGGTTGAGAATCACAGAAAAAATCTTGTAATTTTTTAATGATGATTTTACAGATGTCTAATTTCCATATTCCCACTGTTAAATTTGAATTTGGCAAAAGTTTATTTTTTTTATAGAGTTAATAGACCAAAACATAGATATTAACATAAATAAAAGTTATAGTTTGTTAATTATTGTATTTAAAGATAATTGAATTAATGAAATACACTGGGGTACCATTGAGGTAAGAAAATGATAACTGTAAATTTAATGTATATTTATTAACTTGTGAATTGATAGGGATATGTTTAATGTATTGACATGAATGTACAATGTGATGGCTGTACAATGATGTGCTTATATGATCAGAAGTATTAGTATTGTTAAAGATGTATTGTCCCTTTGACTAATTCCAAAAAAAAACAAAACAGATTTCGAAAAAAGGTGGGTCATTTTGAAGTATCATAATAGTTATTAACTATCACCAAAAATTTGTCGAAAAAAAAATCATTTAACTGAAATACAGACGTTTTTTTGTTAAAAAAATAACTTTGACTTCCAGTCAAAGTTTTCGATCAAAACATATCCCATAATGAAACACGCTTGTTTGGCTACTCTGTATGCATAATCATAAAACTTCCTCACGATCTGTGTGAAAATACCTTCTCAACCGTGACGAGTTGTAAACAATCCTAATTAGCATATGCATAATGCGTACTCATGGTTTGAAATCTTTGTTTACTTTCGCTCGCGACGATTTTCCAGACGAAATGTAATCAAACTAATTTACCTGTTAATTACGTAAACTTGTTGCTTTTGGCTCGAATTTTCGACTTAAAGTGAATAACTTTAATATTACTTTGATATGGCGAATTTAAATTTAGAATATTTTGACCTTCATTTTTTTGTGTTTCAAGGGACACTACATCTTTAATGTAGTTTTCACCCTTTTATCGTATAGTGTTGATAACTTTGCAATTACAAAAAACCTAAATCATGATGGTTATCTTTTTAGTATAGAAAATTATTACAAATTAATTATAATTTTATATAGTATAATTTATACCTTACACCGAATATTTATAATTTGTCGCTATGATGACATATGTTATGCATTGATACATATTATATTGGGGTTTTTTTCGATTTCAAGTGGAAACTGAATAAAATAGGATGAGATTACTAAAGAAACGTACTCTGAATGCGCTATGCACACATACTAAAGAAACGTACTCTGAATGCGCTATGCACACATAATAAAGAAACGTACTCTGAATGCGCTATGCACACATACTAAAGAAACGTACTCTGAATGCGCTATGCACACATACTAAAGAAACGTACTCTGAATGCGCTATGCACACATAATAAAGAAACGTACTCTGAATGCGCTATGCACACATAATAAATATTGTGTACAAACTCAATAAGTTATATTGCATGATAATGCATAACCTAATATAAAGCAGCCATTATGTTAAAAGTTGAAAGGGTTAGCTATCCTCATTATTGTACTTTCCTGTATGTATATACAATGTGAAATATAAGAAATACATCTGTCATTTAAATAGGTTTAATTGAGGTTATTTACACCACAGTGTGAAAGGCTAAATTCAGGTCAGACTGGTTTCACATTCATTTTTTGCAAAGCTTAGAAAGGCCAAATAGGGTGAAACACATCCTGGGTGGCACACAAGATAAACTGTAGACAATGTTGGTAATATGTCATGCCTAATACTAGGCAACTATACAAATGGGGGCAATTCACACAAAGCCCTCACGCTCCAATCTTCTTCCGTCCACAATTTTCTAGGAGCGATAAACTAATGGCTGTCTTATCAAAAACCAATTGAATTACTTGTGGTCCTTGTAACTTGGTGGAAATTGTACAATAATCACCCCTGATACAGCCAAAATATTGGAACAGTAATGAAAATGAGTTTGTGAATTATACTTTGTACTAAATTTGTTATAGTTACAGAATTGGGGGTGACCCTTGTCATGCTATGAGTAAAATATGGAACAATACCGTATTTTAGTGTTACACATAATAATAGTATCAAGTCTATGTTTCACACTATAATCAATGTAAATAATATTCAATGTCCTTTTATTAGCCTACCTGTCATCTTTTTTTGTACTTAAATATAAAGTAAAATTGTAAAAAGTAAAAAAAAAAAATCAAATCATACTGTAGATCTAAGGGAGATGTCACAGTCATTTTCACAGATATTTTTTAAGGGATGACTTCAACATACTCATACTTCCATGCTTGGCCTGATACAAGATGGAAGCATACTATACATTGTATATGTATATTGTAGATCACAACATACACCACTCACATTAGTGCTAGGCCTCGACGTAGGTCATTTAGATCACAACATACACCACTCACATTAGTGCTAGGCCTCGACGTAGGTCATTTAGATCACAACATACACCACTCACATTAGTGCTAGTCCTCTACGTAGGTCATTTAGATCACAACATACACCACTCACATTAGTGCTAGGCCTCGACGTAGGTCATTTAGATCACAACATACACCACTCACATTAGTGCTAGGCGAGGCCTCGACGTAGGTCATTTTAAAATTGCCGTGGGTGAAATGCGATAAACAATTGTTTGGCTTAAAAATAACAACCTGGCATTTTGTTTTGTTAATTATTTTTCAGATCCAATGCCTTTCAGAGCTAAAAATAATAAGGTTCTTAGCATACAAAAACTGCAAGACCAATTTGTTTACAAAGTGGGCGGAGCTTGTATGTTGCATACATGTTTAAATATCATTGTGAAAAAGTGTGAAGCATGATATTCCTAACGTATAGACAGGATGACTCAAATGTACAAACATAAAGAACATGGTTAATTTGACTATAATGTTAACATGACATCAGGACATTGGTAGCCAGTTTTAAATGTAAATTTTATAATAAAATTGATTGTAATCACAGAGTGTGGCAAAGAATATTTCATTCATTGGTTGCATATCTTTTGTCAAGACAACAAACATACCAAACCTACATAGTGGCCCATTCCAGCTGTTATTTGTAGTTCTCATCTCATTTACCATCCTACTCTATAAAGGTTTACATTATATTTTCATGCCGGAAATGTTTGACCCAGATTCTCACAAAAGGTTAAGACTTGACCAATCATCAACCAATCATTCAATTCCTGACCACAAATTTAGTTTACAATTATTAATAAGCATACATTGTTTTTAAATAGTATCAATCAGTCTCAATTAATTGTTCAGTTCTGTTTTTAGATATTATTTAAGAGTTTTAAAAAATATATTAAAATTATAAAATACTTAAAGATGTCCTTTTATTTTTGTTTTTAATTATGCAATTTTAATATTGCATAATAGTTATTCAAGTATGAACAAACATTTGATAGGGAAAACAATTGTTTAACTACAAAATTGTAATTTAAAGCAAAACATTCAAAATGTCTGTCAGACAAAGTTTTTTTTGGCTGAATTTACCTGTTTATTTTGTCTTTTTTTAAATGATATCACTTTTGAGTTCTACAAAATATTATTGATATTTAGTTTTTGGCAATGATATTACATTTTTATTATTTTTGTTTCAGATTTTTATACATGAAATGCAGAAATTTATTTTCAAAATGTGACTTTACAAGAAATGAAGAGGAATACATTAAATAACAATAGAAAGCTGGCCAGGAATGATAGAGTAACACAAAATCTTCTAAAAGTACCATTGCAGAATAGAAAACTACATAACATTTAAACAATTTGTATAAACTAAAACAATTTTCTATACTGCGGAACAATTAAGGAAAATTAAAATAATGTTGATTAAACAATGAAAAATAGGATTTTTTTTAAAGAAAGAAACAGCAGCAAAATTAGTTCCTTGTCTTTCACAATATTGTAAAATTGCTGACATATTAATCATAATGAATATTTATTGAAGTTGAATATTCATGAAGTGAAGTTATTAGGTGAAAAGTAATTGATGATAGATACAGGCATCTCATTGTTTGATCTCACCTTCAGCATATGGTTTTCATGTTTTAAGACCAAAAGTAACAATGTCTACAGCATTGATTATGCCAGGTAAGACAACAATATTTATATTTAATTACTTTTTTTATTATGATCCTGTTTCTGCTGCCAAAAAATAACCGGTTACTAACCTCGTTAATACTTTAACCCCAGATTCTGGGCAGCAGAAACAGGACAAATTTTCGTTTCAGTTAAACACCAAAATGATTGTCGCCATTTAACTGGTTATCGCTGTGCAACTTTTAGCTGAATGATGGTTATTTGATTGACAGCTGATTGACTGTCTGATCACTTTGGGTTTTGGGTTATTTTAACTTTTTCTGTTAACAACCAACCACAAATTTAAACAGTTTGGGGAGCAGAAATGCGGTCGGCCTAAAAATTATAATTTTGAAATAAATGGTTTATTTTAACACTATATTTGTTATATATTTATATTTTCTAACTATGAGCTCAATCAAAATTTGACTTTGAAACAGACCCTATGTGAAGAATATTATTTCAGTTGGTACAAATGCAGTGGATTTAGAAATAGTAATAGCAAGGAATTGTAATAGTGTGCACAGCAAAAAAAAAATGTTTCAAAGATTTTGAATTATTGGGTATAGATTGAACTATAAAAGGGTTAGGGTTAGGTTTTGTATGTGTGTAAAAACCCAAACAGCACTAATAAATTGAACATTGTTCATGATTATACAAAGATTTTCTAGTTAAAAATATTGTCCCCCTGAAATTTTGTTGTTGAATATGCCATTTTAATTTCACATAATAAAATAATAATAATTGGATAAAAAAAAAATATTTACCTGAAAAAACTAATTTAAAGCAAAAAATAGTCAACTGGAAGTTGGGTTTCTTGTTGAATTTAATAACCATTTATTTTGTCTTTTTGTAAGTGAAAAGATTTTTTTTTTTTACGGAAGTGATTAACTTTATTAAAACTGCGAAATACTGTAGCCTATTCAAATTTTTCATTTTTCAATGCATCTTTAAATAGTAAAAAATCTCAAATGTGTGTAGCACATTTAGCAACAGCATTTGTTTTTCTACTTTTCAATGTTATTGAGATAGGCAATGTGTTTCTTTTAATGTGTTCTACAATTATTGTCTGCACATTAACAAAGTATTAACAATACAATATTTTGTGTTCTACAATTATTGTCTGCACATTAACAAAGTATTAACAATACAATATTTTGTGTTCTACAATTATTGTCTGCACATTAACAAAGTATTAACAATACAATATTTTGTGTTCTACAATTATTGTCTGCACATTAACAAAGTATTAACAATACAATATTTAGTTCACAAATTAATAGTAATTTCTATTTATTTATATATATATTATTCACTTTAATTTCGCACTATAACAAAATTGATAGTCTATTTGATAATTGGCCTATTTATATGTTTTTCACTTTTTATATCAAATTTTGTAAATTTAAACTTAATTTTTGTTTTAAATAAAATACTGTAGTTAACTCAGAGAAATGAATCTGGAATTTTAGTTAGCATGCCAACCACTAAGGCACAATTCCATCAATTATATCAATTTTTAACTTAAATCTTTTATAGTTTTTTTAAAAAGCACTTAAAGGTATAATTAACTAATTTGTTGATCGGCCAAGCAAATGCTTTTTTACATACAGTGTTGATGACCTATACATACATTACGTTATGAATGTGATACTCTGTACAGTCTTTCACCGATGACCCAATGACCTGCAGACCTAATACAGTAAATACAGCTTGTAATTTTATCACTAATTTTACATTACAATGTTTATAATAAGGAAGGATGCTGGTAATAGTTTGTATGTTACATTCTTAACATAGAAACTCCTACTGCAAACTGAAATGGAATGGCCCTAATTTATCCCAGTCAGTATGGGCTTATCTTTGTTTATCTTAGCAATAGTTTGAAGTGCCATAGATGGATAATTTAGTGTGTTTATAGATAGAGATGGTCCAAGGTTCAGTGACTGTTTCAGTACTGTAGGCCTGACTTGTGATGTGTCTGTCTAGATTGGTAGTTGGTAAGCTAAACATAGCAAAGCTGTTAATTATAATAAATTTACATGATTTAAAAATTGTCAGAGGAGGAAATGTTGCAATTACTGGAAAGTGTTGTTGTTAGAAGTGAAAGTCCAGCACTACAGTTGAGTAAGTATTTGAGTGTCTTTGGTTTCTCCAACTTTCAAGTTGTTTTACAGTCAATGTATGAACTATAATACTCTTGTAACAGTAGACATTACAATCATGGTACTACTGTAGTAGTAGGCAGATGGCCTGTCATCTCATGTATTTGTAGACATTCATGTTTATGCTAATTTCTGAATTATGTATTGAACTAATTATACTAAGTGGTTACTAAAATAAATCTTTATCTGAGGTTTTACAGTAGTAGGCATGACTTGTCCTTATTTTATAATATAAAATATTGTAGGGCAACTTTAAACTTTATCTTAGTAATGTGCATAGCTATAGACTGATGATTTTTGTGAATTTTTCTATGTTTTTGTTATATAAGGACCCCATTGGATTTAAGCTTTTTAGCTTTATGGGTATTCCTTGGTATGTTGATTGTACCGAATAAAATAAAAAAACAAACAAAAACAAACAAAAGTCTACTATACATTTTTATCAATCTGGGTTGTATAATCAAGTTTTTGTAATATGAATACTGCCTACATGGTGTAGTTTACCATGCCCAGCTCTCCTTATGATTATCTGTCTGTTAGACTACGCTTGTCAGTTCCCCCCCCCCCCCCCCCTGTAATGGCTGGTAGAGAAAATACCTGGTTACGAGGTTGAGAGTGTTAACTGTAGTAAAGTTCAGTAGCCAGCTGAGTTACAATATGAAGAATGGCCGCTACTGGCTGCACTTTCGTACCTACTGAGAATATCTTTAGGATTAGGTGTTCAGGTCCCCGCAGCACTAACACAAGTATGCTTTGGGAATATTGCTTTAGTCACTATTTGTATATTAAATGTGTATTTAAATTTGAGCATTTAGTAGTACAGTATTTAGGAAAACATTTTTTGGACCCTAGGTGGGTGAATAACATACTGTACACACCAACCACACACCTAATGCCTGATAAACAAATCATTCATTTGGAATCAATTTTTAATTTTCAAAATAATTTTTGAAAAATGTTACTATTACTGATATTGTTTTATGTTGCGTGGTAATGGTATATTTGTTTCTTTTTTTTAGGGTCACATAATTTTGATAATGTAGATCTACCAATGAAATGTCGTGTATGTGGGGATAAAGCCTCTGGATTTCACTATGGAGTACATTCTTGTGAAGGTTGTAAGGTAAGATAAAGTACTTTTTATATTGATCAAAATTGACATTGATGTACACACTATTATTTCTATGGAACGCCGTTTACGCAACATTCAATGAATTACATGACACGATATGTGAATGAAATGCATCGATATTTATTTATTTATTTATTTATTTATTACGGTATATATAAAATTACAAAAACAATAGCACATAGCTAATAACGTTTGTATTACAATAAAAAA
Source organism: Antedon bifida (assembly GCF_963402885.1). NCBI lineage: Eukaryota > Metazoa > Echinodermata > Crinoidea > Comatulida > Antedonidae > Antedon > Antedon bifida. The sequence goes on along the minus strand of NC_136228.1, from coordinate 25,936 downwards.
TATTGAAATGAAATCTATAAAACTACAATAATAAATTCGGAAAACACAATTACAAAATTTCACAATTATTCACTAAAATTTACAATATTAAGAATCTTAAAATATATACAAAATTTTGGAAAATACAATTGCACTTTTATTTAAAAAACGAAAAATTTACATTATAAATACTAAATGAATTACATGACGCGAATGGCGTTCCATATATTTCTACTACAAGATCTTAGTGTACTATGAATATTCAACAATAGAATACATAATAGAAACAAAGCAGTGAAATCTGATTTGAAAAAGTGGACATTTATTCATATTCATTATTTTATAAAAACATTTATTTAAATGGATACTTTTTTTGCAGGGATTCTTCCGGCGAACTCATCGTATGAAACTGGTTTACAAGCAGTGCCCATTCTATAAATCTGAACCATGTAAAATAAACGTAGCAACTCGTAATAAATGCCAATTCTGTAGATTTCAAAAGTGTCTCACTGTAGGAATGTCTCATGATGGTATGTTATTATTCTATTTATTAAATTATAATAATTAAGTTTATTAAACAATACTGTAGGTAATCTTTCCTTTTCTAATGTAGTGCTGGTATTAGTTTTATAGGCCTTATATATATATGTTTTTAAAGTACCAAATATATAATGAAAAAAAAAGTAATCTGCACTATATAAATATTACTATTCAAACAAATATATTATATATATATATATATATAATATATATATATATTATACAGTACTGATGAAGGGCTAGTGTTGCCCGAAAGCTCTGCTAACTTTTCTGGCTGTTTTACTTTATCGTTTTGATTTAGGTTTTCGCTTTTTTTGTTGTATCTCCATCGAAATCCAGCCACTGATACCCACAGCATTGTCATTTTTTTCAGTATTTTGCCTTTGGATGTATATATATATATATATATACCGTAGTATATATATATATATATAAACATCACAGGCACAGAATAAATAAATAATAAACGCCATCATTTGAATCAACCAGGCTCATCCATAACAAAATGATTTTGTGTGTGTCTGCCTTTTTTATTTAAACTTATTTATGCAATTGATTTTGTAACTATGGACGTCTGTTTCTGAAATAAAAGTAAAATTATATTTACCATCATCTTTCCATACTACTGCTTATAACATTACAGGTAAAAGGTAAAACTGATTTAATAGGGCTGCACTTTAGCATAGTAACTCTGGACTTGTTTTGGTGTTGTTTTAATTTTGTTGTCTCGCTTCATTAATAATGTCTTAGGTTGTATGAACTCCATCTGTCCCATTTTATTCTCTATATTCTGATTTATTTTCTAATTAAACAATGTTTATACAATTGTGTCCATGTAAAAGAGAAATAATTTGAAGTAGTTGGTTTTAGGAAGATGCTAAAAGATGGCAAACATGAACTGTTACCTATTAAACTGGTTTATAGTGCAATAGTTGGTGGTGTAGGTATTTAATTGCTGAGATTGTGTTAGATGAGTGGGCCTTGTTCTGGTCATTGCAGGTCAAAGGTACACCAATCCATCACGAATGGCTTTATTCATCATAAACTTACCACACAATACTAAAATACTGTCAACAGAATGGTTTGCAGCAATGGTTTATTATTTCCTAGACCTTAAAGTTGAATGGTTTCTTCTCTTTACATTATGTTTGGATTTTGGTACTAAAACACGACGACAGTCAAAGAGTTGCTACTGCAAGAAGGAACAACAAAAACTCTATTATTAGCCATGCCTAACGCACAGGAGTGAGAACATGTTGAATGTATAGATTGCATGTATCTACCAAATTTGGACGTATATATGTTATATATCTTTACATTGTTTGGTGTTTGAAACTACTGCATGTTGGAATCAGATTATGATAAACCTGGTATTTTGTTACTGCTCTCATGTTTTTGGACAATGTTTAAATATAGTGCAATACATTGTGTAAACTGTAGACCATATTCAAATAATTAAAGAAATGACCTCATCGTTATGTGTGACCTGGTTCATTCAAGAAGTAAATATTCAGGCTACAAAGTTCATCCTCTCATATCAGGCTGCAAATTAATAAAACACACAAACTAATTGATGAGGAAGCTCACTTGTTAAAAGAAGCTAGCAAGCTAGGCCATTCTGGAGTCAAGCTGACGAATTAGGCAATATCAACTGTATTTTGTAACCATAGCCTATGGACATGATGACAATTTTAAATGCATCTAGTTTGAATAAACTTGTTGAAGAAGGTATAGCATACAGTATTCATTGGATTGTTCCTGCTAAATTGTTATTGATTTAATGTAGGAGACTTCAAAACACCCACATTTTCTATTCTTCGTTATGTTTCATACATGCTATTTTGTGTTGTTTTCTTCTTTATTTACAAAGGCACATAGAGTGGAACCAATTTTATTCATTTTAAAGTAAATGTTTTTTCATTACCTGGTTTTATATAATTTGTTATCTAGCTTCAAGATTTGGTAGGATGCCAAGAGAGGAGCGATTAAAACTTATGGAAGAATTGAGTCAAGAAGAAAATCTTGCAACTGAGGAAGACAAAAAGAAGATTGAGCTGAGGTCAATTACAGATAGAATCTATGAAGCCTTCAAGGAAATTTGGGTCGAGAGATTTGCTCCTTTACCAACAGGCAGAACAACTAAATTCAAAATTGAGGAGGTAAGTACATAAGTAGGCTCATTCTTCTAGTCTAAAATTGTGTCAAATCATGTAAAATGGTAACTGCAAATGATACCAATACCCCCCCCCCCCCCCCCTCCCCCACATTTTAAATTTAGAGATTAAATATGTTCTGAAATAGCACATATAATTTGAAATAGAAGATAAAAATATATTAATGTTTTCAAGACCTCAGCCCCACCATGGTTGGTACTGAGGTAGACAATTTGGAAAATAGAGAGCCTGCTTGATGTCCGGAAATGGCACTTAATTTGAAATAAAAATTTAATATAAGAGTATCCAGGACCTCAGCCCGACTGTGGTTGGGGCTAAGGCAAGAAGATTTTGAGAATAGGGCTGCTACGAAGCCCCGGAAATGGCACTTGATTTTAAATATGAAGAAAATTGAAAATTAGAGCTTCTAGGTTACCGGAAATTGCCCTTTTAAGGGTTGGGGGAGGGATGCAGCGGCTTATATATAATTGTGAACTGAAAAAACAAAACCCCTTTCATAATGTTTTCGTTCAATTGTCTCTACATCCAATAACCTGCATGATCTCTGAAATACAGCAACATAATTGGTCAATCACGGTTAGGCTCGGTAGGTTTTGTTGTGCTGCCTATCGCACACACAGTAGTTTGTGAGCAGCCTTCCTATCCGAAGAGTCGATTGAGTACGAAAGGAAAGGAAGGATGGAGGAACTATTGTACGAAAAAAAAACTGACAGACCTGTTTTGTAAGATATGATATTCTACAAGGTGATATGTACGAAATTGCAAGATTAAGCATTTAAATATTATTCTTGTTCTGTGGTATATTATTTTTTGGTTAAAAAAAACACCAAATTATGCCAGATTATGCTAAAAATGGCTAAATAATGCCACTGCATTATGCCAGATGCTGTGGGCCTCCAAAAATGCCAGAAATGGTAACTATGTTTAATTGTGGTTTAGGCCTAGCCCCTCTTGGGTGTTATAAAGCAAATAATTAATGTTTTTTTATTTGTGGATTTAAAAATATTTTCATTCAGTGAACAATTTCGTGAGTGGAAACTATAGGATTTTAGTTTTGAACATTTTTATCTTTACCAACCGGCCTATGATTCTCTGATTCCTTTTACTATGTATGAAAGACAATTCTTAAAACAAACAATAACATTCATCATCATTGGCTTAGCATTAATTAGTAAAAAAATTATTTATTTCTAACATCGTTGTTTCGTATACCACCTACATCACACATCTGAATTAGAATAGGGGTAGTTGACCTTCATATTATGTCAGTGATATTTGTGTTGACCACTCGCCTTCTTAATCTTACAATGTAAACCTTAATATTATAATCATGTCTAAACATTTCCGGAAAGAAGCTTTAGAATGGTGGTATGAATTCAATAAAGCGTGGAATAGCTTCCTCTTTCCAATCCTGTGTTCCAAGTCGTGACCTAAATTTGTTGAACTTGGCAGAAAACACTGAAAGGTCATAGCCGGTCATCAACGATTTTATGAGGAAGCTTTCTGCATTGTAATCCAGTTTTATGTTCAACACCATTTCAACTTGAATATAAGCTTTTGTTTGATAGTTTTGTGTGTTTTTGTACATGTTGACATACTAGCTGTGTAACTATGATTAGATGTGTTTATATTTATCTTAATTTTATAATACCTGAGTGAGTGACTGAGCAGTTAAGGCAGTGGAACCATAAAAATCCATAGCTGTATGGCAAGGGTGTCGAGGCTCACTCGCTCCATGGTTCTGGTGGTAGATTGAGTCCTCTCAGATGACTATATCTGTAGGTTCAGTGTACACAAAATGCTTGTGCAGGAAATAGCAAACCCCCACCCAGGACATGCCCACATCCTCTAAACAAAACACATCTCTGACAATCCACATACTGTAGTTAAGTTCTTATAATTTGATATATTAGACTTACAACTATTACTTTTAATAGTAATCTCTAATTGATAATTGGTTCGACAGTCCAACATATTTTTCCGACATCATTTTTCTGTTTGCTGGCACACTATGGAGTGTCATTTCCAGCGAACTAGAGACGCCATTTATCATGAATTTTTTATGTGTGAGAGTACCATTTCCGGTCCTCTAGAGGTGTCATTTAACTAAATTCACTTCAGTTTTCAATCAATACTTCTTTATTTAGCGCTCTTATTTGTGTTTTATAAACAAATGCAGCTCCTGGCCGGGCGGAAATAAAAAGTTAGCAGAACCCTGGTGTAATAAATAATTGGTCCAGTGTAAACCTATAGACTCAGTGAAACAGAACTTCTAAATTTGCCTAATCTTTGTGATAATTTATTTTATGTTTTAGGGTGACCCTACTATTGCAAGTAAACCAATGCGGGAACTCACACAACTAAATGACATCTCACATTTTTGTATTGGTGCTTTACATGCTGCTGTTGAAAGTCTTGCAAAATTTGCAAAGAAACTTCCTGAATTTCGAATGCTTGATATAAACGATCAGGTGGCACTGTTGAAACATTCTGGGTTTGAACTTGCTATGATTGCAACCTCATCACGGTACACAGCTGATGGACTCTGGTTTCCAACTGATGGAGTGTATTTCCGACGTCAGGTGCTAGAAGATTTAGATGTCATGTTTTTCTCAACAAAATTTCGCTTTTTTGAGAAGATGAACAAGTTGAATTTAACAGATCGAGAGTTATCCTTATTCTGTGTACTAGCTCTTGCGGCACCGGGTAATTTGAGTGTTTTAATTTTTTTCCAATATATTGATTTAATTTTATTAAATATATTTTTAATTGTAGGGTTCACAAACATACTACAGTTCACAGAGTTTGTTATAGGTTACTAACTTCATATTTAATTGGCTAGAATGTTTACAGTTGATGCATGCTTTATTTGCTTGCTTGTTTGATTTAACCTTTGTCTAGAAGCCCGTATACCTGATCTGCCATTCTACTTTAAACAAATCATATTCAATACAAAACACTGATATTATGTAAACAAATACAACCTGCTTAAAGGTTACCTTGTTAGTTGGTATTCATAACAAGTTATTCCTCAATAGCCTGGTATTTTAGGTTTTTATTAATATGCCCCATTAATATGTTCACTAGGATTTAGACAGCTATTTACCTCAATATTTGTAAAAAAAAAAAAAAAAAGAATATCAATTGAAATTTTGTTGGAATTATCAATGATATAGAATCTACCAATCAAATGGCAATGATTTATCTGTTAAAACAGATAATGATTACATTAATTTAGCAGACAATGGCATGGTGGCAGCAGATATAGTTTTTAAGCAATGTGTTGATGCATTGATTGTGTATTGTTAATCACCTATTAACCAATTTACTGATAAAAATATTCTTGTTCTGTCCTTTGTTAGATCGAGATGACCTTGTAGAGAGAAACAGAGTTGAACAAATGCAAGAAACAATTTTGGAAGCTTTGCAATTAGAACTACGTCAAAACCACCCTGGCAACTCATTGGTTCTTCCGAGACTTTTAATAAAACTGGTAGATTTACGCGAGTTAGTTCCGGAGCATGTTGAGCAAGTTAGACAAATGATGTTGATGGATGATCCTAGGTATACAGGCCCCACACCACTCATGAAAGAAATCTATGGTTTATGACCTATTTTAATTTTCAATTTACATTTTGTATTTGGTTTTTCTTTCATTTATTAAGCTATTTTAATACCTGCTTGTTCCAATAATCAACCATAATTGTTTGTATATAGATCTGACAATTTAACTTATATACCAGCGGATTGAATTCCAACACTTGAAACTAAGTTATAAAATGTTTCACTTAAACTTAGCATTTCTTAACCTATAGGTAATAAGGGTATTTCAGATATGCTTATGAAATTTACACTATGGTATATTCAGTATATAATAATCTGTGTGTTGTATTGATGCAAGGGATTAACAAACATGCTACCTGAATTTATGTATTGACAGATAAGGGTGTACTATATTAAAACCAGATATAAACACTTTTTACAGCCTTTAATTTGTATTATTATTTGTTAGATATTTTATTATGTGCCTTTTTATTTTTATGTTTTCATAAAATGGCATATTTTAAATAAAATTGGTAAAATATTATAGAAAAAGGTTTTTTTTCATACAGGGTTTGTGGTGATCTCTTACTGTATTTTGGAAGTTATTCATATATTATAATTAGTTATCCGCTTGGTATACCAAGCGGATAACTCCTTGTTATTGTATGAGATCAATATTTTTTTTCTGTATTATTCTTCTTTCCTTCCTTCCTTTTTGTGAGTCGTGTTTCTCTAAAATGTGTAAACATAACATTTCATAACTTTGACAACATATGGGCATTTACGTGAAGTTGTGCACCTCCTATTTTTGAATGACGTCATAGTTGCGCAACGTGACTTACGCGCAATTTTATGAATTTCAATGATTGATCATAGATTAAAAACCAAAAGTCATTTAGTATTGACACTTTGACAAAATTTAAGTCATATCAGGGGCAAACTTTCTACGGATTAAAAATGGCATGTTTCACAAGAAGTTACGCGCGCACGCGCATTTAAAATTTCAAAATGCGCAAAATTAATTTCTAATCAACTTTTTACGCGTTTCTTGTCATTTTGAGCATGTCAAAAATTCCCACAGGCGCGCAATTTTTTACGCGCGCGGTGCGTACGTAGCGTTAAAAACATATTTTTTTCTCTTGAATTATATTTTTCAAGCCTTTCCTAGTAATTTTGAAAACAATTTAGACCTTTTTCAGTTTAAATAACGCCATACGAACACGTTGAATTAGACAATTTGTGCGCGTTTTTTATGAAAAAGCTTAAAAAATCGTCAAAATTATGTCTTTTTTTAAACAGTCATAGTTTCTAAAGTAAACCGTTAACCGTTTATTTTTATTACAAAATCTAGAAGTTGATGAGTTGTAGATATCGGATCATGCATCAATAAGGCTAAAAAAACATTGTGACGTCATCGTATGGCCACACGAATGTAAAATATAGGATTTTTGTCTCTTTCGTTATTGCTCATCACATTCAATGGAGCGCATCACGCTTATCTGTATTCCTTTTTCTCCTACATTTATATATTGTGTAGGTCAATCAACTTTCTTTAGCATGAGATAAAAATATTTTAATTTTTATGACGTCATCATGCCTAAAAATTTTAATTACGTGGGTCATTAATTTCATCTTTACAGTAAATTTTAATCTGTAATAGCTCGTAAGAATAAAATGTGATAATCACGATTAAAACGTTTTCTGGAAGCTATTGGATTGTAGATACGAATTCATGTAAACATTTTGCCAATCGGATGTTGTGACGTCATCATATGGCCAGTTGAATAAAAAAAGTTGTATTTTCATATTTTGCGTAATAGTTCATCACATTTAAAAGGGTGCGCATCTATATTTTACGTATTCAAATTTCTTCTACACGTTAATATGTTGTTCCTGAGATAATTTCCTTCTGAAATTGCTATCTAAGTGTTTCATTTTGATACCGTCGCCATGTTAAAAATTGGAATAAATGGCGGGTCCCGTAATTTCACCTATTCTACACTGTATGTAATATGTATACAGCTTATACTGTTTGCATGTATATACTATATGACACAAAATTGACAGAATTCAGCACTAACAGCATATCATATTCTTCAGTTCTTGTCATAATGCCATAAACTTTATCTGTGTGCAATATTCCAACGTATGACGTGCACATGGCGTTTGTCGTGGTGCGGATAACTAACTCGTCAAAGTGACGAGTTTCATGTCTAGTTATGATTATTACTATAAGTATAGATAATATATTTAAAGGGTTGCATCTTACCTGTAGCTGGGTCATGTTTATGCATTCAAAACAATGTGAAAGAAATTTAAAAGCATCAATGTTTAACTGAAGCGCACATCCTCAGGTTGTCATGTTGTCACATGCCTGTTTGTTAGCATCAATTATACCATGCAATGGTCTGTATAAATAATGTTTTTTTTTTTACATTTAAAGTATGTATATTCTTATTACACACATTTTTGTATTCTTGCAATTTAAATTATGCATCACATGTGATTCGGTATTTTAGTTCTACCTAACTGAAAAGTGATTATATAATGCTTTAAACATTTTGTTTCCATGTGAGATTGGTGACTGATCCATAGTCGAAAATCAACCTGTAGTGTGCGCACTGTTGTAGCATGGTTTTTAAAATCAGCCTGTAGTGTGTGCAGTTGATAACTGTTCTACTAAGTTGTAGTATGGTTTTTAAAATCAACCTGTAGTGTGCGCACTGTTGTAGCATGGTTTTTAAAATCAACCTGTAGTGTGCGCAGTTGATAACTGTTCTACTAAGTTGTAGTATGGTTTTTAAAATCAACCTGTAGTGTGCGCAGTTGATAACTGTTCTACTAAGTTGTAGTATGGTTTTTAAAATCAACCTGTAGTGTGCGCAGTTGATAATTGTTCTACTAAGTTGTAGTATGGTTTTTAAAATCAACCTGTAGTGTGCGCAGTTGATAATTGTTCTACTAAGTTGTAGTATGGTTTTTAAAATCAACCTGTAGTGTGCGCAGTTGATAACTGTTCTACTAAGTTGTAGTATGGTTTTTAAAATCAATCTGTAGTGTGCGCAGTTGATAATTGTTCTACTAAGTTGTAGTATGGTTTTTAAAATCAACCTGTAGTGTGCGCAGTTGATAATTGTTCTACTAAGTTGTAGTATGGTTTTTAAAATCAACCTGTAGTGTGCGCAGTTGATAACTGTTCTACTAAGTTGTAGTATGGTTTTTAAAATCAACCTGTAGTGTGCGCAGTTGATAACTGTTCTACTAAGTTGTAGTATGGTTTTTAAAATCAACCTGTAGTGTACGCACTGTTCTATCAAGTTGTAGCATGGTTTTTAATGTCCTAGCTTTCGTCGATGATTTAGGATGGAGAAATTGAATAAAAGTTTATTTTAGACAGTAGGCATGTTTGCATTCATTGAATGCAGAGAATATTTCAATCGTTGAAAGATTGACTGACCTATTGACCTAAGCCATCCACACCGTCTGGGAGACTTGTGATGGCTTCTGTTTCATGACCTCTTGCCAGATCCTCCTATCTTGTGACATTCTAGTTGCACTCGTTAGGGATCCTTGGTTTCTTGATGTGCAGTCTGCCTTTACACAGTCTAACCATTTCTTGGCTGGTCTTCCTCGTGGTCTAGTTCCTTCGACAATTGCGCCCAAGAGTAGATTTGGATATCTTGTGGAGGGCATCCTATTGACATGTCCAAAATACCGGAGCCTCTTTCTTCATGGCTATCCTTTCAATTATGGTGTCGTTCAGCCCAAGGATTTCTCTGATTTTGGTGTTTCTGATCTTGTCAAGTCTGGTTATGCCCAAGATCTTTCTGAGACAGATCATCTCAAAAGTGAGTAGCCTGTTCTTGTCATCTTTTCGCAGTGTCCATGTTTCAGACCCATATATGAGAATTGATAGTATGAGGACCTTGTAGAGTTCAAGTTTTGTGGAACTGGTATCTTTGGCTGCCCATATTTTGTTGAGCTTTTCAAGAGCTTTCCCAATTCTGTTTTTGATATCTTCTGTACAGCGACCTGACTGACACATTTTTCCACTTGCTTTAGTTTTGCGGCTCCAATGTTGATGTCCTGATGTGATTTACTGATAATTTGCACTTCTGTTTTGCCAATGTTTATTTTGAGACCAAGGTTTGAGTTCCACAGATGATCGTTGTCTGTCAGCTGTTGTAGGTTTTCTTCCGTTTCAGCTATAAGGACTATGTCATCAGCGAAGCGGAGATTGTTTATTTGTTGTCCTTTAATCCTGATTCCTCTATCTGTGTCATACGTAGCATAAAGCATAACCATTTCCAATAGTATGTTGAAGAGTTGCGGAGACAGTACACAGCCCTGGCGTACACCTACTGTTCTAAACCAATCGGTTAGCTCTCCGTTCACCCTTACTACACTTGATGATTGTTAGTACAGTGCTTGCAAAAGGCGTATGTGCTTGTCAGCATATCTGAAGAACTGAGAATCAAACGCCTTCTCAAAATCTATATAGCAACAGTACAGGATTCTATTTTTGTCCAGATACTTCTCTGCAATCTGTCTTAGAGTAAACACCTGGTCCAATGTTGCCCTCCCTGGTCTAAAACCAGCATGGGATTCTGACAAAACTTCTTCTGTTTTCTTCAGGATTCTTCGTTGTAGAATCAATGCAATTATTAATAACTCGTTAAATTGTTTTCACTCATAAACATTCATTATTTGTACATTATTTGAGTGCACACTTGGTTATATTAAGTAAATAGGAAATTGATAGTAAAAAATATAAAATCGTGATTTTTCTTATTCTTAAATTTGCTACACATTCAAAAATAGAAAACCTCCAACTTCTACAGTACGTATTGTTGTTGGTACGATTCACAAAATGAAGACCAAAGATATATAAATTGGTAGTTACGGTTTAAATTTGTATTGTCTATAAAGTAACTTGCTTAAATAATTGTTTTGTTAGTAATCTACTAAATATTATAAATAAAGTTTTTTTGCAGAAATAAATTTTATACTGTAAGTTATTTTGTAATCCACCCCAAGTCCAATACAGAGAATGTATCATGAGCCAGCTAACTATGTGTTGAGGATAGGGTGACTCGAAAAATAATAATAATTAATAACTGGTACTTGATAGCGCATTATGCTGAAAGCCTCAATGCGCTTTACATTGACAGAAAAATTTAGAAAACAAAAAATTAAAAAAGGTGGGTTTTGAGGAGAGATTTGAAGACACTGGTGGAAGTTGCCTGACGGATGTCAATAGGCAACGCATTCCAAAGAGAAACGGATGCAGAAGAAAAAGAATGATTTCCATAAAACTTGGTGGAAGGATGAAATAAATTGAATCAAATTAAACACTGCACAAAATGCAGTATAGAAATGTAGCATCATATCTTAGTAATAATTTTATAAAGGCTGGGAACCAATATGCACATGGTACTGTACCTGACACAGTTATTTTAATTTTGTTCCACCAATCTCTCTAATGTTAAAGATGGCACATTTTATGCTTCACAATTAAAGAATGGAACAAAGTACGATAAAAAGTACTGAAAGTGTAAATGCATTTAGAAAATTAGTTAAAAACAATATCTCATCGAAACGGCATAGCATCTAAACTTAATTGTTTTAAACTTCTTTTAAAACTTATTTTACACCTTATAGTAGGCCTGTTAAGTGAACCAATCCTTCAAAGGGTTGCACAAAATTTGGTCAGGGGAAAGCCGCCATTTTGGATTTCAAAATGGCGGACCCCAAATGTTCACTTTTCAGGTATATCTCTGCTAAAGAGGCACCTAGAGTTCTGATTTTAGTTGCAAATTATATGGTAATGGGGTCACCAAACATATTGGTATTTAACTAACATTTTGATTGCATGGCGGCCATTTTGGATTTCAAAATGGCGGACTTTAAATTTTCACTTTTCAAGTATATCTCTGTTAAAAAGGCACCTAGAGTTCTGATTTTAGGTACAAATTATATAGTAATGGGGTCACCAAACATATTGGTATAACTAACATTTTGATTGCATGGCGGCCATGTTGGATTTCAAAATGGCGGACTTCAAATTTTTACTTTTCAGGTATATCTCTGCTAAAAAGGCACCTAGAGTTCTGATTTTAGTTGCAAATGATATGGTAATGGGGTCACCAAACATATTGGTATAACTAACATTTTGATTGAATGGTGGCCATTTTGTATTTCAAAATGGCGGACCCCAAATTTTCACTTTTCAGGTATATCTGCTAAAAAGGTACACAGAGTTCTGATTTTAGGTGCAAATTATATGGTAATGGGTCACCAAACATATTGGTATTTAACTAACATTTTGATTGCATGGCGGCCATTTTGAATTTCAAAATGGCGAACTCAAAATGTTTCAGTACGGTACCTACAGTTATAATTTTAGGTACAAAGTATAATATGGTATTGAGGTCAACAAACATATTGGTATAACGTCTTTGTTGCATGGCGGCCATTTGAATGTAGCTCAAACACAAACATTTACATTAGGTACAAGGGAGTTGATACTTAAGAATGATAGATCTTCAATTATACTCTAAAAATAAACATTTTAGCATTGGTTTCACATGTGTACTCATTATTTTAATTAAGTCCGGATGGGACATACATTGACATTTAACCCTTTCTTAAGGGGTCATGGTACAGGACTAAAAACACGACTAAAAACACATTTTTACACAGAGGCATTTCCTGCTTAACTTTGTCAAGCGCCTTTGAACATTATTATGGATACTGGCGCTATATAAATCTGATTGATTGATTGATTGATTGATTTGGCACTTAAGAATTACGTTTTCTCAGTTAGGTAAATGTACTTATTGTATTGTCAAAGGTTTCATCAATGTACTCGACCATGCTAATTAAAATGCTAATTAGCGCTAATTAAGGGCTTTCTTAAGAAGTGGACTAGGTACAGGAGTTGACACTTAAGAATTACGGATCTTCAATTAGACCCTAAAAATAAACATTTAACATTGGTTTCATTTATGTACTCGATTATGCTAATTAAATCAAATTTTGGGGTATTTTGAGTGCCCCTCCCTAGAGTTGGTACAGGGGCGGGAACTTAAGAACGGCCGTTTGATGGTCCCTGGACCTTACTTGATATATTCTATGCCTCAGACCCTTTGTACTCGCAATGCTAAACAAATCTTCATGGGCTCCCGGACTAACAGACTGGGGGATGGAAAGTTACAAATGGCGTGATGTGTCCATTGATGACAAATTTACCACCAGTACCACTGTTTGTGAAGAATACCACGGCATCAGCACATGCTCAATTCCTACCTATAGACAGAGGATGATAACTGGACAATGAAAATGAATGGATTAATAGATTGTAAGATTGTATAATTCTATTGTACAGTACAAATGTAAATGAACTGTTTTATTAGACACCGTAGTCCTGCATTATAATGCATAGGACTACATTGTCTATTATTATAACCGTGGTGATATCTTGATACTTAAATGTGTGTTTGGGTTAGGGTTAGGTTTGCTGCTAAATAGCACTTAAATTAATATATATATTGCAGTTTAAATGTTTGACACTAAAGAAATATAAAAAGCATTATAAAAACTGCTATCAAGTGGTAATTAGATATAAAATATATGTTTTTTGTTCATTTTTACACATTTTTCGCCATTGGCGGCCATTTTGTTTAAAAAACCTATTTACCCTACCTGGATTTTTTAGACTTTTAGTATGTTCATATAGGGACCTTATAGAAATGCATTGTGGTGAAAAAAATTCTGTTGCAATATTTCAACCTTTTACTAATTCTGAGCATATCTTTCCTGTACTATATATGTTGGATGAGAGCAGTTGATAGTGGACAAAATCAGCTCTCGTTTATTTATGTTATTTGACACCTTTTGGACTTTTATTGGGATCTGGATTTACTAGTAATGAAGAAGGAACTCAAATAAAGGAAAGTAACACTTTTTCTTATTACAGAAAATTACTAGATTCAAGTGATTAAGACCTTCTACACCTAGGCCCAGGGATAGACAAAGCTTGTACCATAAGGGCTGCTATACAAGGATTAGGGTTAGGGTTAGGACAATATACCGCGTCTCTTCGGCCTTTAAATCGGCCAATCAGAGCGAAGCGTTGTTGTGCTAGGCAACACATAATGTCTATTGTCTTCAATTCTGCCTATAGAAATCGTACCACTATTCATTCATATGCAAATACACAAGCAAGCACGATAGCGTTATGGCAGACAAACAAAAAAAGAAAGGAAAATGGTAGAAAATCTGGGACTATATAGGTCATGGATCGAATGCCAAGCAAATACAGATATCTACCACGGAGCCCAATTTCCAGTATTTGCACAATATGGGTAAAGCCATCAATTAATACCAAACGCTAACGATGTGCACGTAGATAACATACACACTGACGATATTATTTTAAAGACGGACGTATGCAGTAATACATGAAAATGAGGATACTGAACTACACAGAGCATTACTAGACTTACCACCAATGTTAGGCAAGGACTATCCCACATACCATGGTATAATGAATAAATGAATGAAGAACAAATCACCACCGATTCATTCATTTATTTCGTCAAAATGACAAATTTCAAAAACAATACATTATATATACACAATTCAAAATATTTAAAAAGTATAACATTGCTAAAACAGAATAAAAAAAAGTAAAATCCGTAACAAGTGTTAACAGAATAAAGCACTAAAAATTACATTTAAATAATGATAAAGGTAAAACAGAAAAGTAAGGGTAAAATAACAATAAAATATGCGTTAAAAAAGAGTCATAAAAATGTAAAAGTATTAAAATTGATTTTTAAAAAACCAATTACACAGGTTTATTTCCGTTGCGGTCCTGAAATAAACTAATACTAATTACACTAAAGATTAAAAAAGAATTAAATTCATCCAGTTTTCTATGCGACGATACGTGTATTTTTTTTTTTATCACGCAAGGAATTTTATTTCATTCGCGTATGGCTGAGGCATAAAACGTACCGTCGATAGTTTTTGACGTTATTGGTGGTATAAATTTTATACCACTTTGCCGTGTACTGTGATTATATTGATCGCAAACTTGTTTAAAGTTGGCGTTCAAATACGATGAGTAATTTAAGTAC
Source organism: Antedon bifida (assembly GCF_963402885.1). Classification (NCBI taxonomy): domain Eukaryota; kingdom Metazoa; phylum Echinodermata; class Crinoidea; order Comatulida; family Antedonidae; genus Antedon; species Antedon bifida. The sequence goes on along the minus strand of NC_136228.1, from coordinate 10,557 downwards.
AATTTTATGGACAGTATTTAATTTTCATCATTCAAAAGTCTTAAAAATTATAATCAACCATGTTATTCTGAATGGTTTATAATATTGTTTTACTTTTGTTTTATAGCAGAATACCATGATAAACATGCGTAATCAAATAATATTGATATTGACATTATCATTGAAACAGAACATTACATTGACAATGTAGCCCAACAACTAGGGCTACCTACAATTGCAAATTATTCCTGTCTACAAAAAAGGAAAAATTGATGAAATTACAAATTACCGTCCGATATCAGTTTTACCCGTATTTAAAAAAAATCTTTGAAAAGGAAATGCTTAATAGAGTCTATGAATATCTAACCAAATTAAAAATGTTAAACCCTCACCAATATGGGTTTCGTGCTAAACACCAACCTCGCATGCCGCGCTTGAACTAATTAAAGATATACGTCTCCCATCCTTCGAATCCAATACAATTCTTGCCTGCCGGTGTTTTTATGAATCTATCAAAAGCCTTTGACGTAAATGTGAATCATGACATTTTGATAAAAAATATTCATCATTACGGTATTAGAGGTACTTGTCTTGAATTACTTGAAATAGAACAATGTATGCATAAATAATAATAAATCAATTCTATCAGAAATCAAATGTGGGGTACCACATGGGTTAATTTTATGCCCCTTACTATTCCTACTATATGTAAATGATATAATATGTAATGTTGGTATTTTCCTACGCTGATGATACCACTGTCTATTATTCAATAACAGATATAAAAAATCACAAAAACATCAAAACATTAACATAGAAAAATATCAATACATTAGGTCTATAGTAATACAAATTTATACAAAAATATTGAATCTTGAACTGTCTAAATTCAACGAATGGTTAAAAGCAAATAAACTTGTCCTAAATGTAAATAAAACAAATTATAAAAAGAATTGTAATACCGAGACAAAATATTCCCATAAAAATGAATGGTACAAACCTACAAAGATTGAAAAATACTTTCTTTTATTTTATTGTTATAAACGAAAATTTAAGCTGGAAACCCCACATCAAATATATATAATAAGATTGCTAAGGTCATTGGTATCATCTGCAAAGTTAAATATAGTATTTCCTGTACACATATTATAACAATTATATAACTCCCTTAATTTTGCCACATCTTCAATATGGAAACATTTTAGTGGGAAATAAAAAAAACACATTGAAAAACTACATAACTTACAGAATTTAACGAACTCAAAGAGAGATACTAAGATCACGTCCATTATTTAAACAATTTAACCTACTGTACTCACAATTTTTGATGTAAATAAGGTACAGGCAATATGTGTCGGACATAATATCATATTCGACAATTACCCCCTAACTTGTGTGAAATCCTTGATCAAAGTTTAAAAAGTGAACGCGCAAAAACCCTCAGAAATTCAAAGAAAATGTGCATAGGCCCTATCATTCTCCAGACTTGTCATAGATTCATTCACGGACCAAATATGTGGAACGCCTTCTATAAAAGCAATAAATTAAAATCCCAATACTCTGTTTAAAAGCTAAAAATATGATATTGAGAACTTATTGAGTACTACAGACAGGCTAGACAGACAGGCCAGACAGACAGCCCAGACAGGCTAGACAGACAGGCCAGACAGGCTAGACAGACAAGCTAGAGAGGCTAGACAGACAGGTTAGACAGACAGGCTAGACAGACAGGTCAGACAGACAGGTCAGACAGACAGCCCAGACAGGCTAGACAGACAGGCTAGACAGACAAGCTAGAGTGGCTAGACAGACATGTCTGTGAAGTTGGTTACTAGTCTAGTTGGTGTGTGACCGAAACGGCCGCCGACTGAAACGGCCGCCAACATTTTCTATGGGACGCCAATACCGCCGCAGCTACAACAAGCCAATGCAGTATTATAAACGTACAGTAAAGCCTATGAAACCACGATGGAGAAAAAAAAATAAATGAAACCAACCAATATATGTTTAAGAATAAAATCAAAGAATAAACGTATTTTTTAGTTAAGTTTTTATAAAAATAATGTTTATTATAATAATTCACCATTCTAAGCGCAATATAAATTTATTTAACGTATTCAAACAAATACTGTATCAATTATTGAAGTTGAAATAGGCAAAACAAATACAAACGTACTGTAATAATATTAATATATGTTATGTAGTAAAGCTATTTATATTGTTACTTATTAGGTCTATAGTAAATTCAATAACATATGAAATTGTGGAATAATATTCAAACATTCTAACGTGCAAATAAAGCACTTTAAATGAAGTTGTGTCCTATTGTTTTACTATTGTGTGTATCAACAACACCTTCGCGGGGCTAATTGTTTTGAATTTATGTTAGATGTTAGCGCATTAACCGCGCCTAGTCACATTATCTGTGGAGCTCCGCGTATCAGCGTCATCTAACATTACATAAAGACAATAATCTATTATTTGCACAGAAATGCCACGCACTTTTTGGTGCTTGCGTTTTCCTTTAAAATGGAGTTTTTTCCAATTGAACATTACTTTTTATCAAATTATCAACATGAACGCTTGTATTGAATGCCAACAACCTGTTATCGAGAATCAAGAAGGACTGCTATGTGAGGAGTGTGATAGATGGCAACATCGCGAGTGTGATAGTGGAGTGACGCGAGCAGAGTATTTAAGAGGAGTGGAGAATGGTTATATTGAATGGAGTTGCCGACAATGTTCTGAAAATGATCAACCGATGCCAGATGAAATCGATGTGTTTGCCGCCGACCTGGGACAGTTTGTTGAGCCAGAAGTACATCAGGAAGTCGAGATGGAGAATCCTTATCCACAGCCGAATCCTGTGGCAGGAAATGACGACGAGGGTGACGAAATCCAGTACGTAGTGGAGGAAGGCACATCGGCGAAAGGAAAGGTAAGGGTGTATTTTATATAGCTCTTTTCATAGTTCAGAATTTATTTTTGTTATTCATTCATTCATCTTTTATTTCGGAAAAAAAAGTAGATCCGTCTAGGATATAAAAGGAATTGATTTAATTTACATTCTTATTGTTATTTTAAATAATTATACCGTATTAGATAGTATTTGTTTCAGTGCTTATACATGTTATTCTTATGTAATAATATAAAGCAATCTCCGGAAGAAGTGAGGCAGGTCCAATTATAAATTAATATTTTAAACTTTATTTGTTGATCTTCTGAAGCAAGTTCCAACTGTTGAAACATGATTTGCCTAACTTTTCTTTGCGTTTGATTTATTATCATATGACATTTTTATTTAACAGGCAACTTTGATAGATAGCCTAGGATACCAATATACAAAGAAGGTTGATCGGAGGCGGGCGAACACAACTTGGCGGTGCTACCGTAGGACTCCTGCCTTAACCTGTAAAGCAACGGTTTTAGAAAGAGATGGGGTATATACTAGAGGACTCCACGAGCACATATGCGGGATGATGCCAGGTACGTGCATTTATAGTTTTTATCATCTCACATCCACATTTTTTTTTTATTCAGCAATATATTATGCATGGCAAAATCAAATTTTTGATAGAGTACACCACGTATATCTGTTCCGAAAACTGTTGAGTTTCTCGAAAACTGTTGAGTTTCTCGACGTTTCGATCAATATAAAACTAAAAAAACATGTTTGCAAATCATGCGCTTTAACTCAAAATGATCGTGAATTAATGATTAATAATGTGTGTATTTCTTTTTCCCTTTCATCTTTACTCTACAGGACGTGGTAAGGTGGCCGTGATCCGTCGTAAGATAAAAGCTACAGCTCTGGAACGACCTTTCGACTCAGCAGCTGAAATCGTGGACACCATAATGCGTGATGACATCGGTGTTGGTCAAATTGCTCTTCATCCTACTCTGCCTAAACCTTCCAGCCTCGCAAGACAAGCCAACCTACGACGAAAGTTGTCCAGACCAAGGCATCCGTCCAACTTGCAATTCGAACTCCAAAACCAACATATAGCACCAGGCTTTCTTCGAGACGATGTGGTCATTGATGGTGGACGGCATGTTTTATTTGCAACTGATGCTATGATGGACATACTGGGAAGAGCAAGAGTGTGGTAAGAATTTTTCCCTGTACACTTTCATTTTGTTTAAATTACAATGTACATACTTGTTTTATAACATTTTTAAAACTATCTTTACAGGTACTTGGACGGTACGTTTAAGCTGATAAGAGATCCATTTTACCAGCTCTTCAGTATTCACAGCTTTATCAGGACGGGGACATCGTTGAAGCAAGTACCGCTACTATTTGCTGTGATGTCAGGCAAGAGGAGTGTGGACTACACGGCCGTGTTGCGCTCTGTTATGCGGATGTTGCCGGAAAACAACGTGGTGAAAGTGGTGGCAGACTATGAGGCATCCATATGGCAGTCTATTCGCCAAGTACTACCAAATGTTGAAATTGCTGGATGTCTTTTTCATTACACACAGGTATGTGATGTCTTTTATTTATTGATTTTATTTGTACAACAAATGCGTTGTTCGGCGTTTTTCGTTTAATTTTCTTAACTAACAATTTAATTTTTCTCTCTTACAGGCAATCTTTCGGAAGGTGCAGGATGTCGGTCTGCAGAGAGCGTACCGCCAACAAGCAGCAACACGACTTTTCATCAGACAACTTATGGCTCTCCCGACGCTACCAGTGGAACATGTGGAGGCTGTCTTCAGACGGATGCGACGCAACGCCGGGCAATCGCCTCAACTCCAGGAACTTCTGACTTACATGGACGACTACTGGATTAATGGTGACATCTACAGTCCAATGGATTGGGTGATATTCCGACAGCAAATTCGTACCAACAACGATTTGGAAGGTTACCACCAACGCCTCAATCACAGAGCTAAGCGAGGTAAGTTAGTTTTTTTTCTGTTCTTTGAACATCATTTGTTTTTAGTATAGTTTGTTATTTAACATTGTTTTGTTCTCTTTTACAGCGAACCTTCACTTCTACTTGCTGTGTAAGCTTCTTCACGAGGAGAGTGAGATGGTCGCCATCAATGCAGAGCTCATTTTTAGAGAGGATGAGATCCGAAGACAGTCGCGACATGCCGTCATTGCAACACAACGATTGAACGGATACTGGGACGAGTACGTAAGAGGTGCACGAACTGCAAGATCGTTGCTGTTAGCATCAAGCCGTGTCATCAGCCGAAACGCACGTAATCCTTAGAATACAAATCAAGACTTCACTAATACAAATAGTGTAATATTTAATTAACTTTGCTAATGTACAAACATATTTGATTTAAGATATTTTGAAAAATAAAGTGTAAATCAATTCTCTATAATTACTATCTACTGTATGCAAACTAACTTATTTAAGCAATCTGATTATTTTATTATTATTATTAATGATTATTGAAATCTATTTTATTGTACATATATGAAATAAATTAATTATAAAGTTCGTTTTGATTCATAATACATAAATAAATCAGTTGTTAATAAAGGTTACTAATTGTAATATAATATTTAATGTAATGTGAAATAAAAATAATGATCTGTTTTTAATATTAAAGCCTTGAC